>NC_057806.1:40941028-41256849 GCF_018294505.1 Triticum aestivum | reverse complement strand
GAGGTGCATGCTCTAACTTGGCAGGGTTATATTGCTCATATCTTGCATATCTTGCATTGCCATGCCATCTGCTTAGATTAGACATGCTTTGTGTGAATGCCTCCTGTTTGCTTTCTATATCAGATATGTGAATTATGCAATGCCATGTTTTTCAGCCAGTTATCATATATGTGAATTATGCACCGCCATGGAGCCAGGCATCATATATGCATGCCATCTTTTCTTTCATTACGTATTCCATTTGTCGACAATCTGTGTATATTGAACTACTCTTCATGTGTATCAGCCATTTGAGCCGGTTATGGAAAAATCTGGAGTGAAAAAAAGGTCTTCAGATGTCGGTGTACAAAAAGAGGGGTACACTTTTTGTACCCCTATAACTGTGCATGGACAGTCTGAGCCACGGGCACCACCACACTAAGCACGGCAAGGGAGGTGAGCCAAGGTAAGGCCGAAGCTCAAGAGAAGCAGAATGACGCCAAGACCAAGACCAAGACCACAAAGAGCAAAGGGGACGAAGCGGACTCCCCCGGCAAGATCCTTGCCGGGAGGCAGTTTTAGCAAGCCCGGCAAGACCCTTGCCATGGCAACTCGCCCCGCACCTACGGAGAGAGTCACCCTAGTCCACTGCCCCTATAGGGCAAGGATTCGGGAGACATCCCCGTGGTGGCATGTAGATCTTTGTGAAGACATTCAAGACCAGATACACACTAAGAAGATGGCGACCCTTGGCGGGATCCCAGCCAAGGAGGACCACAAGGCCCCCGGCAAGCGCCTTGCTGGGGATGACAGCAGGCGCCTCGGCAAGACCCCTTGCCGGGGGCCCGGCAAGACCCTTGCCGAGGACACCTACGGGCCACCATCAGGGCCATGCCAACCAGCTGGGCAGGCACCTGCGTGGCGGCATGCAGATCTTCGTGAAGACCCACCACTGCGCCACCTCAGCTGCCTGCCTGCCTACATGGCATCACAGGCACCGCTGGCCAGGGCGCGTGTCGACAGGAGAGGGAGCGGCGACGGACGAGACAGGTCTCTCCCCCGTCCCCCATAAAGCTAGGACACTTAAGCAACATGCATTAAATGCGCCTTGTCATGTAATGCGAGGGATAACCTCGCATCACTGTACCCTTTCCACCTCCTCTGTGCCACTGTGGCAACCCATTTTTCCTATAAAAGGAGGCCCGAGGCGACCAGGAAGGGGATTCGGCTTTTTGGAGCTCCTCACGCCCCATAGCTAGTTCGAGAACACAGATATACAATCTACCAAAGCAGGAGTAGGGTTTTACGCGTCCTCGCGGCCCGAACCTGGATAAATGAACCGTGTGCTATCTGTTGGATCCGCTCTTCTCACGACCCCGCGCCCCGCAACCGTAGTAGGGATTCTTGTAATCCCATAGGTGTCGTTCCCACCTACATCTTTGGCGCGCCAGGTAGGGGGCGCTGTTGTGAGAATCGGCTTTAGCGGTTAGTTCGACGCTTCTTCATCATCATGGCGCCCAAGAAGAAGACGACGGTGACGGTCGGCCCATCGGAAGCCAGACCGCCCGTCCCGACGCGGGTAAGCAGCGGACCGGTCGCAGAAAGGACCCGGGGCGCTGCTCGCAAACACCAACACCTTCACAGCAGCCGGAGTTTGGGAGGTGGCTATGTTTGTGCGCCTGATAACGGGCCGCACCTCGCCGAATCCAAAGACGGAGCCAGGCCGTGCGCGGGTGGAGCGGGACCTTCCAAGGTCACCGCCGCCCCGCTCGAAGGCGATGCAAGGGCCTCGAAGACTCCCACGCCGGCGCCAACGGCGCGCTCCTCCCAGGCGGCGCTCGACGAACGGCGTAATCGCGCCGAAGATCCCGGGCGTCGCCGCGGGAAGAGCTCCGAGCGCCACTCCCGGGACGTACAAGACATGCCCGCTCGCCAAAGCGCTGGTGAGAATGGCATGCGACCGCGGGACCGTGATAGAGCTCCTTCTGACATGATCAGAAGTCGCAGCGCATCGCGATCCATGCAGGTTTCGCTGCCACCAACGCCAGCGGAGGCCCTGGCGCACGCAGTTGCTCCTCGACTTTCCTCCCACTATGGGGAAACTCGACGAATGGAGAGCCGCCATCCGAAGCCTTGTTGCAGTGGCCAACAAAGACGAACCGAGTCTGGTGGAGCCCTCGGGTCGGCCTCCGATGGAGTCCCACGCACCAGCGGCGGGAGAGCCGGCGGCGCCGCAACCATGGTGCATTCGCCCCCTCCTCGCCCGGTGCCGCGGACGCCAGCTCGTCGCGATGTGGCGGCGACGACGTCTCCATAGCGTCATCTGACCCACGGACCCACTGTGACCAGCGCCAAGTTCTTCGGGAACAAGAACATGAAGACGCTCGAACCACTATCGAGCGCCGGCGCGGAGCGCGCCACCAGTCTGACAGGCGAGCAGGGCCTGCTGTGGACCGCCCGGCCCCGGAGAGCCATGGAGGCCTACCTTACGAGGTAGGCTGTCCTGCTTTTACCCGTGAGCTGCGACAGTTCCAGTGGCCCACTCACCGCACCTTTAAACCTGACATTGGCGAAAAGTACAACGGCAAGACCCACCCGTCTGAATTTCTCAGCATCTACACCATCGCGATGCAAGCTCCGGAGCCCGCGACGAAGGTGCTTGCAAATTACTTTCCATTGGCTCTTAAACCCAATGCCATGTCATGGTTGATGCACCTGCCGATAGACTCTATTTCTTCCTGGTCGGATTTGTGCCATGAGTTTGTTGGTGCCTTTACTGGAGGTCACCAAGCCCATGGCCAAGCAAGTGACCTACACGTCATCCCCCAGAAAGAAGGCGAGAGTCTGCGCAAGTACATACAGAGGTTCAGCCGGGTACAGTACAATATCCCTGATGTTCACCCTGCCGCCATCATCAGCGCGTTCCATCAGAACGTGCGTAACCGCAAGATGCACAAAGAGCTGGCAATGAACAAGGTGAAAGATGTGGCAGAACTCTATGTTCTTGCCGACAGATGTGCCCGGGCTGAAGAGGGAAGGAAGTACCCCGGCGAAGACGCCGACGTGGAAACCGACTCTTCAGATGAGGATGCTGCCTCCCCGGCAAAGAAAAGTCGGCGCGGCAACCAGAAGCGCAAAGGAAAAGTCGTGCTTGCCGTCGAGGGATCTGATGACACCGGCTCCGCCAAGAAAACCAAGGCAGATGACCCCGGCAAGGAAATTGCCGAGTGTGTCGCCTGCCGGGCCTTGGTGGCTGCTGAGAAGCCAGGAAGCTCTGACAAGCAATACTGCAAGATCCATCGCACCAAAGGCCATGATCTCTAGAACTGCCAACAGGTTGAGCTCCTTGCTGAGAAGCAGAGGTCTGAATATGAGAGGCGGGACAAGGAGAAAGGCCAGGACAGTGCTGAGGGGTCTGGCAAGAAGCGTGACGGCCAGGCGGGCCGTCGCGGCAAAGATAAACAGCAGGAGAGGCCCGCCCGGGGCCGTGACAAAAAGCCAGAAGACGATGATCACGAAGAGGACGATGAGTCTGGCGACCAAGAATTTCAGAAAGCTACGGAGGCTGTGTGCGTCGATGGCGGCACCTCGCTGCATTCTTCTCACCGACAGCTTAAACAGTGGGCACGTGAGATTACAGCGGCGGAGCCATCGTTGGGTGCCCGAAGGCCACTGGAGTGGTCCAGCACACCTATCATTTTGGACACTGAGGATCACCCTGATCGCACTACTGCGGTCGGGTGCTTGCCATTGTTGGTTTCACCAACAATATGCAACCTCAAGGTGACAAAGATGCTAGTGGCGGGGCCGGTCTGAACTTAATCTCAACTACTGTCATCGAGAAGCTGCAGATTCCTGACGAAGACCTCAAAGAAACGGGCACGTTTCAGGGGGTCAACCCGGGAAGAAGTCAACCAAAGGGGAAGGTCACGCTGCCCGTGACTTTTGGAAGTGATCTGAACTACAGGACAGAAAGGATCGTGTTTGATGTTGCCAAGATCCCCTTGCCCTACAACGGGATCCTTGGCCGCCCAGCGCTGGCCAAGTTCATGGCGGCGTCACACTACGCCTACAACACCCTGAAGATGCCAGGACCAGTGACGATCATCACCATCCCCTCCGATAATAAAGATGCGCTGATTTGCGCTGACCAACTATACCAGCAAGCAGTTGCAGCAGCTGCCACCACTAGGGCACTTGCTCCTGCCGCTGGGACCCTGGGAGGGAAGAAGAAGAAGAAGACTGGTGAGACCTCAGACACCCACTCCGGCAAGCGCACCTCTTTGGAGTGTAGCGCTCCCGTCGAGGACGTGCCAGAGACCTCCATCGGCGGAAGCAAGAAGTCCAGGGCCACACCGCCGGGAACCAAGAAGGTTTCCGTCAATGAGGACGGCACAGGAGGAGCTTTTACCATAAGCTCCACCCTTGACGACAAATAGGAAGACGCGCTCGTCACCTTCTTGCGGGCGAATGTCGATGTGTTTGCATGGCAAGCTTCCAACATCCCCGGCGTTCCCAGGGAGGTGATTGAGCACCACCTTGCCGTCTGTCCTCATGCGCGGCCCGTCAAGCAGAAGGTCAGAAGGCAAGCTTTGGAGCAACAAGAGTTAATCATAGAGGAGATCCGGAACCTGGAAGGAGCGGGTTTGGTAAGAGGAGTTCTCCATCCAACGTGGTTGGCCAATTCGGTGGTGGTGCGTAAGGCAAATGGGAAGTGGAGGCTGTGTATTGATTACACAAATATCAATAAGGCTTGTCCCAAAGACCCCTTCCCGTTGCCGTGCATTGACCAGATTGTTGACTCCACGGCCGGATGTGATCTGCTGTCGTTCCTCGATGCCTACTCCGGCTACCACCAGATCTTCATGACAAGAGAAGACGAAGAGAAAACGGCATTCATCACCCCATGTGGTATGTATTGCTTTATACGGATGCCTTTCGGGTTGAAGAGTGCTGGTTCAACAATTGCAAGGGCGGTCCAGATTGGTTTTGAACCCCAGCTCCATAGGAATATGGAAGCTTATATGGATGATATAGTGGTCAAAACCAAGAACAGGGCAACCCTTATACCGGATTTACAAGAGACATTTGCAAACCTACGCAAGATCAACCTCAAGATGAACCCTGAGAAGTGTGTTTTCGGCATCCCATCCGGCAAGCTTCTCGGGTTCTTTGTGTCGCAGCGTGGGATAGAGGCCAATCCGGACAAGATCAAAGCTATAGAGCAGATTGAAGCACCCAAACGAGTCAAGGATGTGCGTCGGCTTGCTAGTTGCGTTGCCGCCATGTGCAGGTTCATTTCCAAGTCCGCCGAGCGCGCCCTTACCTTTTTCAAGATCTTGAAAAAGGCAGGCCCAATGGAGTGGACACCCGAAGCCGAAGCAGCATTGCAAGATTTGAAGAAGTATCTCTCCTCCGCGCCAATACTGGTTGCGCCTAGGCCCCGGGAACCGTTGCTGCTATACTTGGAGGCAACGAACCAGGTGGTCAGCGCCGCACTAGTGGCGCAGAGAGAGGTTGACGACGAGGTAATGGTAGTGACAGAGCCCGACGCCACCAATGCGGAGGAGACACAGCCAGTTAAAATGCCACCGAAGAAGAAAATGATGCAGCACCCGGTCTACTTTGTTAGTTCCCTCCTGCAGGGGGCTAGATCAAGGTACTCCGGCGTGCAGAAACTGCTCTTCGGCCTTCTTATGGCCTCGAGGAAGCTGCATCACTACTTCCAGGCACATGAGATCACTGTCGTCACTCGCCTCCCTCCGCAACGGATATTGCACAATCCAGATGCAACGGGAAGAATTGTAGAATGGGCACTAGAGTTTTCCAGCTTTGGCCTCAAGTTTGAAAGTACTTCGACGATTCAGAGCCTAGTCCTGGCGGAGTTCATTGCAGAATGGACCGCAACGCTTGATGAAGAAGCCCAGGAGAGTGCTCTCCCCGTCAAGGAGGCAAGTTGCAATTGGATCATGTACTTTGATGGAGCTTTCTCCTTACAAGGCGCCGGGGCCGGCGTACTGCTTGTCGCGCCCACCGGAGAGCACCTCAAGTACGTGATCCAGATGCACTTCCCCAGGGAGGTGTCAAAAAACAATACGACTGAGTATGAAGGGCTGCTTGCCAGTCTTAGGATCGCGGCGGACCTCGGGATCAAGAAACTCATCGTCAGAGGCGACTTGCAGCTTGTCGTCAAACAAGTCAACAAGGATTACCAGAGCCCGTTGATGAAGGCCTACATTGATGAAGTGAGAAAGCTGGAAGAGCGTTTTGACGGTATACAGGCAGAGCACGTTCCCCGAGCAGAGAACGACATCGCCGATTACCTGTCAAAGCGCGCTGCCCTCCAGCTACATGTGGAACCAGGTATCTTTGTGCTTCAACTAACTCAGCCATCCATTGATCCATCAACAGAGCAAAACAAGAGGAGGAAATCAGGGCCCACCAAGTACTTTCCCGCCGAGCTCCACGGAGCCACCGGAAAGGATGTTGCCGGGGACACTGAGCCCGCCATGGGACGGCTAGCTCCGGCGGAGCGTCAAGCTCTCACCGTCGAGACAGCCGCTCCCATAGCGGAGGAGATGCCTTTGGTCCTCGCCGTCGAGCCCTAGGCTCCAGCGTGGGCACAGCATACCGTCCAATTCCTCCAAACAGGGGAACTTCCTGAGGAGCAGGAAGAAGCGGAAAAAGTAGCCCGTCGCTCTACTATGTACCAGTTCGTCGATGACGTCCTGTACAGAAAGAGGCCGAACGGTGTGAAATTAAAGTGTATCCCTCGAGAGGAAGGACTGGAGTTGTTGGCGGAGATACACGGAGGCATATGTGGATCCCACATTGGGTCAAGGGCCCTTGCCGGCAAGGCATTTCGGCAAGGCTTCTTCTGGCCCACCGCCCTCCAGGATGCAACGACACTAGTCACCCGGTGTGAAGCGTGTCAGTTCCATTCAAAAAAGCTTCATCAGCCAGCTCAAGCACTTCAAACCATTCCTCTCTCCTGTCCCTTCTCGGTCCGGGGGCTCGACATACTGGGCCCTTTCCCCCGCGCTGTCGGGGGCTTTGAGTACTTGTACGTCGCAATCGACAAGTTCACGAAGTGGCCAGAAGTGGAGGCAGTGAGGAAGGTTACAACTCAGTCAGCCGTCAAATTCTTCAAGGGACTAGTATGTCGTTTTGGTGTACCCAACAGGGTTATCACCGACAACGGCACACAGTTCACAAGCCGCACCTTCATGCAATATACCCAAGACCTCGGCAGCAAAGTCTGTTTCACTTCCGTTGCTCACCCACGAAGCAATGGTCAAGCTGAGAGAGCAAACGCTGAAGTACTGTGGGGCCTAAAGACAAAGACCTTTGACAGGCTGCACAAGAGTGGAAGGCGCTGGATTGATGAGTTGCCGATGGTTCTTTGGTCGATCAGGACGACGCCAAATCGAGCTACTGGCCAGACACCCTTTGCCCTGGTATACGGGGCAGAAGCAGTTCTCCTCACTAAACTCATATACGGGTCACCTCCAGTGCTCGCTTATGATGAGCTTGAGCAAGAGCAACTACGGCAAGATGATGCAACGCTCCTTGAGGAAGATCATCTTCGGGCGGCTGTGAGAGCAGCGCGCTACCAGCAAGCCTTGCGCCGCTACCATAGCCGCAAGGTTCATGCCCGAAGCCTTGAGGAAGGCGACCTTGTCCTTCGGCGCGTTCAATCGGCCAAGAATTCCAACAAGTTGACGCCAAACTGGGAAGGCCCTTATCGGGTAATACGAGTCACCAGGCCCGGCGCAGTCCGCCTAGAGACCGAAGATGCCATTCCGGTGAGTAACTCCTGGAACATTGAGCATCTTCGCAAGTTTTACCTGTGTGGCCCGGCTTGCCGCCCCCCCCCCAGCAAGCCATCTTTTGTACAAGCATTGCCGATGATGCATGTAACCCTGTGTACAAAGCCAGGCGTAGACCCTGAGCATAAATAAATGAAGCGCTGGTGCCCTAAGTTATAGCATGCATGCTAGGTCGAGTCTCGTCCTTGGTTAGGGTTGATAGTGCTTAGCGGCGACTAACCCCTAGCTTAGAGGTCGAGTATGCGTCTCTTTGCCATTCTTTTGTCTTCTTTGGTTCGCAGGACTCACAGATATCCTTGCCGAACCACTCGGGGATGAAAAAGAGAAGAGGGACAGACTAGCATCTAGACCCCGGCAAGCCAGCATCGCCGGGGGCTGCAAGAGCAATAATTCACCCACGGCAAACCAGGGTTGCCGGGGGCTACAGCTTCAGATAAGTTCTTCATCCCTTATCATGCACTCCATTAAGGACTGAGGTACGTGAAACCTCGTTTTGTTCCTTAAGCTACCTTGCTCCCCTAACTATGGGCCCTAGGACTCGTACCTGAGACCAAGTTTGGTCGTAGCCACGGCAGCGAAAGGATGAAACAAGGATCCTGGACCCGCCTCATCCCTGCCTCCGCCGAAAGCATGAGAAAGGTTGAGCGAAGTGGGGAGACGGCAAGGCTTGTTGCTGGGCGAGAAAATGTTTATCTTAGAGATATCAAGGATTTACTCCTTGTCGTGGGTTTCACCCACAAACATGTGGCCCAGCAAACATCCCTTTTTCATTAAAAACATTCCACTCAGGTACAGTCCATAGGGAATGAAAAACATGAACGATGGGATTACAAGTTTTAAATTCAACGAAGGCCCGAAGGCTTACAAACTAAAAAGAGAGAAGGTGCCCGTAATCCCTCTCTTGTCCCTCTCCTCAGGAGGCAGGTCAAGGAGGCGAAAAGGGCGAAAGGAGCGCCTAGGCGAGCTGCGGGTGCCAGAAGAAACCAAGAGAACATCTCGGTGGCCGTCCGAAGGCTAGATGGTGATGGCGGCGCCGGAAGCAGAGCTCGAAGACGAGGCGGCAGGACGTCAGCACGCGTCGAAGGCATCGGTGCCCACGTACTCCGACTTGACGGCTTTGCCGCCCGCCCTCTTCGTCTTCCGCAGCCTCCAAACGCCAGCCGCCCAAGGAGACGACCCCGAGAAGTTCGAGGAGCCGGCGACATGGATGATGGGGTCGCCGGTGCCGCACAGAGCGGCGTCCGGCTCCTAGTCGGACCCGTTATCCTGCCGCCTACAGTCCTCGTCGTCGCTGCCGCTGTCCTCCTCGCCACTCCCGTCTGAGAAGGAGTCTTCACTATCAGAAAAGCTCTCCATGCAGCACCTTGCACGGGTCCCAAAGAGCCCGAAGACCTTGACAGAGAGAAGGCCGCCCTCCATTAGCTTGAAATGGAGAGTGAGCCCCTCCGTCAAGCAGTGGATGTGAGCAAACGTCTTCCATCCCCGACGAAGATACATCACATGAGGAGCGGGGAAGTCGACGCGAACCCGCGTGCCGCTGATCCCACAGCCCCTCATGCGCAGCCGCAATGACTCCGGTGGGTCCAGCTCCATCTACCGCGCAAATGGGGTCGGGAGACGAAGGCAACGGCGCGGCGGCCGGCGCAGCCTGACAAAGAACTCACAAGGGTCATCTCCAACGTGACCCTCCATGGGAGGAGGAGCTGCTGGCGGAGGCGAGGCCGGCGCGCCGCCCTGTCCTCCTCTTCCGCGCGTGCCCCGGCCTTGCCCACGGCCTCGCCCCCTCCCGCTTCCCCTCGGGGCTGGCTCTGCCACTGCAGGAGCGGGGGAAGGAGGGACGCGTTGTCGAGCGGTGACCCTCGCTGCCACCATCGAAGGACCGGGATTTCCTCTCTCCATGACGGATGGAAGGGAGGAGCAGAAGCTGAAGGAAGGAGAAGATGGAAGAGTGCGGGACGCCATCCCTCCCCTCCCACTCTTTATAAAGGAACGGGGTTAGGGCTCGTCGGGCTCGACCGCCCCGCTCGGCCAATCAAGACGTGGAAGGCGCACGGAGCCAGGACCGACCGGCCGCCCCAACCAGCGACGGCCCGGTTCCCCGCCTCCACCGTTTGCCACCCCAGGCGCATGGGAGACACGTGGCGGACGTGCAGAACCAAGGGGACGGGTGAGGCGACCTCTCCCCACCCCGTGATCGTGGGGGGATGGATGCCTTGAAGACCACGCCTCGGCCCCGTTCAGTAAATGGTCCGCGCCTCCATGCCTCCCTCCGGTTATGGGGAAGGCGCGAACCGCCCCCTTTACTACAACATGACACATGCATGCTGAGACCAACCCCACGCATGCCGCCCACGTCACGCTCACCTCCCAACGCTGCGCCACACGCGGGAGTCGTGGGAAGCACAGCGCGTGAAGAATCTTACCGCGGTAAAAACCGCCCCGCCTGCCCGTGCACCGTTTTTGGGCCTAGCCCAACAATGCGTCGCGCTTATGTGTGGCCCAGGCCCGGGGGCTCCTGTCGGTGTACAAAAAGAGGGGTACACTTTTTGTACCCCTATAACTATGCACGGGCAGTCTGAGCCACGGGCACCACCACACTAATCACGGCAAGGGAGGTGAGCCAAGTTAAGGCCGAAGCTCAAGAGAATCAGAACGACGCCAAGATGAAGACCAAGACCAAGACCACAAAGAGCATAGGGGACAAAGCGGACTCCCTCGGCAAGATCCTTGCCTGGAGGCAGTTTTAGCAAGCCCGGCAAGACCCTTGTCGTGGCAACTCGCCCCGCACCTACGGAGCGAGTCACCCTTGAGTCCACTGCCCCTATAGGGCGAGGATTCGAGAGACATCCCCGTGGTGGCATGCAGATCTTTGTGAAGACATTCAAGACCAGATACACACTAAGAAGATGGCGACCCTTGGCGGGATCCCAGCCAAGGAGGACCACAAGGCCCCCGGCAAGCACCTTGCCGGGGATGATAGCAGGCGCCTCGGCAAGACCCCTTGCCGGGGCCCCGGCAAGACCCTTGCCGAGGACACCTACGGGCCACCATCAGGGCCATGCCAACCAAGTCTCCACCGCCGTTCGCATGCAGCTGCCGACCCAACCAGCTGGACAGGCACCTGCGTGGCGGCATGCAGATCTTCGTGAAGACCCACCACTGCGCCACCTCAGCTGCCTGCCTGCCTACATGGCATCACAGGCACCGCTGGCCAGGGCGCGTGTCGACACGAGGGAGCAGCGACGGACGAGACAGGTCTCTCCCCCGTCCCCCATAAAGCAAGGACACCTAAGCAATACACATTAGATGCGCCTTTTCATGTAATGCGAGGGATAACCTCGCATCACTGTAACCTTTCCACCTCCTGTGTGCCACTGTGGCAACCCCTTTTTCCTATAAAAGGAGGCCCAAGGCGACCAGGAGGGGGATTCGGCTTTTTGGAGCTCCTCACGCCCCATAGCTAGTTCAAGAACACAGATATACAATCTACCAAAGCAGGAGTAGGGTTTTACGCATCCTCGCGGCCCGAACCTGGATAAACGAACCGTGTGCTATCTATTGGATCCGCTCTTCTCACGACCCCGCGCCCCGCAGCCGTAGTAGGGATTCGTGTGATCCCATAGGTGTTGTTCCCACCGACATCAGAGCAGGCAATGGTAACTGTTGAAGCATATATCTCGATGGTTACAGGGAGCTCCTCAGAGGAGGATTCAGAGACAGATGACCAGTCCTATATCCCACCTGAGGTGTATGCTCTAACTTGCAATGTTTATATTTCTCATATGATGCATTTGGTGTCTTGCATTGCTTAGTTTAGACATCATATGCATACTATTGAATTCTATCTGCTCAGTTTAGTGATCATACATGCGAGTGCCAGCTGCTTAGTATATGAATCAATTATGTCAATTATATCATGCCATCCTGTATACTTAGACAACATGTATGTGAATTATTTCATCCCAACCTATTTTAGAAAGACATCATACAGTTTTGTCATGTCATCCTGTTTAGGTACTCATCATATGTTGAATTATGCCATTATATCCTGTTAAGTTATCCATCATATATCTGAAACTGTGTCATGCTATCCTGTTTAGTTAGGCATCATATATGTGAAATTGTGTCATGCTGTCCTGTTTGATTAGACAACATACATGTGAATTACCACATCTGTCTATCATACAATGTCTGTATGTTCAATTTCTTTTCTTGTTTATCAGCCATTTGAATTGGAGGGGGTGATGGCAGTATCTAAGGGAGCAAAAACCCGTTCTTCACAAAAGACAGTGCTACCCATTGATGCAGATAGAACCATGGTTGTACTGGCCCACAAACTAGCCCCACCACACATAATCAAGACTCTTCCAGATTGCACACTTACACCATTGGGCAGAGAACCAGCTACAACCCATCTAACCGCAACCCCAGCGGATAGTAACCCACTTATAGTTGACAAAGCACCATGTCCACCACAGAGTACCCCCACACGAGCAGTTTGTAAAGCTATTGCTGTGCCCAAAGCACGAAGACCACCACAGCTAACCCAAACTCCACGTTTAAAGCAGAAGAGCAACTGTTCTCAGGTTAGATTCCGTAGCTATGGTCCATACTCCTTTGCTGTTGCATCACTGTATTTACTCATACCAACTACTTTCGAATTTGAAGGATCCAATTGAAACTCCAATGGCGCAACAGGTATGTTTTAAACCTATTTCTTTAACTGGATTGTTGTTCTAACTTCTTGCTCTATGTTGATTTCAGTTTAAGTTGCATAAACAGTTATGTTATCATGTGATGCACATTACAAGTGCTACCAATGCTGTGTAGTTTCTCACACTTATATTCTGTCTATGCTGCTGTGTCTTAAAAACATATGAGTTGAACTGTGTCTCTATCTTGATTAGGGAACATAAACTAGAATGATATGGACAATACAGTGACCATAGTACATAGATATATGTTTGTTTCATGTTGTTATCCTGTCCACCTTACTACTGAACCGGTTTACCAAAATGAGTTTCGTATACTACAAGCTAAACCTGTGATGTGGCTGCTTGTTTCTCTTGTAGTATGCAAACAGAATATTGGAGAAGAGCACCCCACTATGCAATGGTAGGGAAAGTAATGCAGATAAGGTTCAAGATAGTGAGACAACCCTGTTAGTCTGCAAGAAAGGTGATAAAAATGATCTTGTAGACAGTGAGAAAACCCCATAGTCCTGCGTTGATGTAGTGTTCGAGTTACTAGCCAGTACCACTGGCACAAGCTCTTCAAACTCGCTGCCTGAATCACTTCGGCTTCTTCAGTCTCAGCTACAAGCTGAAAGGCATCAGTCAGCTGTGCTGCGGCAAGAAGCCGAAGGACTGAGGAAGTCCCTGCATAATTCAGATGTGTACTTTCTTGTGCAACAGCAAGCGCTGGAGGATTTAAGCGCCAAACAAGAGAAAGTTAATAAGCTTGCTAAGCATCTTGCCAGCATTATGGGTACCCAAGATATTGTTTCTTGAGCTCTTCTGAAGTGGTTTCAGTTCTGGACTTGTTTTGCTGCGACGTTTATATGTGGCTGTGTTCCCTATATTTGCACTGGTGGCGAACTTTGATGCCCAGTGGATGTAATATGTGTAATAGCCGTGATAGCCTAGCATAAGTTGCTTGCTTATTTATTTCCTTGTTGTCTTGTTTATTTGTTTGCTTGTAGTCAGTGCAGTTCTTTTTCTGCGGTTTGCTAGTGGCCGCAATAACCTATTTTTTAAAACTAGGCCACAATAACCATGGGCTAATATTTACTGTAGTGACACTGGACCTCCTACGGGCCATAGAAACAGTGGGCCTTCTATGGGTCGTAAAAACAGTAGGCCTTCTACGGGCGGTAGAAACAATGGGCCTTCTATGGGCCGTAGAAACAATGGGCCTTCTACGGGTCTTATCATCAATGGGCCTTATACGGGTCGTATGATCGATTGGCCAAACATGGGCCAATAATAGGCCGCATTATGGCCTTAAACGGGCTAGAGTTGGAATCGTCCATTCATGGGCCGACCGTAACGGGCCATCGTTAATAGGCCATATTTGATGACGCTATGAAAACGGCCCAACGAATTAACGGACCACAAACGGGCCGACTGTAACCACAGGCTGAATTTGGCCCACAAGCAGAAAATGACAGTAACGGGCCGTAAGTAAACGAATGCTGGAAATGAGCCCAAGAATAAATGGGCCCTGAGATGGCCAAAAGATAACATGGGCTGGAAACGGCCCAATGGAATAACGGGCCGTTAATGGGTATAAAGTTATACACTGTTCATTATGGGCCAGTTTCATCACGGGCCGTTAATGGGTGTAAAGTGATACACTGTTCATTACGGGCCAGTTTCACCACGGGCCGTTAATAGGCCAAGAGTTACATAGGGCCTCATATGGGCCGAAAGACGTCATGGGCCATACATGGGCCAGAAGTGAAAACAGGCTGGAATCATATTGGATGGCCCAGATGACGCTACTGGGCCTAATTCGGATAGGGCATAATGGGCCTTGGGTTAGCTGGCTGTAAATGGGCTATATTCGAACAGGCCGTTAACAGGCTTTCCATGGGCCGGCCCGCCAGCTTTTGACCAAGTCAAACGGGCCGGCCTTTTCACAGGAATGGGCCTCTGTTGGGCCGTGCCATGTGTCAATGTATCATAGGCGCTTTCCATCCAATGAGTGGTTGACATCTGTCCCAACGATGAGCCGACACGTGTGTCCTCCAGCCAATGATGATTTTACACGTGGAAAATCCCCATTGGTCGGGGCTGTTAACGGGTTATCGGATCCAAAACCCGACCCGATAGCTTAACGGCGTTCCGTTACGGTGGATGCCACGTGTTGGTCACCCTTGACGAAAGCACCTCTGTGACGCGCGATTTATCATCATGGAAGTGGACACTTCCGTGATGATAATTTTGGTAATGTCATGGAACACTTCTACGACAGCACAGGTATGACTATCTTGATTCTGTCATAAATTTGTCATGGATGTACATGCATGACAAAAAACGCGACCTACTGTGACAAACACGTATCATCACAGAAGTGTATTTTTTTGTAGTGTCTCCCCCTCTCTCATGGAGATCTATTCGATGTAATCTTCTTTTTGCGGTGTGTTTGTTGAGACCGATGAATTGTGGGTTTATGATCAAGTCTATCTATGAACAATATTTGAATCTTCTCTGAATTCTTTTATGTATGATTGGTTATCTTTGCAAGTCTCTTCGAATTATCAGTTTGGTTTGGCCTACTAGATTGGTTTTTCTTGCAATGGGAGAAGTGCTTAGCTTTGGGTTCAATCTTGCGGTGTCTTTTCCCAATGACAGCAGGGGCAGCAAGGCACGTATTGTATTGTTGCCATCGAGGAAAACAAGATGGGGTTTTTATCATATTGCATGAATTTATCCCTCTATATCATGTCATCTTGCTTAAGGCATTACTATGTTTTCTTGAACTTAATACTCTAGATGCATGCTGGATAGCGGTCGATGAGTGGAGTAATAGTAGTAGATGTAGGCAGGAGTCGGTCTACTTGTCTCGGACGTGATGCCTATATACATGATCGTACCTAGATATTCTCATAACTATGCTCAATTCTGTCAATTGTTCAACAGTAATTCGTTCACCCACCGTAAAATACTTATGCTTTTGAGAGAAGCCACTAGTGAAATCTATGGCCCTTGGGCCTATTCTCATCATATTAATCTTCCATCACTTTATATTTCTTTGCTTTTTTACTTTGCTTTTATTTTACTTTGCATCTTTATCATAAAAATACCAAAAACATTATCCTATCATATCTATCAGATCTCACTCTCGTAAGTGACCGTGAAGGGATTGACAACCCCTTATCGCGTTGGTTGCGAGGATTTATTTGTATTGTGCAGGTACGAGGGACTCGCGCGTAGCCTCCTACTGGATTGATACCGTGGTTCTCAAAAACAGAGGGAAATACTTACACTACTGTGCTGCATCACCCTTTCCTCTTCAAGGAAATCCAACGCAGTGCTCAAGAGGTGGCAGGAAGATTTCTGGCTCCGTTGCCGGGGAGGAGTCTACGCAAAAGTCAACATACCAAGTACCCATCACAATCCCTTATCTCTCGCATTACATTATTTGCCATTTGCCTCTCATTTTCCTCTCCCCCACTTCACCCTTGTCGTTTTATTCGCCCTCTCTTTTTCGTTTGCCTTTTTATCGCTTGCCTTTTGTTTGCTCATGTGTTGGATTGCTTGTTCACCACACTGGTTCAAGATAATACCAAATTATGTGACTTTACCAATACCAAAAACAATGATTTCCTTAGCACTTCGATTGCTCCTCTTACCAATACTGAATCTTGTGAAATCAATACTGCTTTGTTGAATCTTGTCATGAAAGATCAATTCGCCGGCCTTCCTAGTGAAGATTCCGCTACTCATCTAAATAGCTTCGTTGATTTATGTGATATGCAAAAGAACAAAGATGTTGATAATGATATTGTTAAATTGAAGCTATTTCCTTTTTCGCTTAGAGATCGTGCTGAAGCTTGGTTTTCGTCTTTGCCTAAAAATAGTATTGATTGTTTGAAATAGTGCAAAGATGCTTTTATCTCTAAGTATTTTCCTCCCGCTAAGATCATCTCTCTTAGAAATGATATTATGAATTTTAAGCAACTTGATCATGAACATGTTGCACAAGCTTGGGAGAGGATGAAATTGATGATACATAATTGCCCTACTCATGGTTTGAACTTGTGGATGATTATACAAAAAAATTATGCCGGATTGAATTTTGCTTCTAGAAATCTTTTAGATTTGGCCGCGGGAGGCACTTTTATGGAAATCACTTTAGGAGATGCTACTAAAATCCTAGATAATATTATGGTTAATTATTCTCAATGGCATACTGAAAGATCTACTAACAAAAAAATGCATGCGATAGAAGAAATTAATGTTTTGAGTGGAAAGATGGATGAACTTATGAAATTATTTGCTACTAAGAGTGTTTCTTCTGATCCTATTGATATGCCTTTGTCTACATTTATTGAGAATAATAATGAATCTATGGATGTGAATTTTATTGGTAGGAATAATTTTGGTAACAACGCGTATAGAGGGAACTTTAATCCTAGGCCTTATCCTAGTAATTCCTCTAATAATTATGGAAATTCCTACAACAACTCTTATGAAAATTTTAATAAGATGCCCTCTGAATTTGAGGCTAGTGTTAAAGAGTTTTTGAATTCGCAAAAGAATTTTAATGCTTTGCTTGAGGAAAAATTGCTTAAAGTTGATGAATTGGCTAGGAACGTTGATAGAATTTCTCTTGATGTTGATTCCTTAAAGCTTAGATCTATTCCTCCTAAGCATGATATCAATGAGTCTCTCAAAGCCATGAGAATTTCCATTGATGAGTGCAAAGAAAGAACCGCTAGGATGCGTGCTACGAAAGATGCCTTTATTAAAGCGTGTTCTTCCAATTCCTATGAAAATAAAGATGAAGATCTAAAAGTTATTGATGTGTCCCCTATTAAATCTTTGTTTTGATTTATGAATCTTGGTAATGATGGGACTGAATATGATCCACCTTTACCTATAAGGCGTTCCAAAAATTTGGAGTTTTAAGATCTTGATGATAAAATTGATAGAAGTGGGATTGAAGAAATCAAAACCCTAGATGTTGCTAAACCCACTATTTTGGATTTCAAGGAATTTAATTATGAAAGTTGCTCTTTAATTTATTGTATTTCCTTGTTGCAATCCGTGCTAAATTTTCCTCATGCTTATAGTCAAAATAAAGCGTTTACTAAACATATCATTGATGCCTTGATGCAATCTTATGAAGAAAAACTTGAGTTGGAAGTTTCTATCCCTAGAAAGCGTTATGATGAGTGGGAACCAACTATTAAAATTAATATTAAGGATCATGAGTTCTATGCTTTATGTTATTTGGGTGCTAGTGTTTCCACTATTCCCAAAACTTTGTGCGATTTGCTAGATTTCCGCGATTTTGATGATTGCTCTCTAAACTTGCACCTTGCGGATTCCACTATTAAGAAACCTATGGGAAGAATTAATGATGTTCTTATTGTTGCAAATAGGAATTATGTGCCCGTAGATTTTATCGTTCTTGATATAGATTGCAATCCTTCTTGTCCTACTATTCTTGGTAGACCTTTCCTTAGAACGATTGGTGCGATTATTGATATGAAGGAAGGGAATATTAGATTCCAATTTCCATTAAAGAAAGGCACGGAACACTTCCCTAGGAAGAAAATAAAATTACCATATGAATCTATCATGAGAGCCACTTATGAATTGCCTACCAAAGATGGCAATACCTAGATCTATCATTGCTTTTATGCCTAGCTAGGGGCGTTAAACGATAGCGCTTGTTGGGAGGCAACCCAATTTTATTTTTTAGTTTTTTTGCTTTTGCTTCTGTTTAGGAATAAATAATCCATCTAGCCTGTGTTTATATGTGGTTTTATGTTTTAATTAGTGTTTGTGCCAAGTTAAACCTATAGGATCTTCTTGGATGATAGTTATTTGATCTTGCTGTAATTTCCAGAAACTTTCTGTTCACGAAAACAATTGTTAAAAATCACCAGAACGTGATAAAATAGAGATTCCAATTTCTGCTGATCAATAAACAAATTTCCTATGTCATCCAATTTTGGCTGAATTTTTTGAGTTCCAGAAGTTTGCGTTAGTTGCAGATTACTACAGACTGTTCTGTTTTTCATAGATTCTGTTTTTCGTGTGTTGTTTGCTTATTTTGATGAATCTATGGCTAGTAAAATAGTTTATAAACCATAGAGAAGTTGTAATACAGTAGGTTTAACACCAATATAAATAAAGAATGAGTTTATTACAGTACCTTGAATTGGTCTTTTGTTTTCTTTCGCTAACGGAGCTTACGAGATTTCTGTTGAGTTTTGTGTTGTGAAGTTTTCAAGTTTTGGGTGAAATCTTTTGATGGATTATGGAACAAGGAGTGGCAAGGGCCTAAGATTGGGGATGCCCATGGAACCCCCAAGATAATCTAAGTACACCAAAAAGTCAAAGCTTGGGGATGCCCCGGAAGGCATCCCCTCTTTCGTCTACTTCCATCGGTAACTTTACTTGGAGCTATATTTTTATTCACCACATGATATGTGTTTTGCTTGGAGCGTCTTGTATGATTTGAGTCTTTGATTTTTAGTTATCACAATCATCCTTGCTGTACACACCTTTTGAGAGAGCCATACATGATTTGGAATTTGTTAGAATACTCTATGTGCTTCACTTATATTTTTCGAGCTATATAGTTTTGCTCTAGTGCTTCACTTATATCTTTTAGAGCACGGTGGTGGATTTGTTTTATAGAAACTATTGATCTCTCATGCTTCACTTAGATTATTTTGAGAGTCTTAAATAGCATGGTAATTTGCTTAACCAATTCTAATATGCTTGGTATTCAAGATTTGTAAAACTTTCTTTTGAGTGTGTTGAATACTATGAGAAGTTTGATGCTTGATAATTGTTTTGAGATATGAAGATGGTGATATTAGAGTCATGCTAGTTGAGTAGTTGTGAATTTTAGAAATACTTGTGTTAAAGTTTGTGATTCCCGTAGCATGCACGTATGGTGAACCGTTATGTGATGAAGTCGGAGCATGATTTATTCATTGATTGTCTTCCTTATGAGTGGCGGTCGGGGAGGAGCGATGGTATTTTCCTACCAATCTATCCCCCTAGGAGCATGCGCGTAATACTTTGCTTTGATAACTTGTAGATTTTTGCAATAAGTATATGAGTTCTTTATGACTAATATTGAGTCCATGGATTATAGGCACTTTTCCTCCTTCCATCATTGCTAGCCTCTCTAATATTGCGCACTTTTCGCCGGTATCATACACCCACCATATACCTTCCTCAAAACAGCCACCATACCTACCTATCATGGCATTTCCATAGCCATTCCGAGATATATTGCCATGCAACTTTCCACCATTCCGTTTATTATGACACGCTCCATCATTGTCATATTGCTTAGCATGATCATGTAGTTGACATCGTATTTGTGGCAAAGCCACCGTTCATAATTCCTTCATACATGTCACTCTTGATTCATTGCATATCCCGGTACACCGCTGGAGGCATTCATATAGAGTCATATTTTGTTCTAAGTATCGAGTTGTAATTGTTGAGTTGTAAGAAAATAAAAGTGTGATGATCTTTATTTTTAGAGCATTGTCCGAAGTGAGGAAAGGATGATGGAGACTATGATTCCCCCACAAGTCGGGATGAGACTCCGGATGAATAAATAAAAAAAACAGAAAAGAGGCCATAAAAAAGGCCCAAATAAAAAAATGAGAGAAAAAGAGAGAAGGGACAATGTTACTATCCTTTTACCACACTTGTGCTTCAAAGTAGCACCATGATCTTTATGATAGAGAGTCTCTCATTTTGTCACTTCCATATACTAGTGGGAATTTTTCAATATAGAACTTGGCTTGTATATTCCAATGATGGGCTTCCTCAAATGCCCTAGGTCTTCGTGAGCAAACGAGTTGGATGCACACCCACTTAGTTTCTTTTGTTGAGCTTTCATATACTTATAGCTCTAGTGCATCCATTGCATGGTAATCCCTACTCACTCGCATTGATATCTATTAATGGGCCACTCTGTCGGTGCAAACGACACCTATGGGATCGTGGCGATCCCTTTTGCTACGGTCGGGGGGTGCGGTGTTGCAAAAAGAGCAGATTCAACAGATAGCACGGCGCTCCTTTACCCAGGTTCGGGCCGCGCGGATGCGTAAAACCCTACTCCTGCTTATGTGGTTTTGTATTTCAGTGTTCCTGAGCTAGCTATGGGGCGTCAGGAGCTCCAAAAAGCCGAATCCTTCTCCTAGTCGCTTGGGGCCTCCTTTTATAGGTCAAGGGGCTGCCATAGTGGCACACAGGAGGTGGAAAGGTAGAGGATGTGGCGAGGTTATCCCTGGCATTACGGGACAAGACGCATTAAATGCGCTGGCTAGGTGTCCTCCTCTCGTAACGGGGATGGGGGCGAGGCCCGTCCCGTCCGTCGCCGCTCCTTCTTGTGCTGCACGCGCCCTGGCCAGCGATGCCTGTGGTGCCACGCAGGCGAACAAGCAGCTGAGGTGGCGCGATGCTAGGTCTTCGTGAGGGTCCCATGCCGCCACGCAGGTGCCAGCTTAGATGGTTGGGGTGGCGGCTGCGTGTGAATAGCGGTGGGGGCTTGGTTGGAGTGGCCCTGTTGGCGCGTCTGGCGAGGGCCTTGCCGAGGCCCCCGACAAGGGTCTTGCCGGGGGGCTCGCTGTCATCCCCGGCAAGGTACTTGCCGGGGGCCTTGTAGTCCTTCATGGCTGGAATCCCGCCAAGGGCCACCATTTCCTTGGCGTATATCTGGTCTTGTATGTCTTCACAAAGATCTGCATACCACCACGGGGATGTCTCCCGAATCCTTGCCTCATAGAGGCAGTGGACTCAAGGGTGACTCGCCCCGTAGGTGTGAGGCGAACTGCCCCGGCAAGGGTCTTGCCAGGTCACTAGAGCTGCGCCCCGGCAAGGCTCTTGCTGGGGGAGTCTACTTCGTCTCCCTTGCTCTATGTGGCCTTGGTCTCGGTCTGCTTCTCTTGTGCTTCGATCCTACCTTGGCTCACCTCCCTTGCCGTGCCCAGTGTGGTGGTGCCCGTGGCTCGAACTGCCCGCGCACAGTTATAGGGGTACAAAAAGTGCACCCCTCTTTTTGTACACCGACAGGAGCCCCCGGGCCTGGGCCACACATAAGCGCGAAGCGTTGTTGGGCTAGGCCCAAAAACAGTGCGCGGGTAGGCGGGGGCGGTTTTTACCGCGATAAATATTTTTGTGCGCTTTGCCTCCCACGATTCCCGCGCGTGGCGCGTCGTGGGGAGGCGAGCGTGACGTGGGCGGCATGCGTGGGGCTGGCCTCAGCACGCATGTGTCACGTTGCAATAAAGAGAGTTGCTCGCGTTTCCTTCCGAAACGGAGGGAGGCGTGGAGGCGCGGCCCATTTACTGGGCGGGGCCGAGGCGCGGTCTTCAAGGCGTCCACTCCCCCACGATCACGGGGTGGGGGGAGGTCGCCTCAACCATCCCCTCGGTTATGCACGCCCTCCACGCGTCATCCATGCGCCTGGGATGGCAAGTGGTGGAGGCGGGGAACCAGGCCGCCGCTGGCTGGGGCGGTGGGCCGGCCCTGGTTCCCTGTGCCTCCTGTGTCTTGATTGGTCGAGCGGGGCGGCCGAGCCCTATGAGCCCTAACCTCACCCCTTTATAAAGAGCGGAAGGGGAAGGAGGGCGTCCCGCATTCTTCCACCTTCTTCTTTCTTTAGCTTCTACTTCTTCCTCTTGTCCGCCATGGTGAGAGGGAATTCCGGTTCTTCGATGGTGGCAGCGAGGGTCGCCGCTCGACAACGCGTCCCTCCTTCCCCTACTCCCGCAGCGGTAGGGCCAGCTGCGAGGGGAAGGGGGAGAGGGCGAGGCCGTGGGCGAGGTCGTGGGCGAGGCCGTGGATGAGGAGGACGCGGTGGCGCACCGGCCTCACCTCCGCCAGCAGCTCCCCTCCCCGCGGAGGGCCACGTCGATGATGATCCCTGTGAGTTCTTCATTAGGCTGCGGCGGCCGCCGCACCGCCACCTTCGCCTTCCGTCCCCATTTGCGTTGGAGATGGGGGCGCACTCGCCGGAGTCGTTGCATCTCCGCATGAGGGGCTGTGGGATCGGTGGCACGCATGTCAGCGTGTATTTCCTTGCCCCTAACGAGATGTATCTTGGTCGGGGATGGAAGACATTCGCCCGTATCCACCGCTTGACGGCGGGGCTCACCCTCTATTTCAAACTGATGGAGGGCGGCCTTCTCGCCGTCAAGGTCTTCGGGTGCTTCGGGACTCACGCAAGGTGCTGCGTGGAGAGCTCTTCCGATAGCGAAGACTCCTCCTCGGGCGAGAGCGATGAGGAGGACAGCAACGACGACGGCGACGACGATGAGGACGGTAGGCGGCAGGATGACGGGTCCGACTAGGCGCCGGACCACACTCCGTGCGGCATCGGCGACCCCATCATCCGTGCCGCCGGCTCCTTGAACTTCTCGGGGTCGTCTCCCTGGGCGGCTGGCGCTGGGAGGCTATGGAAGAGGAAGAGGACGAGCAGCAAGGCCGTCAACTCAGAGTACGCGTGCATCGATGCTTTCAACGTGTGCTGACGTCCTGCCGCCTCGTCTTCGAGCTCTGCTTCCGGCGCCGCCATCACCAACCAGCCCCCGGGTGGCCCCCGAGATGTTCCCTTGGTGTCTTCTGGCACCCTTAGTTCGCCTAGGCGCCCCTTGTGCCCTCTTCGCCTCCTTGACCTGCCTCCTGAGGAGAGGGACAAGAAAGGGATTACGGGCACCTTATCTCTTTTTAGCTTGTAAGCCTCCGGGCCTTAGTTGAATTTAAAACTTGTAATCCCATCATTCATGTTTTTCATTCCCTATGGACTGTACCTGTTTGGAATGTTTTTAATGGAAAAGGGGTGTTTGCTGGGTCAAATGCTTGTGGGTAGGACCCACAACAAGGAGTAAATCCTTAACATTACTAAGATAAGCATTTCCTCGCCCGGCAACAAGCCTTGCCATTTTCCCACCTC
This sequence comes from Triticum aestivum, assembly GCF_018294505.1. Taxonomy (NCBI): domain Eukaryota; kingdom Viridiplantae; phylum Streptophyta; class Magnoliopsida; order Poales; family Poaceae; genus Triticum; species Triticum aestivum. The sequence goes on along the minus strand of NC_057806.1, from coordinate 41,233,378 downwards.
GCTCGACCTTTCTCACGCTTTCGGCAGAGGCAGGGATGAGGCGGGTTCAGGCTCCTTATCTCATCCTTTCGCTGCCGCGGCTACAACCAAACTTGGTCCTAGGAACGAGTCCCAGGGACCAAAGCTAGGGGAGCATGATAGCTTTAGGAAGAAGACGAGGTTTCACATACCTCAGTCCATAAAGAATGCATGATAAGGGATGGCGAACTTATCTGGAGCTGCAGCCCCGGCAACCCTGGATTTCCGCGGGTGAATTTTGTTCTTGTAGCCTCCGGTGATGCTGGCTTGCCGGGGCCTGGATATTAGTCTGCCTCTCTTCTCTGTCCTCGCGTGGTTCGGCAAGGGCTTCTGCGAGTCCTGTGAACCAAAGAAGACAAAAGGACGGCAAAGGGACACCGACTCGACCTCTAAGCTAGGGGTTAGTCGCCGCCAAGCACTATCAACCCTAACCAAGGACAAGACTCGACCTAGCATGCATGCTATAACTTAGGGCGCCAACGCTTCATTTATTTATGCTCAGGGTCTGTGCCTGGCTTTGTACAAAGGGTTACATGCAACATCGGCAATGCTTGTACAAAAGGTGGCTTGCCGGGAGGCCCGGCAAGCCGCGCCTTACGGGTAAAACTTGCGAAGATGATCAATGTTCCAGGAGTTACTCACTGGAACGGCATCTTCGGTCTCCAGGCGGACTGTGTCGGGCCTGGTGACCTATCTTACCCGGTAAGGGCCTTCCCACTTTGGCGTCAACTTGTTGGAATTCTTGGCTGATTGAACACGCCGAAGAACAAGGGCGCCTTCCTCAAGGCTTCGGGCATGAACCTTGCGGCTATGGTAGCGGCGCAAGGCTTGCTGGTAACGCGCTGCCTTCACAGCCGCCCGAAGACGATCTTCCTCAAGGAGCGTTGCTTCATCTTGCCGCAGTCGCTCTTGCTCAAGCTCCTCATAAGCGAGCACTTGAGGTGACCCGTGTATGAGTTTAGTGGGGAGAACTGCTTCTGCCCCGTAGACCAGGGCAAAGGGTGTCTGGCCGGTAGCTCGATTTGGCGTCGTTCTGATTGACCAAAGAACCGTCGGCAATTCATCAATCCACCGCCTCCCGCTCTTGTGCAGCCTGTCAAAGGTCTTTGTCCTTAATCCTCGCAGCACCTCAGCATTTGCCCTCTCAGCTTGACCATTGCTCCGAGGGTGAGCGACGGAAGCGAAACAGACTCTGCTGCCGAGGTCTTGGATATACTGCATGAAGGTGCTGCTCGTGAACTACGTGCCGTTGTCGGTGATAACCCTATTGGGTACACCGAAATGGCAGACCAGTCCCTTGATGAACTTGACGGCTGACTGAGCTGTAACCTTCCTCACTGCCTCCACTTCTGGCCACATTGTGAACTTGTCGATTGCGACGTATAAGTACTCAAAGCCCCCGACGGCACGGGGGAAGGGGCCCAGTATGTCGAGCCCCCAGACCGAGAAAGGCCAGGAGAGAGGAATGGTTTGGAGTGCTTGAGCGGGTTGATGAAGCTTTCTTGAATGGAACTGGCACGCCTCACACTGGGTGACTAGTGACATTGCATCCTGGAGGGCGGTGGGCCAAAAGAAGCCTTGCCGGAATGCCTTGCCGGCAAGGGCCCTCGACCCAATGTGGGATCCACATATGCCCCCGTGTATCTCTGCCAACAGCTCCAGCCCTTCCTCTTGGGGAATACACTTCAATTTCACTCCGTTCGGCGTCCTCCTATACAGGACGTCATCGACGAACTGGTACATGGTAGAGCGACGGGCTACTCTTTCCGCTTCTTCCTGCTCCTCAGGAAGTTCCCCAGTCTGAAGGAATCAGACGGTATGCTGTGCCCATGCTGGAGCCTGGGGCTCGACAGCGAGGACTAAAGGCATCTCTTCCATCACGGGAGCGGTTGTCTCGACGGCGAGAGCCTGACGCTCTGCCAGAGTCAGGCGTCCCGCGGCGGGCTCAGTGCCCCCGGCAACATCCTTGCCGGCAGCTCCGGGGAGCTCGGCGGGAAAATACTTGCCAGGCTCTAATTTTCTCCTCTTGTTCTGCTCTGCTGACGGATCAACGGATGGCTGAGTTAGCTGAAGCACAAAGGTACCTGGTTCCACAGGTAGCTTGAGAGCAGCGCGCTTTGACAGGTAGTCGGCGACATCGTTCTCCCCTCGAGGAATGTGCTCTGCCTGTATACCGTCAAAGCGCTCTTCCAGCTTCCTCACTTCGTCGACGTAGGCCTTCATCAACGGGCTCTGATAATCCCTGTTGACTTGCTTGACGACGAGCTGCGAGTCACCCCTGACGACAAGTTTTTTGATTTCGAGGTCTGCCGCGATCCTGAGACCGGCAAGTAGCCCTTCGTACTCAGCCGTATTGTTGGTCGACACCTCCCTGGGGAAGTGCATCTGGACCATGTACTTGAGGTGCTCTCCGGTGGGTGCGACCAGCAGTACGCCGGCCCCTGCGCCCTGTAAGGAGAAGGCCCCATCAAAGTACATGATCCAATGGCCACTTGCCTCCTTACCGGGGAGAGCAGTCTCTTGGATTTCTTCGTCGGGCGTCGCGGTCCATTCTGAAATGAACTCCGCCAAGACTCGGCTCTGAATCGTCGAAGTACTCTCAAACTTGAGGCCAAAGCTGGACAACTCCAGTGCCCATTCCACAATTCTTCCCGCTGCGTCTGGATTGTGCAGTATCCGTTGTAGAGGGAGGCGGGTGACGACAGTGATCTCGTGTGCCTAGAAGTAATGATGCAGCTTCCTCGAGGCCATAAGAAGGCCGAAGAGCAGTTTCTGCACATCGGAGTACCTTGATCTAGCCCCCTGCAGGAGGGAACTGACAAAGTAGACCGGGTACTGCATCATTTTCTTCTTCGGCAACACTCCAGTTGGCCGCGTCGCCTCCTCATTGGTGGCGTCGGGCTCTGCCGCTGCCATCACCTCGTCATCGACCTCTCTCTATGCTACTAGCGCGGCGCTGACCACCTGGTTTGTTGCCGCTAAATATAGCATCAACGGTTCCTCGGGCCTGGGCGCAACTAGTCTTGGCGTAGAGGAGAGATACCTCTTCAGGTCCTGCAAGGCTGCCTCGGCTTCGGGTGTCCACTCCATTCGTCGAGCTTCCCCGTAGCGGGAGGGAAGTCGAGGAGCAACTGCGCGCGCGCCAGGGCTTCCGCCGGTGCTGGTGGCAGCGAAACCTGCATGGACCGTGACGCGTTGCGACGTCTGGCTACGCCAGAAGGAGCTCTATCACGGCCCTGCGGGCGTGTACCGCCCTCACCAGCGCCTTGGCGAGCGGGCAGGTCTTGTACATCCTGGGAGTGGCGCTCGGGACTCTTCCCGCGGCGACGTCCGGGGTCTTCGGTGCGATTGCGCCGTTTGTCGCGCGCCGCCTGGGAAGAGCGCGCCGTTGGAGCCGGCATGGGAGCCCCGGAGGCCCTCGCTCGTCCTCGGGCAGAGCGACGGCAACCTTGGAAGGTCCTGCTCCACCATCGCCACCTCCCGAACTCCGGCCGTTACGAGGGCGTGGTTGTTCACGAGTAGCCCCCTGGGTCCTCTCAGCAACCGGTCCGCTGCTCGCTCGCGTCGGGACGGGCGGGCTGGCTTCCAGTGAGCCGACCGTCACTGTTGCCTTCTTCTTGGGCGCCATGATGGTGAAGAAACGTCGAACTAACTACTAAAGCTGATTCTCACAACAGCAACGCCCCCCTACCTGGCGCGCCAAAGATGTCGGTGCAAACGACACCTATGGGATCGTGGGGATCCCTTTTGCTACGGTCGGGGGGTGCGGTATTGCAAAAAGAGCAGATTCAACAGATAGCACGACGCTCCTTTACCCAGGTTCGGGCCGCGCGGACGCGTAAAACCCTATTCCTGCTTATGTGGTTTTTTATTTCAGTGTTCTTGAGCTAGCTATGGGGCGTCAGGAGCACCAAAAAGCCGAATCCTTCTCCTGGTCGCTTGGGGCCTCCTTTTATAGGTCAAGGGGCTGCCACAGTGGCACACAGGAGGTGGAAAGGTAGAGGACGTGGCGAGGTTATCCCTGGCGTTACGGGATAAGACGCATTAAATGCGCTGGCTAGGTGTCCTCCTCTCGTAACGGGGACGGGAGCGAGGCCCGTCCCGTCTGTCGCCACTCCTTCTTGTGCTGACACACGCCCTGGCCAGCGATACCTGTGGTGCCACGCAGGCAAACAGGCAACTGAGGTGGCGCGATGCTAGGTCTTCGCGAGGGTCCCATGCCGCCACGCAGGTGCCAGCTCAGTTGGTTGGGGCGGCGGTTGTGTGTGAATAGTGGTGGGGGCTTGGTTGGAGTGGCCCTGTTGGCGCGTCTGGCGAGGGCCTTGCCGAGGCCCCCGACAAGGGTCTTGCCGGGGGGCTCGCTGTCATCCCCGGCAAGGTACTTGCCGGGGGCCTTGTAGTCCTCCATGGTTGGAATCCCGCCAAGGGCCACCATTTCCTTGGCGTATATCTGGTCTTGTATGTCTTCACAAAGATCTGCATACCACCACGGGGATGTCTCCCGAATCCTTGTCTCATAGAGGCAGTGGACTCAAGGGTGACTCGCCCCGTAGGTGTGAGGTGAACTGCCCCGGCAAGGGTCTTGCTGGGTCACTAGAGCTGCGCCCCGGCAAGGCTCTTGCCGGGGGAGTCTACTTCGTCTCCCTTGCTCTTTGTGGCCTTGGTCTTGGTCTGCTTCTCTTGTGCTTCGATCCTACCTTGGCTCACCTCCCTTGCCGTGCCCAGCGTGGTGGTGCCCGTGGCTCGAACTGCCCGCGCACAGTTATAGGGGTACAAAAAGTGTACCCCTCTTTTTGTACACCGACACTCTCCATAGCTCATTGATACGCCTAGTTGATGTGAGACTATCTTCCCCTCTTTTTTCTTCTCCACAACCACCATTCTATTCCATATATAGTGATATATCCATGGCTCACGCTCATGTATTGCGTGAAGATTGAAAAAGTTTTGAAAATGTCAAAAGTGTGAAACAATTGCTTGGCTCATCATCGGGGTTGTGCATGATTTAAGTACTTTGTGTGGTGAAGACAGAGCATAGCCAGACTATATGATTTTGTAGGGATAACTTTCTTTGGCCATGTTATTTTGAGAAGACATAATTGCTTTGTTAGTATGCTTGAAGTATTATTATTTTTATGTCAATATGAACTTTTGTCTTGAATCTTTCGGATCTGAATATTCATACCACAATTAAGAAGAATTACATTGAAATTATGCCAAGTAGCACTCCGCATCAAAAATTGTGTTTTTATCATTTACCTACTCGAGGACGAGCAGGAATTAAGCTTGGGGATGCCTGATACGTCTCCGACGTATCTATAATTTTTGATTGCTCCATGCTATATTATCTACTGTTTTGGAACATATTGGGCTTTATTATCCACTTTTATATTACTTTTGGGACTAACCTATTAACCGGAGGCCCGGCCCAGAAATGCTGTTTTTTTGCCGATTTCAGTATTTCGAAGAAACGGAATATCGAACGGAGTCCAAACGGAATGAAACCTTCGGGAACGTGATTTTCTCACTGGATATGACCCAGGAGACTTGGACCCTACGTCAAAAAGAAATAAGGTGGGCACGAGGTAGGGGGCGCGCCCACCCCCCAGGGCGCGCCCTCCACCCTCATGGGCCCCACCTTGCTCCACCGACGTACTTCTTCCTCCTATATATACCTACGTACCCCCAAACGATCAGATACGGAGCCAAAAACCTAATTCCACTGCCGCAACCTTCTTTACCCACGAGATCCCATCTTGGGGCCTGTTCCGGAGCTCCGACGGAGAGGGCATCCACCACGGAGGGCTTCTACATCATCATAGCCCCTCCGATGAAGTGTGAGTAGTTTACCTCAGACCTTCGGGTCCATAGTGTTGGGGAACGTAGTAATTTCAAAAAAATTCCTACACACACGCAAGATCATGGTGATGCATAGCAACGAGAGGGGAGAGTGTTGTCTACGTCCCCTCGTAGACCGGCAACGGAAGTGTTGACACAACATAGAGGAAGTAGTTGTACGTCTTCCCGATCCGACCGATTCAAGTACCGAACGTATGACACCTCCGAGTTCAGCACATGTTCATCTCGATGACGTCCCTCGAACTCCGATCCAGCCGAGTGTTGAGGGAGAGTTTCGTCAGCACGACGGCGTGGTGAAGATAATGATGTTCTACCGACGCAGGGCTTTGCCTAATCACCGCTATGATATTATCGAGGTGGATTATGGTGGTGGGGGGCACCGCACATGGCTAAGAGATCCAAGGGATCAATTGATGTGTCTGTGGGGTGCCCCCCTGCCCCCGTGTATAAAGGAGCAAAGGGGGAGGTGGCCGGCCAGGGGAGAGGCGCACCAAGGGGGGAGTCCTACTCCCACCGGGAGTAGGACTTCTCCTTTCCTTGTTGGAGTAGGAGAAGGGAAGGGAGAAGGAGAAAGAAGGAAGGGGGCGCTGTCGTGGTTCTAAGTCTGACAGTAGTGTAGGGGGTAGGAATGGAGAGGCAAGATCCTATCTATGGAGTAGTTGTATACACGAGTTTTATGAGTTCAGGCCCTTCTCGGAGGAAGTAATAGCCCTACGTCTCGGAGCCCAGAGGCGGTTGACTGGATTATGTGTGTGAGGATTACAGGGGTGCGAACCCTTTACACTGAGGAGGGGGGTGGCTTATATAGAGTGCGCCAGACCCCTCCGGCCCTCAGTTATGCAGGGTTTAAAGTACATTGAGGTGGGCGTTACTGGTAACACCACCAATAGAGTGCCATGACGGCCATAAAGACTACTTAATGACTGACCGTTTGCATGTAGAGTGACTTTAGACCTTCCGACCGTCGAGTGATGAACTTCATGGTCGAGTGCCTCCAAGCCCGTCGAGTGAGACACTCTATAGTCAATTGAAAAGTAATTCTTCCTTGAACGTCTTCTGGTGTTGTGGTGATGTCCTTGGGTAGGCCATTTAAGCTAGGTCTATGACCCTACCCTAGGTACATATCTTCATCATTAGCCCCCGAATGGATCGAGGATTGAGTGGAGAAGGAATTGAACGAATATCCCCGACTCATCTTGAGTGCTTCGAATGCGTCTGTTCTTGGACCAACGAACTACAGTGATGGCTTCAACTTCTTCTCAGTCGCCTTGGTCCATTCATGTTTTTGTCGAGTGAACTTTCATCAAAAGAGCACCGAGTGATGATGTGGGGGAGCCCTTTTGTCTCACAAGTTGTTCTGCTACTCGTGGATTTCGCGGGATTTGAATTTTGGGAAGCGCGTCGGACGGAGGTGAACGCGGGAATCGGGCTGGATAAGGGAAGGACGCCTCGATTTCCGCGCCGCCTTTTTTGCCACGTATCGCGCGCGTGACTGTTGCGGGATTTGACAGGATCGCCTGGGCCTACCAGTCAGCCACTCGGAAGCAACCTTATATAAAGCATCGACCCAGGGTTTTTGAACAGTGCACCTTCATTTTCCCCTTTCCTCCGAACTTCTCCGCCGCGCCTGCTCTCATCTCTGCGCCGCCGTTCCACTCGAGTCTCACCTGCGGCGATGGCGAAGGAGAAGACGGTGGCTCTAGAGCGCGTGAAGAAGGCGACGGTGAAGGGGAAGGTGAAGAAATCCGGTCGGGGCAGATCTTCTTCGAGGGCCGCCTTGCCGCCGGGCTGGATCCAGGGCCATTGCATGCCCTCGACGATCAGTCAAGATGACATTGACGATCTGGTCGAGGGGGTATTCATCCCTCATAAGTCTGTGCGCCTTCCGGGGAACGAGGTTGAGCCACAGCCTCGCGAGGGCGAGTGCATTCTTGTCGCCACCCACGTCGACCGCGGGTTTTCTTTGCCTCCGCACTCTTTCTTTCGGGGTTTCTTGAACTTTTTCGGGGCACAGCTCCATCACTTCACTCCAAATTCCATCATGTATCTCACTGCTTTCGTGTCCCTGTGTGAAAATTTCTTGGGTTGCCGTCCTCACGGGGCCTCTTCAAGCACATTTTCACTTGTCGATCTCAGTCGGTTAAGAAAACTAATCCGAATGACGAGAAGACGCAAGTGATTCAGATGTGTAGGGGCCTTGGGATCCAGACGAGGGGCAAGAGTTGTTTTCCAGCCATGACTCTTCCTGATTCTGTCCGCGAGTGGCAGTCGACTTGGTTTTATTGCAAAGACCAGCTGACTCCAGGTCAGTCGACCGGCCTTCCTCCTTTTTCCTTGAACCGAGCGGAAAAACCTTCTTCTTTGAGAGTGACTCCAGAGGAGAGAGCCCAAGTTAAAGTGTTGGTCAGTCGAGTGGTTCAGCTGGTCCGCGATGGGGTGACTGGCATGGATTTACTGGAGGTCTTCCTCTGGCGGCGCATCCAACCGCTCCAAGCTCGCGACCATCCGATGTGGCTGTATTCGGGTCTCAAGGACACCACTCGAATCCACCTGGAGGAGGTCGAGGATGACATGTTGGAGGGGTGGATGACAAGTATCACAGGGAACAAGGAAAACCCCAGAGGAGCCAGGAGAATTCCTCCACTCGACCAGTCTTATGAGCCAGATAAGGTTGATTTCAGTTTTCCTGACTGTTATCTAGATTCTTCATGCAGCTTGCTTAAAATCATCTGACTGACTTCTGTCTTGTCTGTCATCTTACAGGCTATTACTGAGATGTATTCGATGCCCAACGGAGAGCAAGAACAAGCCCGGGAGGGAGGGGCGAGTGGCGGCGAGAGCGGTGCAATCTGATGGTGGTGAGGAGGAGGAAAGCGATGACCCGAGTGACGAAGACGAAGTCGAGGAAGTCGACCCTCCTCGAGGTGAAAGGCGATCTAAGCACGCCCACGACCCTACCGTCGAGCGCGGCAAAGGGACTGCGCCAGTGGGTCAGTCGTCCAAACGTCCTCATACATCCTCACCGACCCCAATTGAGAAGGTGCCGAAACATCCGAGAGCCGCCTCGTCGAAGCCACCAAAGGCCTTGCCCAAGATCAGAGTGGCCATCCCCACCATTTCCGGGCAATCACAGAACTTGCATTTCCTTGTTTGAGTCGAACAGGTTCTTGGTCGATCTATTTGTTAAACCGGTTGACTTCTGGAATTTGTAGTGCTGCTACTTCCGAGACTTCTGTCAGGAATGTGGACGAGGAGATGGAAGATGTCGTCACTTCCAATCCAGGTACAATTTTTGTGATCTTATTCTCAGTCGATTGATTGCCTGTCTTTTTGGTCGATTGAATGCTTAGCTCTGAATTCCTTCTGCAGCTTCTCCCCACGTCATTAATCTTCCACACGACGAAGAAGAGGTGTCGTTGAGGCCCCATGGGAGAAGAGGCAGGAAAGCACCGGCTGGCAAGACCCCTCAGTCTGCACCGGCACCTGAAGTGACGATTCAGGAGGGTGGCAACACCACTCGGACTTCCATGTCCTTCACCGTGCCCTTGACAAACGTTCGGCCTTCGTCGTCAACTGCACCTGTCCCAACCGACCCACCTTCCTTCTTTGCTACCTATCAGGCCCCAGAGGAACAAATAAGTGCTGCCCAGGAAGCCATACGCCAGGTGTCGTGGTTCTAAGTCTGACAGTAGAAAGGGGGGTAGGAATGTAGAGGCAAGATCCTAGCTATGGAGTAGTTGTTCACACGAGATTTACGAGTTCAGGCCCTTCTCGGAGGAAGTAATAGCCCTACGTCTCGGAGCCCAGAGGCGGTCGACTGGATTATATGTGTGAGAGTTACAGAGGTGCGAACCCTTGTCGCAGAGGAGGGGGGTGGCTTATATAGAGTGCGCCAGGACCCCAGCTCCCCTCCATTACACAGGGTTCAATGTACATTAAGGTAGGGCGTTACTGGTAACGCCACTAGTAATGTGCCATGATGGCCATAAAAGCTACTTAAGGACTGACCGTTAGCATGCAGAGTGACTTTAGATCTCCTAGCTGTCGAGTGGTTGTCTTCATGGTCGAGTCCCTTCGTGTCCGTCGAGTGGTACACCTTTAGGTCGATTGAAAAGGTGATTCTTCTTGGAATGTATTCTGTTGTTGGTGTGATGTCCTTGGTTAGGTTACTTGGGTCAGGTCTATGACCCTACCCTAGGTACGTATCTTCATCATTAGCCCCCGAATGGATCAGGGATTGAGTGGGGAAGGAGTTGAGCACATATTTCCGACTCAACTTCCGCACTTTGAGTGTGTCTGCTCTTGGATCAACGAACCGAGATGGTCGAGTCAACTTCTTCTTCAGTCGCCTTGATCCATTCATGTTCTGTCGAGTGAACTTTCATGAGAAATGCTCCGAGTGACGATGAGGAGGAAATCTTCCGTCTGACAAGTTGCTCTGTCGATCGCGGATCTCACGGGATTTGAATTTTGGGAAGCGCACCAGACGAAGAGGAACGTGCGAATCAGGCTGGATAAGGCAGGGACGCCTCGATTTCCGCGCCACCTTTTTTGCCACGTATCGCGCGCGTGACTATTGCGGGATTTGACGGGATAGCCTGGGCCTACTGGTCAGCCACTCGGAAGTAGCCTTATATAAAGCATCGACCCAGGGTTTTTGAACAGTGCGCCTTCATTCTCCCCCTTTCTCCTCAAAATCTCTCCGCCGCTCCTACCGCCATCTCAGCGCCACCGCTACGCTAGAGCTTAGCCCGCAACAATGGGGAAGGAGAAGACGACGACCCTGGAGCGTGCAAAGAAGGCGGCGGTGAAGGGGAAGGGGAAGAAATCCGGCCGGGGCGGATCTTCTTCGAGGGCCACATTGCCGCCGGGCTGGATGTAGGGCGACTGGATGCCCTCGGCGATTACCCAAGACGACATCGATGATCTGGTCGAGGGGGGATTCATCCCTCACAAGGCTGCGCGTATTCCGGGGAATGAGATCGAACCACAGCCTCGCGAGGGTGAGTGCATCCTCATCGCCACTCATGTCGACCGTGGGTTTTCTCTACCTCCGCATTCTTTCTTTCTGGCTTTCCTAAACTTCTTCGGAGCGCATCTCCATCACTTCACTCCAAATTCCATCGTGTATCTTGCTGCTTTCGTGTCTCTGTGTGAAAATTTCTTGGGTTGTCGTCCTCACTGGGGCCTCTTCAAGCACATTTTCACTTGTCGATCTCAGTCGGTTAAGAAAACCGACCCAAATGGCGAGAGGACGCAAGTGACTCAGATGTGTGGGGGCCTTGGGATCCAAACGAGGGGCAAGAGCTGTTTTCCGGCCATGACTCTCCCAGATTCTGTCCGTGGGTGGCAGTCGACTTGGTTTTGTTGCAAAGACCAGCCGACTCCTGGTCAGTCGACCGACCTTCCTCCTTTTTCCTTGAACCGAGTAGAAAAACCTTCTTCTTTGAGAGTGACTCCGGAGGAAAGAGCCCAAGTTAAAGTGCTGGTCAGTCGAGTGGTTCAACTGCTCCGTGACGGGGTGACCGGCATGGATTTACTGGAGGTCTTCCTTCAGCGGCGCATCCAACTGCTCCAAGCTCGTGACCATCCAATGTGGCTGTATTCGGGTCTTGAGGACACCACTCGGATCCACCCGGAGGAGGTCAAAGGTGCCACGCTGGAGGGGTGGCTGACAAGCATCACAGGGAACCAGGATAACCCCAGGGGAGCCAGAAGGATAGTTCCACTCGACAATACTTTTGAGACAGACAAGGTCTATTTCAATTCTTCCGACTGTAATCTTGATTCCTTTATGTAGCTTACTCGCAATCAACCGACTGACTTCTGCCTTGTCCGTTATCTTATAGGAAATCACTGAGATGTATTCAATGCCCAACGGAGAACAAGAGCAGGCCGTGGAGGGGGAGGCGAGTGGAGGCGAGAGCGAGGGAGAATGGCAGTCTGATGGTGGAGGGGAGGAGGAAAGCGACAACTCAAGTGACGAAAACGAGGACGAAGAAGTCGAGCCTCCTCGTGGTGAAAGACGAACCAAGCACACTCATGATCCCGCCATCGAGCGCGGCAAAGAGACGGTGCCTGCGGGTCAGTCGACCAAGCGTCCTCGAGCGTCCTCATCGACACCTGCTGAGAAGGCGCCTAAGCATCCGAGAGCTACCCCGTCGAAGCCGCCAAAGGCTCTGCCCAAGATGAGAGTGGCCATCCCCACCATTTCCGGGTAACAATCGAGCTTGCTTTTCCTTACTTGATATGAATAGGTTCTCGGTCGACTTGTTTTCTAAACCGACTGTCTTCTGGAATTTTCAGTGCTGCTACTTCCGAGACTTCTGTCAGGAACGTTGATGAGGAGATGGAAGATGCCGTCACTTCCACTCCAGGTATAATTTCTGTGATCTTGTTGTGAGTCGATTGACTGTCTTTCTGGTCGATTGAATGCTTAGCTCTGAACTCTTTCTGCAGCTCCTCCCCATATCATTAATCTTCCAGATGATGAAGAAGAAGTGCCGCTGAGGCCTTATGGGAGAAGGGGCAGGAAGGCGCTAGCTGGCCAGACGCCCCAGACCGCGTCGGCGCCTGAAACGGCGATCCAAGAGGGCAACAACACCACTCGGACTTCTGTGTCCTTCGCCGTGCCCTTGACGAATGTTCAACCTTCATCGTCGACTGCCCAGGTTCTGGCCGACCCACCTTCCTTTTTTGCTACCTATCGGGCCCCGGAAGACCAAATAAGTGCTGCTCAGGAGGCCTTACGCCAGGCGGGGCTCATGATGGAGCAAACAAAAGTGGCTCGGGATGCTAGTCAGATGGCTTATGACATTAGCTTAGCGCTTCAGCAGAACGTCCAGGTCAGTTGATCTTTATTTGTGCTGTCTGAAAGTTCTCTTTCCAAAGGTCTTTGCGTCTATCTGTACACCCACTGGGTGTGTCGATTGAAATTTTTGTACTTAGTGGGGACAGGCTGAGTGCACCCACTAGGTGTAGTCCCCGAGACCATGGTCGACTGCTGGCAGTCGACCGTGGTCTTTACATTTTGAATTTCTTCACTTGAACTTCTTCACTCCGTCTGATCAGGCCATGTCGAATGGAATCTTGGAATCGGTGGGGGCACGCTGAGTGCAGCCATTGGGTGTAGTCCCCGAGACCATGGTCGACTGCTGGCTGTCGACTAGGGTCTGAAGAGGGTTTTTTTTGGTCGACTGCAGACAGTCGACTAAGGCTCGAAGGTATAACATCTTTGTCTTTTTCGGTCGACTGGGCGGGCCGAGTCGATCGATCCAGTGGGGGCACGCTGAGTGCACCCACTTAGTCTTAAAGCTATTGAAAACTGTCTAGTTGTTCGGAAACCACCGACTTTACATTTGACGACTGATTTTTGCAGAAATCTTGTGAACTCGTGGCTTGATATACTGATTTGGAGAAGAAACAGATCCAGCTCAACCTTGACTTGAAGCTTGCCCAGGAGAACTTGCAGAAGGCAAGGGACGAGGCAAAAGGTATGGCTGGTGAGGGCTCAACGACTGTTTTTCCTTTCTGTCTGTCCTTGATTTTGATCTTATTATTTTGTAGACAAAATGGATGAGGCTCTGAAGAAGAAGGATGATGACCTTGCCGAGGCGCAGAAAGCAGCTCAGGAACAAATGAAGCTCGCTGAAGAAAAACTGGCTTCGGTCGGTAAACTTGAAGAAGAGAATGCCAGGCTGAAGGCTGCTCTCGACGTGGCCAACAAGGAACAATCTCGACTGAAGAAAGACAAGGAAGCTCTGAATGACAAGGCCGGTGAACTGGCGGGGAAGAGGAACAACCTGGAAGCTTATCTGGGAGGACTCACCAAGAAGCTGTTCCTCATGCTTGAAGGTAAACTCTTACACCTGATTGACTTGTTATATCCGACTCATCGTAGAACCATTGATTTGACTTTGGGCTGGTCTTACAGAGTTCTGCCCAAACTTTGAAGAAGAAACTAGTCGAGTGGAGACAAGCCTGGACTCCATCAACTCTCCGGTGAAGGATGAAGCTGCCATGAACGTGCTCCGATTAGAGTCTCGTGTTGCTGGCGTTGTGGATTACCTCGCCCGATTGAAGGTGGCGGTGTTGCAGATCGACACGGCACTCTGGCCGAAAGAGACCCTTCAGAATGACCTCGAGTCTTTGATGATTCGACTGAATGAAATCCCCGGTCGAGTGCAGGAGTGGAAGAAGTCTTCTGCCCGGTGTGGCGCTGACGTTGCTCTGTCTCTAGTCCGTGTTCACTGCAAGGAGGCGCGAGAGGAAAAGCTGGCGGCCATCCGAGTTGCCAACACCAGGAAGCAAACTTCGAGTGTTTCATGGAGACCTTCATTGCTGCAGCTACTCGAATTGCTGAAGGGATCAACTTGGATGAATTCGTCGCGCCCTCCAGTCCTCCCCCGGAGGAGTAAAAAACTTTTATGCCTCACTTAAATTTGCCTCGGAATGCCGAGTGATCCTGTAACCGATAAACTCTTTTGGGCTTGACACCTGAGCACTTTGATCCTTAGGATCTTATCTGAACTTGGTTTACCTTTGAATATCCTTATGCTTTTTTCGCCAAGTGAAACTTATTCTCCACTCGGAATAACATTTGTATTTGTGGCGTAGCTCCGAACTTAGGCGAGTACTGGACTGCGGCTAAGCCCCCGAGTGGGAGGCTGGCTCACCACTTGGTAGGATTTAAATACTTAGGCGAGTACTTGGACTGCAGCTAAGCCTCTGAGTGGGAGGCTGGCTCACCACTCGGTAGGATTTTAAATACTTAGGCGGGTACTGGACTGCAGCTAAGCCCCCGAGTGGGAGGATTGCTCACCACTCGGTAGGATTTTAAATACTTAGGCGAGTACTTGGACTGCAGCTAAGCCTCCGAGTGGGAGGGTTGCTCTCCACTCGATAGGATTTTAAACACTTAGGCGAGTACTGGACTGCAGCTAAGCCCCCGAGTGGGAGGGTTACTCTCCACTCGGTAGGATTTTAAATACTTAGGCGAGTACTAGACCGTAGCTAAGCCCCCGAGTTGGAGGGTTGCTCTCCACTCGGTAGGATTTTAAACACTCAGGCGAGTACTGGACTGCAGCTAAGCCCCCGAGTGGGAGGGTTGCTCTCCACTCGGTAGGATTTTAAATACTTAGGCGAGTACTGGACTGCAGCTAAGCCCCCGAGTGAGAGGGTTGTTCTCCACTCGGTAGGATTTTAAATACTTAGGCGAGTATTGGACTGCAGCTAAGCCCCCGAGTGAGAGGGTTGATCTCCACTCGGTAGGATTTTAAATACTTAGGCGAGTACTGGACTGCAGCTAAGCTCCCGAGTGAGAGGGTTGCTCTCCACTCGGTAGGATTTTAAATACTTAGGCGAGTACTGGACTGCAGCTAAGCCCCTGAGTGAGAGGGTTGCTCTCCACTTGGTAGGATTTTAAATACTTAGGCGAGTACTGGACTGCAGCTAAGCCCCCGAGTGAGAGGGTTGCTCTTCACTCGGTTGGATTTTAAATACTTAGGCGAGTACTGGACTGCAGCTAAGCCCCCGAGTGGGAGGCTGGCTCACCACTCGGTAGGATTTTAAATACTTAGGCGAGTACTGGACTGCAGCTAAGCCCCCGAGTGGGAGGCTGGCTCACCACTCGGTAGGATTTGAAAAACTTAGGTGAAGCGGATTCGCGGCTAAGCCTCCGAGTGAGAGGCTGGCTCCGCACTCGGTAGGATTTTGTTTCAAAAACTTAGGCAAAACGGATTCGCAGCCAAGTCACCCACGGGGGGATTTTAGGATGTTAACAAAAAGCGACAACAATTATTCTGAAAAACTGCAAAGCTCTTGTTATTGATGAATAAACTAGAAAGGTATCTCTTATTACATCTCATCCGAGTGAGTACTTAAGTATAAAAGGGGCGGAGCAGCTCCGCATTCCAAGCTCGTGGCTCGTCAATCTGGTGCTCGAGATTGTAAAGATGATATGCTCCGTTGTGGAGAACTCTGGTGATGATGGAGGGGCCTTCCCAAGTAGGAGCAAGCTTGTGTGGTTTCTGTTGATCCACTCAGAGAACCAAGTCTCCTTCTTGGAAGGCTCGACTCTTCATATTTCTAGCATGGAATCGACGCAAATCTTGCTAATAAATGGTTGATCAGATCATGGCCATTTCTCGTTCCTCTTCTAGAAGTTCGACTGCGTCCTGCCGGGCTTGTTCTACTTCGTCCTCGGAATAGAGCTCGACTCGGGGTGCATTGTGAAGCAGGTCACTCGGCAAAACCGCCTCGGCTCCATAAACTAGAAAGAATGGAGTTCATCCAGTTGACCGATTGGGAGTGGTCCTTAATCCGCAAATAATTGAAGGAAGCTCGTCGACCCATGCGCCTGCTGCGTGCTTGAGATCGCGCGTCAGTCGGGGTTTCAATCCTTTGAGAATTAGACCATTCGCCCTTTCTTCTTGTCCATTCGACTGGGGATGAGCGACTGAAGCATAGTCGACTCGTGTGCCTTGAGAAGCACAAAAAGCTCTGAACTTGTCGGAGTCGAAGTTTGACCCATTATCCGTGATGATGCTATGCGGCACTCCATATCTGAAGATTAACTCTTTGATGAAATGGATACTAGTGCAGGCATCAAGATTCTTGATGGGCTTAGCTTCAATCCACTTGGTAAACTTGTCGACTACCACTAGCACATGAGTGAAGCCGCTCCTGCCAGTCCTCAGTGGTCCAACCATATCCAAACCCCAAACAGCGAAGGGCCAGACGAGTGGAATGGTCTCTAAGGCTGATGCGGGTTTGTGTGATACATTGGAGTAGAACTGACAACCTTCACATTTGTCGACTATCTCTTTTGCCATTTCATTCGCCCATGGCCAGTAAAATCCAGCTCAATATGCTTTAGCCAGAATGGTCCGAGAGGACGCATGGTGACCATAGGTCCCCAAGTGGATATCGTCAAGGATTGTCTGACCTTCCTCTGGCATGATGCACTTCTGACTGACTCCGGTCGTGCTTTCTTTGTATAACTGTCCCTTTATCACAGTAAAGGCCTTAGATCGACGGACGATCTGTCGAGACTCTTCTTCGTTCTCTAGGAGTTATTTCCTTAGGATGTACGCAATTTAAGGCACTGTCAAGTCGGGGGTGATGACCAAACCTTCCATGATCAGGTCGACCACTGCAGGAACCTCAATTTCAGTCGGATCCATGGCGCTCCTTGGCTGTGGGGCTTCTTCGGTGAAAGGATCCTCTTGAACTGACGGTGTGTGGATGTGCTCCAAAAACACATTGCTGGGAATGGCTTCTCTCTTGGAACCTATTTTTGCCAAATCATCAGCCGCTTGATTTTTCAGTCGTGGTATATGATGAAGTTCTAACCCCTCAAACTTCTTCTCTAGCTTTCTCACTGCATTGCAATAAACTGTCATGGCTGGGCTTCTGACGTCCCACTCCTTCATCACTTGATTGACCACCAAATCTGAGTCGCCGTAGACCATGAGGCGACGGACGCCGAGTGAAATGGCCATACGCAACCCATACAAATGTGCTTCATATTCTGCTTCGTTGTTGGAGGAATCAAAGTGAATCTGGAGTACATATCTGAGCTTGTCTCCTCGGCGGGATACCAGGACTACCCCAGCACCGGAACCATTCAGCATCTTAGAGCCATCAAAGAACATGGTCTAGTGCTCCGAGTGAACTTGAGTCGGCAGTTGCTGTTTGATCCACTCGGCGACGAAATCTGCTATTGCTTGGTACTTGATGGCTTTCTTTGCCTCAAACCTGATATCTAAAGGAAGAAGTTCAATCGCCCATTTGGCCACTCGATCGGTTGCATCTCTATTGTGCAGAATCTCTGACAATGGAGCGTCGCTAACGACTGTAACGGAGTGATCAGAGAAGTAATGTGCAACCTTCTTCGTGGTCATGTAAATCCCATACACAAGCTTCTGATAATGAGGGTATCTTTGCTTTGACGGAGTCAGAACTTCAGAAACATAGTATACTGGGCGCTGAACTTTAAAGGCTTTTCCTTCTTCTTCCCGCTCGACCGTAAGTACTATACTGACAACTTGTCTAGTGGCTGCAATGTAAAGCAGTAAGGGCTCTTTGCTGATTGGAGCAGCGAGCACCGGCTGGGTGGAGAGCAGGGCTTTGAGCTCGTCAAACGCTGCATCAGCTTCAGGAGTCCACTCGAACGTATCAGACTTCTTCATCAGTCGGTAAAGAGGCAATGCCTTCTCACCGAGACGAGAAATGAATCGACTCAAGGAGGCCAAGCAACCAGTAAGCTTCTGAACATCATGCACACGCACAGGGCGTTTCATTCGGAGGATAGTACCAACTTTCTCTGGGTTGGCGTCGATTCCTTGTTTGGAAACGAGAAAACCGAGTAACTTTCCACCCGGAACTCCGAATGTGCACTTTGATGGATTAAGCTTGATATCATACCTTCTAAGGTTGGCAAACGTTTCAGCAAGGTCAGTCAGTAGGTCGGAACCTTTACTCGACTTGACCACAATATCGTCCATGTAGGCTTCCACATTCCGACTGATTTGAGTGAGCAAACACTTCTGAATCATCCTCATGAACGTGGCTCCGGCATTCTTCAGGCCGAATGGCATGGTGACATAACAGAAGCACCTGAATGGAGTGATGAAAGCTGTTTTGATCTCGTCGGGTCCATACAGACGGAGCTGATGGTACCCGGAATAGGCATCTAAAAAAGACAAGCGCTCACACCCTGCGGTCGAGTCGACTATTTGGTCGATGTGGGGGGAGAGGAAAATGATCTTTCGGGTAGGCCCGATTGATATGTTCAAAATCAATGCACATGTGAAGCAACTTGTCCTTCTTGGGGACCATGACAACATTGGCGAGCCACTTGGAGTGGTAAATCTCTCGGATGAACTCTGCTGCTAAGAGCCGAGCACCACCTCGCCAATGGCATTTCTCTTCTAGACGGCGGACCGTCGAAGATGCTCTTTAACAGGTTTCACCTTTGGGTCGACTCGTAAACGGTGCTCAGCCAGCCCCCTGGGAACAACTGGCATGTCAGAAGGCTTCCATGTGAAGACGTCCCAGTTCTCACGGAGGAACAGGATGAGCGCTTCTTCCTATTTGGAGTCGAGTGTTGTTGAGATATGAGTCAGAGCAGCATTGGGATCAGTCGGATGAATATGAATCGGCTTCGTTTCACCGGATGACTGGAACGCTGACTCCGTAGCGGGCTTCTTGGCTCGCAGCAAATCACTCGGGTCTGTAGTTTTCTGGTATTCTCGCAGCTCTACCACTGCCATCTGAGCATCTGCGATTTTTGAGCCTTTCTAAGAACACTCTTCCGCTTTCTTCCGATTGCCGGTGACAGTGATTACACCTTTGGGGCCAGGCATCTTCAATTTGAGGTATACATAACATGGTCGAGCCATGAAACGTTCATACGCTGGCATCCCCAGGATAGCGTATAAGCACTCTAGAAATCCACAACCTCAAACGTCAACTTTTCTTTGCAGTAATTCTTGGAATCACCAAAAACCACATCAAGGGCGATTTGACCAAGTGACTCGGCCTTCTACCCAGGAATGACTCCATGGAAACTCATATTGCTTGTGCTAAGTTTGGACATCGGAATGCCCATCGCTTTCAACGTCTCTGCGTACAGTATGTTCAGACCACTGCTGCCATCCATCAAAACTTTCGTCAACCGAGTGCCTTCGATGACTGGTTCGACCACTAACGCCTGCCACCCAGGGGTGGCTATGTGCGTCGGGTGATCTGACTGATCGAATGTAATGGCCGTCTAAAACCATTTCAGATAACTGGGTGTCACCGGAGCGACCATGTTCACCTCCCGGTTGATGACTTTCAGTCGAATTTTGCTCTCCACATGAGCAAAAATCATCAGAGTGGAATTGACATGGGGGTACCCATCATCACTTTCTTCTTTATCCTCACCCTTGTCCGACTCCTTTTCCTTCTCTTTGGGTTGTTTTGCCTGGAACTGCTGAATCAAGAGTCGACACTGTCGAGTGGTATGTTTCGGGTAGATGAGTTTACCCTCTTCATCTTTCTTCGTGTGTATGTGGCATGGTAGATCCAACACATCATTTCCATCTTGGTCTTTTAGTTTCTTGGGGTTCCAAGCCCCCTTAGGCTTCCCCTTGAACTTCCCTTGAGTTACGGCCAAGGCCTCTCCAGGAGCAGCTGGCTCGGCCTTGCGCTTCTGCTTCCGACTGGAACCTCCAGCTTCGTGGGCGACTGCCTTGTGCTTGCCACTCCGGATCCGATCCTCCTCTTCACCATTAGCATATTTGGTGGCAATCTCCATCATTCGGCTCAGAGACATGTTTCCGGTTCGACCGAACTTCAGGTTCAACTCTCTGTACTTGACGCCTTCCTTGAAGGCACAAACTGCCTGGTGATCAGATATGTTCTCCACAGTGCGATGCAACATCAGCCATCTCTGAATGTAATCTCTCAAAGTTTCATTCGGCTTCTGCATGCAAGACTGCAATTCCGTCAACCCTGCTGGTCGTTTGCACGTCCCTTCAAATGTCCTGACAAACACTCGGGCAAGATCTTCCCAAGTGTAAATGTTGTTGGGTGCTAACTGATTCAACCAAGCTCTTGTCGAGCCCTCCAACATCAGAGGCAGGTGTTTCATGGCCACCTCATCATTACCGCCACCAATCTGAACAGCCACTCGGTAATCCTCAAGCAAAGTATCAAGGTTGGATGCACCAGTGAACTTGCTAACTCCAGTCGCCAACCTGAAGTTGGGAGGAATCACTGCGGCTCTGATGGATCTGCTAAAGCACTCTGGACCTGATACATGCATTCTACTGTTGTTGGGTGCATCTCTGTCATGACCTTCTCGGTGAGCCCTGTTCCTGTCGACCAAACCCTGAATGAGAATGGATCTCGCATCAAAGCCTGGCTCCCTGGGGTCGACTGGAATCCTTCGTCCCATACTGTGAGGGTGTCTGTCATCCTGCTGTCGAGGCATGTACGATCCGCTCCTTGGGGGAGGAGTGGGCACTCAACGACGATCATCATGATCGAGTCGGTGATCATACTGCTCACGATTTCTGTACTGATCATGTCGGTCCCCATGTCCCTCGCGCCTCGAGGGCGATCTTGGGCTGTGAGCCGACATGTGTGTATCTGCAGCCACGGATCTGCTGTGGAGCCTGTTCCACGACTGAGACACAGCTGAGTTTTGATCTCCTGCTGCCCGGAGCAATGCTCTGATCTGCATCAAACCTCTACCAGGTTCTGACTGGGAGGGCTGAATTGACTCTTCTATGCAGGCCGCAGCTGCTAAATTCTGAACCGGAGTTCGATATACCTGCATGGGAGGAGGTCGAAAGAGTTGATGTCGACTGGACTCCGGAACTCGCTGCCGAGCGAGCTCGTCGAGTGCGTGTTGGAGGTTCTCCAGTCGAGTGCGTTCAGCCAGGTTTGCCAGGCGCGCCTCTTCCAAGGCCCGAGCCTCGGGAGTTTCTCCAGTGATAGGAGTATGAAGTGCATCCATATTGCAGCGGCGAAGTTCCTCTCTCTGCTGAGAAGAGAGGGGCTCGGGGCGGTACTCTTCATGGACGCGAGACGGGTCGCCTCCGCCGTCGCCATCTTCACCGCGGGGGAAGCCTGGGGGACTACAAGGTCCGTCGACCATCAGGACTTCTGCCATGGGGTCACTGTTATCGCACTCGGATGCAGGCTCTACGGAGCGAGTCGACAGGTCAAACAAGCCGTAGAGAGATTCGTCGGGCTCGATTGCCGCGACTTGGGTAGTGGTCGACTGGTGAGCCACAACATGCTTCACCCACCGTTGCAGCCTCGACCGACCAGAGCGCTTGTGCCGGCGGGCAGCGGGGAGCGGGGATGCAACGGGAGCCGGTCGATACTGAGTCGACGACTGTCGCAGGAGGACGCCACGAAAGCACGCGCGAAAGTGCGTCGCTCCACGGACGGGGAGCGCGTCGATGTCGAGCGGAGCCTCCTGAAGCCAAGCGGAGTCGTCGGCGATGAACACGAGCGTGCTGAGATGGATCTCGCGGCCCTCAGCCAAACCTCCGCCTGAAACCATGATGACGGGAATCGGAAAAATCGCAACTTCTCCAACAAGTCGCTAAGACACCTGCCCCACGGTGGGCGCCAACTGTCATGGTTCTAAGTTTGACAGTAGAAATGGGGTAGGAATGTAGAGGCAAGATCCTAGCTATGGAGTAGTTGTTCACACGAGATTTACGAGTTCAGGCCCTTCTCGGAGGAAGTAATAGCCCTACGTCTCAGAGCCCGGAGGCGGTCGACTGGATTATACGTGTGAGAGTTACAGAGGTGCGAACCCTTGTCCCAGAGGAGGGGGTGGCTTATATAGAGTGCGCCAGGACCCCAACTCCCCTCCATTACATAGGGTTCAATGTACATTAAGGTAGGGCGTTACTGGTAACGCCACTAGTAAAGTGCCATGATGGCCATAAAAGCTACTTAAGGACTGACCGTTAGCGTGCAGAGTGACTTTAGATCTCCTAGCTGTCGAGTGGTTGTCTTCATGGTCGAGTCCCTTCGTGTCCGTCAAGTGGTACACCTTTAGGTCGATTGAAAAGGTGATTCTTCTTGGAATGTATTCTGTTGTTGGTGTGATGTCCTTGGGTAGGTTACTTGGGTCAGGTCTATGACCCTACCCTAGGTACGTATCTTCATCACCAGGCAGGGCTCGTGATGGAGCAGACAAAAGTGGCTTGGGAAGCTAGTCAGATGGCTTATGACATTAGCTTAGCGCTTCAGCTGAACGTCTAGGTCAGTTGATCTTCATTTGTGCTGTTAAGATATGGTACTTGAATCCTTGTTTCAACTTGTGATTGTACACCCACTGGGTGTTTTTTGAGTCGACTTGTCAACATAAGTCCAGTGGGGGCACGTAGAGTGCACCCACTGGGTGTAGTCCCCGAGACCGCGGTCGACTGCTGGCAGCCGGCTGCGGTCTGAAACCATTTTTTTACTCGTCCTAGGCAGACCTTGACGAGTGTGTTTTGGTCCAGTGGGGGCACGCAGAGTGCACCCACTGGGTGTAGTCCCCGAGACTGGAGTCAACTGCTGGCAGTCGGCTGTGGTCTGAGACCATAAGTTCTTGTTATTTTCGGTCGACTGGTCGAGCCAAGTCGGTCGATCCAGTGGGGGCACGCTAAGTGCACCCACTTGGTGTAGTCCCCGAGACTACTGTCGAATGTTTCTAATTCGGCAGTAGTCTTAGCGCCATTGAAAACTGTCTGGTTGCTCGGAAACAACTGACTTTATATCTGTCGACTGATTTTTGTAGAACTCTTGTGAACTCGTGGTTCGTTACACTGAATTGGAGAAGAAACAGATCCAGCTCAATCTTGACTTGAAGCTTGCCCAGGAGAACTTGCAGAAGGCAAGGGACGAGGCAAAAGGTATGGCTGGTGAGAGCTCGGCGACTGTCTTTTCTTTCTGTCCGTTCTTGATTCTGATCTCATTGTCATTTTGCAGATAAAATGGAGGAGGCTCTAAAGAATAAGGACCATGACCTTGCCAAGGCGCAGAAGGCAGCTTTGGACAAAACAAAGCTTGCCGAAGAAAAAATGGCTTCAGTCGGTAAACTTGAGGAGGAGAACACTCGGCTGAAAACTACTCTCGACTCGGCCAACAAAGAAAGCAGCCATCTGAAGAAAGATAAGATAGCTCTGAATGACAAGGCCAGTGAACTGGTGGGGAAGAGGAACGACCTGGAAGCTTATCTGGGAGGACTTGCCAAGAGGTTATTCCTCATGCTTGAAGGTAATCACTTCCACCCGACTGACTTGTTACTATCGACTCATCGTAAAACTATTGATTTGACTTTCAGCTGGTCTTACAGAATTCTACCCAAACTTCAAAGAGGAGACCAGTCAAGTGGAGACAAGCTTGGATCCCATCAACTCTCCGGTGAAGGATGAAGCTGCCATGAACGTGCTCCGACTAGAGTCTCGTGTTGCTGGCGTTGTCGACTACCTTGCACGACTGAAGGTTGTGGTGTCGTGGATCAACACACCACTCTGGCCGAGGGAGACATTTCAAAACGACCTCGAGTCTTTGGTAACTCGACTGAATGAAGTCCCAGGTCGAGTGCAGGAATGGAAGAAGTCTTCTGCCCAGTGCAGCGCCGACGTCGCCCTGTCCCTGGTCCGTGTTCACTGCAAGGAAGCACGAGAGGAAAAGCTGGCGGCCATCCAAGTTGCCAATACCAAGAAGCACAACTTTGAGTCTTTCATGGAGACCTTCATCGTTGCTGCCACTCGGATCGCCGATGGGATTGACTTGGACCAATTCGTCGCGCCCTCCAATCCTCCACCTGAGGAGTAAAAAACTTCTATGTTTCGCTTTAAATTTGCCTCGGAATGCCGAGTGGTTTTGTAACCGATAAACTCTTACAGTCTTGACGCCTGCGCACTTTTGATCCAAGGTTCGGATCCTTAGGATGTTATCTGAACTTTGGTTATCTTAAATATCTTCGTGGTTTTTCCGTCGAGTGGAACTTGTTCCTCACTCGAAATAACCTTTGTACTTGCGTTGCAGCTCTGAAGGGAAAGATTACAGTCGACCTACACCTCGTCGTCCTTGCAGGTAAGGATGAAGTGTACGCTGTATTTGTGGCGTAGCTCCGAACTTAGGCGAGTACTGGACTGCAGCTAAGCCTCCGAGTGGGAGGATTGCTCACCACTTGGTAGGATTTTTAATCACTTAGGCGAGTACTGGACTGCAGCTAAGCCTCCGAGTGGGAGGATTGCCCACCACTCGGTAGGATTTTGAATACTTAGGCGACTACAGGACTGCGGCTAAGCCCCCAAGTGGGAGGATTGCTCACCACTCGGTAGGATTTTTAATCACTTAGGCGAGTACTAGACTGTAGCTAAGCCTCCGAGTGGGAGGATTGCTCACCACTCGGTAGGATTTTTAATCACTTAGGCGAGTACTGGACTGCAGCTAAGCCTCCGAGTGGGAGGATTGCTCACCACTCGGTAGGATTTTTAATCACTTAGGCGAGTACTGGACTGCAGCTAAGCCTCCGAGTGGGAGGATTGCCCACCACTCGGTAGGATTTTGAATACTTAGGCAAGTACAGGACTGCGGCTCAGCCCCCGAGTGGGAGGAGTGCTCACCACTCGGTAGGATTTTTAATCACTTAGGCGAGTACTGGACTGCAGCTAAGACTCCGAGTGGGAGGATCGCTCACCACTCGGTAGGATTTTTAATCACTTAGGTGAGTACAGGACTGCGGCTAAGCCCCCGAGTGGGAGGATTGCTCACCACTCGGTAGGATTTTTAATCACTTAGGCAAGTACTGGACTGCAGCTAAGCCCCCGAGTGGGAGGATTGCTCACCACTCGGTAGGATTTTGAATACTTAGGCGAGTACAGGACTGCAGCTAAGCCCCCGAGTGGGAGGAGTGCTCACCACTCGGTAGGATTTTAAATCACTTAGGCGAGTATTGGACTGCAGCTAAGCCTCCGAGTGGGAGGATTTCTCACCACTCGGTAGGATTTTGAATACTTAGGTGAGTACAGGACTGCGGCTAAGCCCCCGAGTGGGAGGATTGCTCACCACTCGATAGGATTTTTAATCACTTAGGCGAGTACTGGACTGCAGCTAAGCCTCCGAGTGGGAGGATTGCTCACCACTCGGTAGGATTTTTAATCACTTAGGCGAGTACTGGACTGTAGCTAAGCCTCCAAGTGGGAGGATTGCTCACCACTCGGTAGGATTTTTAATCACTTAGGCGAGTACTGGACTGCGGCTAAGCCCCCGAGTGTGAGGATTGCTCACCACTCGGTAGGATTTTTAATCACTTAGGCGAGTACTGGACTGCAGCTAAGCCTCCGAGTGGGAGGATTGCTCACCACTCGGTAGGATTTTGAATACTTAGGCGAGTATAGGACTGCAGCTAAGCCCCCGAGTGGGAGGATTGCTCACCACTCGGTAGGATTTTTAATTACTTAGGCGAGTACTGAATTGCAGCTAAGCCCCCGAGTGGGAGGCAGGCTCACCACTCGGTAGGATTTTTAATCACTTAGGCGAGTACTGAACTGCAGCTAGGCCCCCGAGTGGGAGGCAGGCTCACCACTCGGTAGGATTTTTAATCACTTAGGCGAGTACTGGAATGCAGCTAAGCCTCCGAGTGGGAGGATTGCTCACCACTCGGTAGGATTTTTAATCACTTAGGTGAGTACAGGACTGCAGCTAAGCCCCCGAGTGGGAGGCAGGCTGACCACTCGGTAAGATTTCAAATACTTAGGCGAAGCGGATTCGCATCTAAGCCTCCGAGTGAGAGGCAGGCTCCGCACTCGGTAGGATTTTTGTTTCAAAAACTTAGGCGAAACGGATTCGCAGCCAAGTCACCCACTGGGGGATTTCAGAATGTTAACAAAAAGCAACAACAATTATTCGGAAGAACTGCAAAGCTCTTGTTACTGATGAATAATCTAAAAAGGTATTTCTTATTACATCTCATCCGAATGAGTACGTAAGTATAAAAGGGGCAGAGCAGCTCCGCATTCCAAGCCCGTGGCTCATCAATCTGGTGCTCGAAATTGTAAAGATGGTACGCTCCATTGTGGAGAACTCTGGTGATGATGAAGGGGCCTTCCCAAGTAGGTGCAAGCTTGTGTGGTTTCTGTTGATCCACTCGGAGAACCAAGTCTCCTTCTTGGAAGGCTCGACTCTTCACATTTCTGGCATGGAATAGACGCAAGTCTTGCTGATAAATGGTCGATCGGATCATGGCCATCTCTCGTTCCTCTTCTAGGAGGTCGACTGCGTCCTGCCGGGCTTGTTCTGCTTCATCCTCAGAGTAGAGCTCGACTCGGGGTGCATTGTGAAGAAGGTCACTCGGCAAAACTGCTTCAGCTCCATAGACCAGAAAGAATGGAGTTCATCCAGTTGACCGATTAGGAGTGGTCCTTAATCCCCAAAGAACTGATGGAAGTTCGTCGACCCATGCTCCTGCTGCGTGCTTGAGATCGCGCATCAGTCGGGGTTTCAATCCTTTGAGAATTAGACCATTCTCCCTTTCCGCTTGTCCATTCAACTGGGGATGAGCGACTGAAGCATAGTCGACTCGTGTGCCTTGAGAAGCGCAAAAAGCTCTGAACTTGTCAGAATTGAAGTTTGACCCATTATCAGTGATGATGCTATGCGGAACTCCATATCTGAATATCAACTCTTTGATGAAACTGATAGCAGTGCAGGCATCAAGATTCTTGATAGGCTTAGCTTCAATCCACTTGGTAAACTTGTCGACTGCCACTAGCACACGAGTGAAGCCGCTCCTGCCAGTTCTTAGAGGTCCAACCATATCCAATCCCCAAACAGCGAAGGGCCAGACGAGCGGAATGGTCTTCAGAGCTGATGCAGGTTTGTTTGACATATTGGAATAGAACTGACAGCCTTCACATTTGTCGACTATCTCCTTTGCCATTTCATTTGCTCTTGGCCAGTAAAATCCCGCTCGGTATGCTTTAGCCACAATGGTCCGAGAGGACGCATGGTGACCATAGGTCCCCGAGTGGATATCGTCAAGAATTACCTGACCTTCTTCTGGCGTTATACACTTCTGACTGACTCCAGTCGCGCTTTCCCTGAACAACTGTCCCTTTATCACAGTAAAGGCCTTGGATCAACGGACGATCTGTCAAGCCTCTTCTTCGTTCTCCGGGAGTTCTTTCCTTAGGATATACGCAATGTATGGCACTGTCCAATTGGGAGTGATGACCAAAACTTCCATGATCAGGTCGAGCACTGCTGGAACCTCAACTTCAGTCAGATCCGTGGCACTTTTTGGCTGCGAAGATTCTTCAGTGAAAGGATCCTCTTGAACTGATGGTGTGTGGATGTGTTCCAAAAACACATTGCTGGGAATGGCCTCTCTCTTGGAACCTATTTTTGCCAGATCATCAGCTGCTTGATTTTTTAGTCGGGGTATATGATGAAGTTCTAACCTCTCAAATTTCTTTTCCAGCTTTCTCACTGCATTGTAGTAACCAGTCATTGCTGCACTTCTGACGTCCCACTCCTTCATCACTTGATTAACCACCAAATCTGAGTCGCCGTAGACCATGAGGCGACGGACGCCGAGTGAAATGGCCATTCGCAACCCATACAGAAGTGCTTCATATTCCGCTTCGTTATTGGAGGAATCAAAGTGAATTTGGAGAACATATCTGAGCTTATCTCCTCGGGGGGAAACCAACACTACCCCAGCACCGAAACCATTCAGCATCTTAGAACCATCGAAGAACATGGTTCAGTGCTCCGAGTGAACTTGAGTCGGCAGTTGCTGTTCGATCCACTCGGTGACGAAATCTGCTATTGCTTGGGACTTGATAGCTTTCTTTGCCTCAAACTTGATATCTAGGGGAAGGAGCTCAATCGCCCATTTTTGCCACTCAACCAGTTGCGTCTGTGTTGTGCAGAATCTCTGACAATGGGGCGTCACTGAAGATTGTAATGGAGTGGTCAGAGAAGTAATGTGCGACCTTCTTCGTGGTCATATAAATACCATATACAAGCTTCTGATAATGAGGATATCTTTGCTTTGATGGAGTCAAAACTTCAGAAACATAATATACTAGGCGCTGAACTTTAAAGGCTTTCCCTTCTTCTTCCTGCTCGACCGTAAGTACTGTACTGAGAACTTGTCCAGTGGCTGCAATGTAAAGCAGCAAAGGCTCCTTGCTGATTGGGGCAGCAAGCACCGGCTGGGTGGAAAGCAGGGCTTTTAGCTCTGCAAATGCTGCATCAGCTTCAGGGGTCCACTCGAACTTGCCTGACTTCTTCATCAGTCGGTAAAGGGGCAATGCTTTTTCACCGAGGCGAGATATGAATCGACTTAAAGCGGCCAAGCAACCAGTAAGCTTCTGGACATCGTGCACACGCACAGGACGTTTCATTCGGAGTATAGTACCAACTTTCTCTGGGTTGGCGTCGATTCCTCGTTCGGAAACGAGAAAACTGAGTAACTTTCCACCTGGAACTCCGAATGTGCACTTTGATGGATTAAGCTTGATATCATACCTTCTGAGGTTGGCAAAAGTTTCAGCAAGGTCAGTCAGCAGGTGGGAACCTTTCCGTGACTTGACCACAATATCATCCATGTACACTTTCCACATTCTGACTGATTTGAGTGAGCAAACACTTCTGAATCATCCTCATGAACGTGGCTCTGGCATTCTTCAGGCCGAATGGCATGGTAACATAACAGAAGGATCTGAATGGAGTGATGAAAGCTGTTTTGATCTCGTCGGGTCCATACAGACGGATCTGATGGTACCCGGAATAGGTGTCTAAAAAAGATAGGCGCTCACACCCCGCGGTCGAGTCGACTATCTGGTCAATGCGGGGGAGAGGAAAATGATCTTTCGGGCAGGCCCGATTGATATGTTTGAAGTCAATGCACATGCAAAGCGAGTTGTCCTTCTTGGGGACCATGACAACATTGGCGAGCTACTCGGAGTGGTAAATCTCTCGGATGAACTCAGCTGCTAAGAGTCGAGCTACCTCCTCACCAATGGCCTTTCTCTTCTAGACAGCGGACCATCGAAGATGTTCCTTGACAGGTTTTATCTTTGGGTCGACTTGTAGGCGATGCTCAGCAGCCCCCTAGGAACACCTGGCATGTCAGAAGGCTTCCATGTGAAGATGTCCCATTTCTCACGGAGGAACTAGATGAGCGCTTCTTCCTATTTGGAGTCGAGGGTTGTTGAGATATGAGTCGGAGCAGCATTGGGATCGGTCGGGTGAATATGAATCAGATTTGTTTCACCGGACGACTGGAACGCTAACTCCGTAGCGGGCTTCTTGGCTCACAACAAATCACTCGGGTCTGTAGTTTTCTGGTATTCCTGCAGCTCCTCCACTGCCATCTGAGCATCGGCGATTTTTGAGCCTTTCTGAAAACACTCTTCCGCTTTCTTCCGATTGCCGGTGACAGTGATCACACCTTTGGGGCCAGGCATCTTCAATTTGAGGTATACATAACATGGTCGAGCCATGAAACATGCATATGCTGGCCTCCCTAGAATTGCGTGATAAGCACTCTAAAAATCTACGACTTCAAACGTCAACTTTTCTTTGCGAAAATTCTTGGAGTCACCAAAAACTACATCGAGAGCAATCTGACCGAGTGACTCAGCCTTCTTTCCAGGAATGACTCCATGGAAACTCATGTTACTGGTACTGAGTCTGGACATTGGAATGCCCATCCCTTTCAACGTTTCTACATATAATATGTTCATGCCACTGCCGCCATCCATCAGAACCTTAGTCAACCGAGTGGCTTCGACAACTGGGTCAACCACTAGCGCCTGCCTCCCAGGGGTGGCTATGTGCGTCGGGTGATCAGACTGGTCAAATGTAATGGCAGTCTGAGACCATTTCAAATAGCTGGGTGTCGCTGGAGCGACCATGTTCACTTCTCGGTTGATAACTTTCAATCAACTTTTGCTTTCAACATCAGCAAAAATCATCAGGGTGGAATTGACCTGGGGGAATCCATCATCACTATCCTCTTTGTCCTCAACTTTGTCCAACTCCTTTTCCTTCTCTTTGGGCGGTTTCCCCTGGAACTGCTGAATCAAGAGCCGGCACTATCGAGTGGTATGCTTCGGGTAGATGAATTTACCTTCTTCATCTTTCTTTGTGTGAATGTGACATGGCAAATCCAACACATCATTTCTGTCTTGGTCTTTCACTTTCTTGGGGTTCCAGGGCCCCTTGGGCTTCCCCTTAAACTTTCCTTGAGTCATAGCGAAGGCTTCTCCAGGAGCAGCTGGCTTGGCTTTCCGCTTGGGCTTCCGACTGGAATTCCCTCCGCCGGTTTCGTGGGCGACTGATTTGTGCTTGCCACTCCGGAGTCTATCCTCTTCTTCGCCATTAGCATATTTGGTGGCAATTTCCATCATTCGACTCAGAGACATGTCTCCGGTTTGACCGAATTTCAGGTTCAACTCTCTGTACTTAACGCCTTCCTTGAAGGCACAAACTACCTGGTGATCAGACACGTTCTCCACCGTGTGATGCAACGTGCTCCATCTCTGAATGTAATCCCTCAAAGTTTCATTTGTCTTCTGCACACAAGATTGTAATTCTGTCAACCCTGCTGGTCGTTTGCATGTTCCTTCAAACATTCTGACAAACACTCGGGCGAGATCTTCCCAAGTGTAAATGCTGCTGGGTGCTAACTGATTCAGCCACGCTCTGGCCGAGCCCTCCAACATCAAAGGCAGGTGTTTCATGGCCACTTCATCGTTGCCGCTGCCGATCTGAACAGCCACTCGGTAGTCCTCAAGCCAAGTGTCAGGCTTGGACTCACCAGTGAACTTGCTGACTCCAGTCGCCAACCTGAAGTTGGGAGGAATCACTGCGGCCCTGATGGCCCTGCTAAAACACTCTAGACCAGATACGTGCACTCTGCTGCTGGTGGGCGCATCTCTGTCATGACCTTCTCGGTGAGCTCTGTTCCTGTCGACTAGACCTTGAACGAGAATGGATCTCACGTCAAAGCCTGGTTCCCTGGAGTTAACTGGAATTCTTCGCCCATCGCTGTGAGGGTGCCTGTCATCCCGCTATCGAGGCACGTATGATCCACTCCTCAGGGGAGGGGTTGGCACTCGACGACGATCATCACGATCGAGTCGGTGATCATACTGCTCACGGTTTTTGTACTGATCATGTCGGTCTCCCCGTCCCTCACGCCTTGGGGCGATCTTGGGCTGTGAGCCGACTGAACTGTGTCAACAACAGATCTGCTATGGATCCTATTTCGCGACTGAGATACAGCTGTATTTTGGTCGCCTTCTGCCCGAAGTAACGCCCTGATCTGCAACAAGCCTCCACCAGCCTCTGATTGGGAAGGCTGAATCGACTCTGCTATACGGGCCGCAGCTGCTAAATTCTGAATCGGAGTTCGATATACCTGAGGAGGTGGAAAGAGCTGTCGTCGACTGGACTCTGGGACCCGCTGTCGAGCACGCTCGTCGACTGCGCGCTGGAGGTTATCCAGTCGAGTGCGCTCGGCCAAGTTGGCCAGGCGCACCTCTTCCAAGGCCTGAGCCTCAGGAGTTTCTCCAACGATAGGAGTGTGAAGTGCATCCATGTTGCAGCGGCGAAGATCTTCCCTCTGCTGAGAGGAGAGGGGCTCGGGGCGGTACTCTTCATGGATGCGCGACGGTTCGCCTCCACCATCGCCACCGTCCCCGCGGGGGAAGCCTGGGAGACTGCGAGGTCCATCGACCATCAGGACTTCCGCCGCGGGGTCACTGCTGTCGCACTCGGATGCAGTCTCTATGGAGCGAGTCGACAGATCGAACAAGCCGTAGAGATATTCGTCGGGCTCGATTGCCGCGACTTGGGGGGTGGCCGACTGGCGAGCCACAGCGTGCCTCACCCACCGCTGGAGCCTCGACCGACCGGAACACTTGCGCCGGTGGGCAGCGGGGAGCGAGGACGTCACAAAGGCCGACCGATACTGAGTCGACGACTGTCGTAGGAGGACGTCGCGGACGCATGCGCGAAAGTGCGTTGCCCCGCGGACGGGAAGCGCGTCGACGTCGAGCGGATCCTCCTGAAGCCAAGCAGAGTCGTCGGTGATGAACACGAGCGCGCCGAGACGGATCTCGCGGCCCTCAGCCAAACCTCCGCTTGAAACAATGATGATGAGAATCGGAAAAATCGCAACTTCTCCAACAAGTCGCTAAGACACCTGCCCCACGGTGGGCGCCAACTGTCGTGGTTCTAAGTCTGACAGTAGTGTAGGGGGTAGGAATGGAGAGGCAAGATCCTAGCTATGGAGTAGTTTTACACACGAGTTTTACGAGTTCAGGCCCTTCTCGGAGGAAGTAATAGCCCTACGTCTCGGAGCCCAGAGGCGGTCGACTGGATTATGTGTATGAGGATTACAGGGGTGCGAACCCTTTACACTGAGGAGGGGGTGGCTTATATAGAGTGCGCCAGACCCCTCCGGCCCTCAGTTTTGTAGGGTTTAAAGTACATTAAGGTGGGCGTTACTGGTAACGCCACCAATAAAGTGCCATGATGGCCATAAAGACTACTTAAAGACCGACCGTTTGCGTGCAGAGTGACTTTAGACCTTCTGGCCGTCGGGTGATGAACTTCATGGTCAAGTGATGGGATTCATGGTCGAGTGCCTCCAAGCTCGTCGAGTGAGACACTCTATAGTCGATTGAAAAGTAATTCTTCCTTGAATGTCTTCTGGTGTTGGGGTGATGTCCTTGGGTAGGCCATTTAAGTTAGTTCTATGACCCTACCCTAGGTACATATCTTCATCAGGCGCCCCCCTCCCTAGTGCAATTCGGACCAGCCCATGGGGAGGGGTGCGGCCACCCTTTGGGGCCTTTCTCTCCTTTCCCGTATGGCCCATTAAGGCCCAATACGAATTCCCGTAACTCTCCGGTACTCCGAAAAATACCCGAATCACTCGGAACCTTTCCGATGTCCAAATATAGTCGTCCAATATATCGATCTTTACGTCTCGACCATTTTGAGACTCCTTGTTATGTCCCCGATCTCATCCGGGACTCCGAACTACCTTCGGTACATCAAATCACATAAACTCATAATATAACTGTCATCAAAACTTTAAGCGTGCGGACCCTACGGGTTCGAGAACTATGTAGACATGACTTGAGACAATCTCCATTCAATAACCAATAGCGGAACCTGGATGCTCATATTGGCTCCCACGTATTCTACGAAGATCTTTATCGGTCAAACCGCACAACAACATACGTTGTTCCCTTTCTCATCGGTATGTTAGTTGCCCGAGATTCGATCGTCGGTATCTCAATACCTAGTTTAATCTCGTTACCGGCAAGTCTCTTTACTCGTTCTGTAATACATCATCCCGCAACTAACTCATTAGTTGCAATGCTTGCATGGCTTGATCTGCATTACCGAGTGGGCCCAGAGATACCTCTCCAACAATCGGAGTGACAAATCCTAATCTCGAAATATGCCAACCCAACAAGTACCTTCAGAGACACCTGTAGAGCACCTTTATAATCACCCAGTTATGCTGTGACGTTTGGTAGCACACAAAGTGTTCCTCCGGTAAACGGGAGT
This sequence comes from Triticum aestivum, assembly GCF_018294505.1. NCBI lineage: Eukaryota > Viridiplantae > Streptophyta > Magnoliopsida > Poales > Poaceae > Triticum > Triticum aestivum. The sequence continues at coordinate 41,199,391 of NC_057806.1, read as the reverse complement.
TGCATAATCTCATAGTCATAGGAACATGTATAAGTCATGAAGAAAGCAATAGCAACATACTAAACGATCGTGTGCTAAGCTAACGGAATGGGTCAAGTCAGACACATCATTCTCCTAATTATGTGATCCCGTTAATCAAATGACAACTCATGTCTATGGCTAGGAAACATAACCATCTTTGATCAACGAGCTAGTCAAGTAGAGGCATACTAGTGACACATTGTTTTGTCTATGTATTCACACATGTACTAAGCTTCCGGTTAATACAATTCTAGCATGAATAATAAACATTTATCATGATATAAGGAAATAAATAATAACATTTATTATTGCCTCTAGGGCATATTTCCTTCAGTCTCACACTTGCACTAGAGTCAATAATCTAGTTCACATCACCATGTGATTCAACATCGATAGTTCACATATTTATGTTGCTAACACCCATAGTTCACATCAACATGTGACCAATACCCAACGAGTTTCCTAGAGTCAGCAATGTAGTTCACATTGCTATGTGATTAATACCCAAAGAGTACTATGGTGTGATCATGTTTTGCTTGTGAGATAATTTTTAGTCAACGGGTCTGCCAAATTCAGATCCGTATGTATTTTGCAAATTTCTATGTAAACAATGCTCTGCACGTAGCTACTCTAGCTAATTGCTCCCACTTTCAATATGTATCCAGATTGAGACTTAGAATCATCTGGATCAGTGTCAAAAACTTGCATCGACGTAACCGTTTACGACGAACCCTTTTGTCACGTCCATAATCGAGAAACATATCCTTATTCCACTAAGGATAATTTTGACCGCTGTTCAGTGATCTACTCCTAGATCACTATTGTACTCCCTCGCTAAACTCAGTGTAGGGTATACAATAGATCTGGTACACAGCATGCCATACTTTATAGAACCTATGGCTGAGGCATAGGGAATGACTTTCATTCTCTTTCTATCGTCTGCCGTGGTCGGGCTTTGAGTCTTACTCAATTTCACACCTTGTAACACAGGCAAGAACTCTTTCTTTGACTGTTCCATTTTGAACTACTTCAAAATCTTGTCAAGTTATGTATTCATTGAAAAAACTTATCAAGCGTCTTGATATCTCTCTATAGATCTTGATGCTCAATATGTAAGCAGCTTTACCGAGGTCTTTCTTTGAAAAACTCCTTTCAAACACTCCTTTATGCTTTGCAGAATAATTCTACATTTTTTCCGATCAACAATATGCCATACACATATACTTATCAGAAATGATGTAGTGCTCCCACTCACTTTTTGGTAAATACAGGCTTCATCGTAAGTCTTTATAAAACTATATGCTTTGATCAACTTATCAAAGCGTATATTCCAACTCCGAGATGCTTGCACCAGTCCATAGATGGATCGCTGGAGCTTGCATATTTTGTTAGCACCTTTAGGATTGACAAAACCTTTTGGTTGCATCATATACAACTCTTCTTTAAAAAAGACATTAAGGAATGCAGTTTTGTTTATCCATTTGCCAGATTTCATAAATGCGGCAATTGCTAACATGATTCGGACAGACTTAAGCATAGATACGAGTGAGCAAATCTCATCGTAGTCAACACCTTGAACTTGTCGAAAAACCTTTTGCAATAATTCTAGCTTTGTAGATAGTAACACTACTATCAGCGTCCGTCTTCCTCTTGAAAATCCATTTAATCTCAATGGCTCACCGAGCAACGGGCAAGTCAATCAAAGTCTGTACTTTGTTCTCATACATGGATCCCATCTCAGATTTCATGGCCTCAAGCCATTTTGCGGAATCTGGGCTCATCATCGCTTCCTCATAGTTCGTAGGTTCGTCATGTTCAATTAACATGACCTCCAGAACAGGATTACTGTACCACTCTGGTGCGGATCTCACTCTGGTTTACCTACGAGGTTCGGTAGTAACTTGATCTGAAGTTACATGATCATCATCATTAGCTTCCTCACTAATTGGTGTAGTAGTCATAGGAACAGATTTCTGCGATGAACTACTTTCCAATAGGGGAGCAGGTACAGTTACCTCATCAAGTTCTACTTTCCTCCCACTCACTTCTTTCGAGAGAAACTCCTTCTCCAGAAAGATTCCGAATTTAGCAACAAAAGTCTTGCCTTCAGATCTGTGATAGAAGGTGTACCCAACCGTCTCCTTTGGGTATCCTATGAAGACACATTTCTCCGATTTGGGTTCAAGCTCATCAGGATGAAACTTTTTCACATGAGCATCGTAGCCCCAAATTTTAAGAAACGACAACTTTTGGTTTCTTGCCAAACCAAAGTTCATAAGGTGACGTATCAACGGATTTAGATGGTTCCCTATTTAACGTGAATACAGCTGTCTCTAATGCATAACCCCAAAACTATAGTGGTAAATCGGTAAGAAACATCATAGATCGCACCATATCTAATAAAGTACGGTTATGACGACTGGACACACCATTATGCTGTGGTGTTCCAGGTGGCATGAATTTGTGAAACTATTCCACATTGTTTTAATTGAAGACCAAACTCGTAACTCAAATATTTGTCTCTGCGATCAGATCGTAGAAACTTTATTTTCTTGTCACGATGATTTTCCACTTCACTCTGAAATTCTTTGAACTTTTCAAATGTTTCAGACTTATGTTTCATCAAGTAGATATACCCATATCTGCTCAAATCATCCGTGAAGGTCAGAAAATAATGATACCCACCGCGAGCCTTAACACTCATCAGATCGCATACATCAGTATGTATTATTTCCAATAAGTCAATTGCTCGCTCCATTGTTCAGGAGAACAGAGTCTTAGTCATCTTTCCCATAAGGCATGGTTCGCAAGCATCAAGTGATTCATAATCAAGTAATTTCCAAAATACCGTCAGCATGGAGTTTCTTCAAGCGCTTTACATCAATATGACCTAAACGACAGTGCCACAAATAAGTTGCACTATCATTATTAACTTTGCATCTTTTGTCTTCAATATTATGAATATGTATATCACTACGATCGAGATCCAACAAACCATTTTTGTTGGTGTGTATGACCATAGAAGGTTTTATTCATGTAAACAGAACAACAATTGTTCTCTAACTTAAATGAATAACCGTATTGCAATAAACATGATCAAATCATATTCATGCTCAACGCAAACACCAAATAACACTTATTTAGGTTCAACACTAATCCCAAAAGTATAGGGAGTGTGCGATGATGATCATATCAATCCTGGAACCACTTCCAACACACATCGTCCTTCACCCTTAACTAGTCTCTGTTTATTCTGCAACTCCTGTTTAAGTTACTACTCTTAGCAACTAAACTAGTGTCAAATACTGAGGGGTTGCTATAAACACTAGTAAAGTACACATCAATAACATGTATATCAAATATACTTTTGTTCACTTTGCCATCCTTCTTATCCGCCAATTATTTGGGGTAGTTCTTCTTCCACTGACCAGTCCTTTTGCAGTAGAAGCACTCAGTCTCAGGCTTAGGTCCAAATTTGGGCTTCTTCACTTGAGCAGCAACTTGCTTGTCGTTCTTCTTGAAGTTCCCCTTCTTCCCTTTGCCCTTTTCTTGAAACTAGTGGTCTCGTCAACCATCAACACTTGATGTTTTTCTTGATTTCTACCTTCGTCGATTTCAGCATTACGAAGAGCTTGGGAATTATTTCTGTTATCCCTTGCATATTATAGTTCATCAGGAAGTTCTACTAACTTGGTGATGGTGACTAGAGAATTCTGTCAATCACTATTTTATCTAGAAGTTTAACTCCCACTTGATTCAAGCGATTGTAGTACCCAGACAATCTGAGCGCATGCTCACTAGCTGAGCTATTCTCCTCCATCTTTTAGCTATAGAACTTCTTGGAGACTTCATATCTCTCAACTCGGGTATTTGCTTGAAATATTAACTTCAACTCTTGGAACATCTCATATGGTCCATGACGTTCAAAACGTCTTTGAAATCCCGATTCTAAGTCGTTAAGCATGGTGCACTAAACTATCAAGTAGTCATCATATTGAGCTAGCCAAACGTTCATAACGTCTGCATCTGCTCCTGCAATAGGTCTGCCACCTAGCGGTGCATCAAGGACATAATTCTTCTGTGCAGCAATGAGGATAAACCTCAGATCACGGATCCAATCTGCATCATTGCTACTAACATCTTTCAACTTAGTTTTCTCTAGGAACATATCAAAAATAAAATAGGGGAGCTAAACGTGAGCTATTGATCTACAACATAGATATGCTAATACTACCAGGACTAAGTTCATGATAAATTTAAGTTCAATTAATCATATTACTTAAGAACTCCCACTTAGATAGACATCCCTCTAATCCTCTAAGTGATCACGTGATCCAAATCAACTAAACCATGTCCGATCATCACGTGAGATGGAGTAGTTTCAATGGTGAACATCACTATGTTGATCATATCTACTATATGATTCACACTCGACCTTTTGGTCTCCGTGTTCCGAGGCCATATCTGTATATATGCTAGGCTCGTCAAGTTTTAACCCGAGTATTCTGCGTGTGCAAAACTGGCTTGCACTCATTGTAGATGGACGTAGAGCTTATCACACCCGATCATCATGTGGTGTCTGGGCACGACGAACTTTGGCAACGGTGCATACTCAGGGAGAACACTTTTATCTTGAAATTTAGTGAGAGATCATCTTATAATGCTACCATCAATCAAAGCAAGATAAGATGCATAAAAGATAAACATCACATGGAATCAATATAAGTGATATGATATGGCCATCATCATCTTGTGCTTGTGATCTCCATCTCCGAAACACCGTCATGATCACCATCGTCACCGGCGCGATACCTTGATCTCCATCGTAGCATCGTTGTCGTCTCGCCAATCTTATGCTTCAACGATTATCGCTACCGCTTAGTGATAAAGTAAAGCATTGCAGGGCGATTGCATTGCATACAGTAAAGCGACAACCATATGGCTCCTGCCAGTTGTCGATAACTCGGTTACAAAACATGATCATCTCGTACAATAAAATTTAGCATCATGTCTTGACCATATTACATGACAACATGCCCTGCAAAAACAAGTTAGACGTCCTCTACTTTGTTGTTGCAAGTTTTACGTGGCTGCTATGGGCTTAGCAATAACCGTTCTTACCTACGCATCAAAACCACAACGATAGTTTGTCAAGTTGATGCTGTTTTAACCTTCGCAAGGACCGGGCGTAGCCACACTCGGTTCAACTAAATTGAGAGAGACAGACACCCGCCAGTCACCTTTAAGCAACGAGTGCTCGCAATGGTGAAACCAGTCTCGCGTAAGCGTACGCGTAATGTCGGTCCGGGCCGCTTCATCTCACAATACCGCCGAACCAAAGTATGACATGCTGGTAAGCAGTATGACTTATATCACCCACAACTCACTTGTGTTCTACTCGTGCATATAACATCAACGCATAAAACCTGGCTCGGATGCCACTGTTGGGGAACGTAGTAATTTCAAAAAAATTCCTACGCACACGCAAGATTATGGTGATGCATAGCAATGAGAGGGGAGAGTGTTGTCTATGTACCCTCGTAGACCGGCAACGGAAGCGTTGACACAACGTAGAGGAAGTAGTCGTACATCTTCCCGATCCGACTGATCCAAGTATCGAACGTACGGCACCTTCGAGTTCAGCACACGTTCAGCTCGGTGACGTCCCTCGAACTCCGATCCAGCCGAGTGTTGAGGAAGAGTTTTGTTAGCACAATGGCGTGGTGATGATAATGATGTTCTACCGATGCAGGGCTTTGCCTAAGCACTGCTACGATATTATCGAGGTGGATTATGGTGGAGGGGGGCACCGCACACGGCTAAGAGATCCAAGGGATCAATTGTTGTGTCTATGGGGTGCCTCCCTGCCCCGTATATAATGGAGCAAAGGGGGTGGTGCCTGGCCAAGGGAGAGGCGCACCAAGGGGGGAGTCCTACTCCCACCGGGAGTAGGACTCCTCCTTTCCTTGTTGGAGTAGGAGAAGGGAAGGGAGAAGGAGAAAGAAGGAAGGGGGCGCCACCCCTCCCTAGTCCAATTCGGACCAGCCCATGGAGAGGGGTGCGGCCACCCTTTGGGGCCTTTCTCTCCTTTCCCGTATGGCCCATTAAGGCCCAATACGAAATCCCGTAACTCTCCGGTACTCCGAAAAATACCCGAATCACTCGGAACCTTTCTGATGTCCGAATGTAGTCGTCCAATATATCGATCTTTACGTATCGACCATTTCGAGACTCCTCGTCATGTCCCCGATCTCATCTGAGACTCCGAACTACCTTCGGTACATCAAATCACATAAACTCATAATATAACCGTCATCAAAACTTTAAGCGTGCGGACCCTACGGGTTCGAGAACTATGTAGACATGACTTGAGACAATCTCCGGTCAATAACCAATAGAGGAACCTGGATTCTCATATTGGCTCCCACATATTCTACGAAGATCTTTCTCGGTCAAACCACATAACAACATACGTTGTTCCCTTTGTCATCGGTATGTTACTTGCCCGAGATTCGATCGTCGGTATCTCAATACCTAGTTCAATCTCATTACCGGCAAGTCTCTTTACTCGTTATGTAATACGTCATCCCGCAACTAACTCATTAGTTGCAATGCTTGAAAGGCTTATAGTGATGTGCATTACCGAGTGGGCCCAGAGATACCTCTCCGACAATCGGAGTGACAAATCCTAATCCGAAATACGCCAACCCAACAAATACCTTCGGAGACACCTGTAGAGCACCTTTATAATCACCCAGTTACGTTGTGACATTTGGTAGCACACAAAGTGTTCCTACGATAAACGGGAGTTGCATAATCTCATAGTCATAGGAACATGTATAAGTCATGAAGAAAGCAATAGCAACATACTAAACGATCGTGTGCTAAGCTAACGGAATGGGTCAAGTCAATCACATCATTCTCCTAATGATGTTATCCCGTTAATCAAATGACAACTCATGTCTATGGCTAGGAAACATAATCATCTTTGATCAACGAGCTAGTCAAGTAGAGGCATACTAGTGGCACATTGTTTTGTCTATGTATTCACACATGTACTAAGTTTCCGGTTAATACAATTCGAGCATGAATAATAAACATTTATCATGATATAAGGAAATAAATAATAACATTTATTATTGCCTCTAGGGCATATTTCCTTCACATAGTTAGTAGCTAGATGTCTTCTTCTCTCTTTCTGGATCTCAATACAATGTTCTCCCCCTCTCTCATGGAGATCTAATCGATGTAATCTTCTTTTTCGGTGTGTTTGTTGAGATCGATGAATTGTGGGTTTATGATCAAGTCTATCTATGAACAATATTTGAATCTTCTCTGAATTCTTTTATGTATGATTGGTTATCTTTGCAAGTCTCTTCGAGTTATCAGTTTGGTTTGGCCTACTAGATTGATTTTTCTTGCAATGGGAGAAGTGCTTAGCTTTGGGTTCAATCTTGCGGTGTCCTTTCCCAGTGACAGCAGGGGCAGCAAGGCACATATTGTATTGTTGCCATCGAGGATAACAAGATGGGGTTTTTATCATATTGCATGAATTTATCCCTCTACATCATGTCATCTTGCTTAAGGCGTTACTCTGTTTTCTTAAACTTAATACTCTAGATGCATGCTGGATAGCGGTCGATGAGTGGAGTAATAGTAGTAGATGCAGGCAGGAGTCGGTCTACTTGTCTCGGATGTGATGCCTATATACATGATCATACCTAGATATTCTCATAACTATGCTCAATTATGTCAATTGCTCAACAGTAATTTGTTCACCCACCGTAAAATACTTATGCTTTTGAGAGAAGCCACTAGTGAAATCGATGGCCCCCGGGTCTATTCTCATCATATTAATCTTCCATCACTTTATTATAGCTTTGCTTTTTTACTTTGCTTTTATCTTACTTCGCATCTTTATCATAAAAATACCAAAAACATTATCCTATCATATCTATCAGATCTCACTCTCGTAAGTGACCGTGAAGGGATTGACAACCCCTTATCGCGTTGGTTGCGAGGATTTATTTGTATTGTGCAGGTACGAGGTACTCGCGCGTAGCCTCCTACTAGATTGATACCTTGGTTCTCAAAAACTGAGGGAAATACTTATGCTACTGTGCTGCATCACCCTTTCCTCTTCAAGGAAATCCAACGCAGTGCTCAAGAGGTAGCATCGTACTCCCCTCCGCATGGGAAACAACTGCCAAGTCTTCCCTGCCTCCGTGTCATTCCCTTCCTAGGCCTCGCCACCGTCCACCGCCCTGGTGCTCTCGGCGCAGCCTGGTCAACATGGTCAACGACCGACATGCATCTGAAGTGGACTGTACGTGGAGAGGCTGACAGCTGGGTCCATGGACGCAGGCAAGGAAATGCCTCCTTATTATGCGCAAAATAATGATTCTTCCACCTGACATCTGGGACCCACCGAAAGGGCCTCTGTATTTCGCGAAAAAAACATTACCGCCGCTGACAACTTGGACCCACCAGCTATATATTCGCATGCAAGGAAGTGCCTCCTTATTATGCACAAAAAATGAGTACTCCCCCTGCTAGCTGGGACTCAGTATAGTGGAAGGCTGACTTGTGGGCCTACTAAGTTGACGGGGATGGAGGGCTTTGTCAACTTAGTCAATATGCATGATTCTAGGACCATACGATGTCCATCCAACGGCCGTAGTGCTTCTTCAACCTCTGGTCTTCTTGCTCCAGCCGCCCAAACTAGCGCCGGTCGTGCCTTGTGCTACTGCCTCCCGTGGCCGGCTGCGATGCGGCCGAGGCCTCACCGCCCCCTACTACTCCCACCACTGGCCAGGCCATCCCTCTACTCACCCACACCCCCTGTTATTCTACGGTGACGGCAGCCTCACACCGCAGCGAACTAGTGAACCCTCATACTCCTCTACGCGTGGGCATCCACTACCACGTCTTCCCCGGCTCCACGTCGTCCCCTTCCTAGGCCTCGCCGTCGTCCACCTCCCTGGTGCTCTCAACGCGGCGTGGTCAAGGAACGGCTTCCATCGGACATGGACTGTACGTGGAGAGGCTAACAGCTGGGTCCACGGCCGCAGCAAGGAAGTACCTCCTTATTATGTGCAAAATAATTATTCCTCCACCTGATAGCGGGGCTCCACCGGACGGGCCACCGTATTTCGCTAAAAAAACGTTCCCCCTGACTACTGGGACCTACCAGCTACATCTTCGCACGCAAGGAAGTGTGTCCGGGCAAAAAAACGATTCGCCCCCCCGACTGCTGCGACCCACCAGCTACATCTTCGCACGCAAGGAAGTGCGTGACAGTCGGGACCCACCTGGTTGAAGCATACATAGCGTTGTCATTCTAGTCGCGAACGTGTACGTACATACTGGTCGATGTAGAGGTGAGCACGTGTCATAGTAGAGGCGCGCACGTAGCATGTACACGTACGTATAGCGGCCAGTGTGCAAGAAAGAAAATACGGCCACGTACGTACATACGGGCAGGGTTTCGAATTCCTACTCGTGCATACGTACGGCCAGGGCTCGTGTACATGGCTGGGTCCGAACGGAGAAACAACATCATCGTCGTGTTCATGGGGAGCCAACCGGCTGGGTCAGAACAGAATGTGTCGTCGTGTTCATCGGGAGGGCTTGGACGGAACAGTCGATGGAAACGAGGCATGTCGTACCGCAGAACGGAGGAAACAGCCTTGTGTTTGATCGGCCACGTTTGAAACGGGATCCTGTTCAACGGGAGGGGTCTGGCGTACCGCAAAATGGAGGGAACGGACCTCCTACGGTCGAAACGGGGGTCCTGTTTATCGGGAGGGGTGTGGCGTACCGCAAAACGGAGGAAACGGACTTGTGTTGGAGCGCTACGGTGAAAACGGGGGTCCTGTTCATCGGGAGGGGTGTGGCGTACCGCAAAACGGGACTCCACGGGATACTGTTCATCTCCACAGTCGACCCCCTCCAGCCTCCACGGGCTATTGTTCATCCACCGTCGACCTCCTCCAGCCTCCACCTGCGACTATTCATCCACGGCCTCCTGTTCATCCAGCCTCCACCGCGCGCTACTCCACCGGCTACTGTTCAACCAGCCCTCTCCACGGGCTCCTGTTCAACCACCCCTCCACGGGCTACTATTCATCCTGCCCTCCACTGTCTACTGTTCATCCTACCCTCCACGGGGTGGTCCTGTTCATCCAGCCCTCCACGGGGTCCTGTTCATCTAGCCCCAACCGGCTCGATCGATCGGGGTACTGTTCATCCAGAGGCAACACCACGGGGTCTTGTTCATCCACCCCCACCGGGAACTGTTCATCCAACCCCCCTGCAACGCTCACTGTTCATCCAGATGCAGCATCGACCGGCTTCAGTTAGCAGCAGTAGCGAAGGAATCGCTTGATCGGGTTCAGTTAATAGCCATCGATCGATCGCTCGGGTTCAGTAATACGTAGCCTGCAGTGCAATCGGTCCGGTTCAGTTAGAGCCCAACGCCTCGCACACACGCGCGTACATACGAGAGAAACGCGCATCGCTCGGCCCCCGACCACCCACCGTAACTGGGGACTCCCCGATATTTTCCGTGCCCTCGCTTCTACCACGGTTTTTTCCGTCATGGACGGCCCAAAGAATGTCATGCAGCTGACAAAAAGCCCATTTTCTATCATGATTTTTTGTCATATAAGTAGGACCCCACCACATCTATGATGATACCGGGTTTTGTCACAATTATCATCATAGAAGTGTCATAAGTATGACAGAAAAAAATTCATTCGGCCCAAAATGTCATGGATGTGTCTTTTTTTTGTAGTGATACATATTGCAAAAATATATTAGTTATCCAAACGAACTACTACGCGCATGCTCATAGGGGGATAGATTGGTAGGAAAAGACCATTGCTCGTCCCCGACCGCCACTCATAAGGAAGACAATCAATAAATAAATCATGCTCCGACTTCATCACATAACGGTTCACCATACGTGCATGCTACGGGAATCACAAACTTTATTACAAGTATTTCTCAAATTCACAACTACTCAACTAGCATGACTCTATATCACAATCTTCATATTTCAAAACAATTATCAAGTATCAAACTTCTCTTAGTATTCAATGCACTTTATAGTTTTTATCTTGGATGCCTACCATATTAGGACTAATTTTATAACCAAAGAAAATTACCATGTTGTTCTAAGGACTCTCAAAATAATATAAGTGAAGCAAGATCAATAATTTCTATAAAATAAAACCACCACCGTGCTTTAAAAGATATAAGTGAAGCACTTGAGCAAAAACTATATAGCTCAAAAGATATAAGTGAAGCACATTGAGTATTCTAACAAATTCGGAATCATGTGTGTCTCTCTCAAAAGGTGTGTACATCAAGGATGATTGTGGTGAACTAAAAAGCAAAGACACAAATCATACAAGACGCTCCAAGCAAAACACATATCATGTGGTGAATAAAAATATAGCTCCAAGTAAAGTTACCGATGGACGAAGACAAAAGAGGGGATGCCTTCCGGGGCATCCCCAAGCTTAGGCTTTTGGGTTGTCCTTAGATTTTACCTTGGGGTGCCCTGGGCAGCCCCAAGCTTAGGCTATTGCCACCCCTTGTTTCATAATCCATCAAATCTTTACCCAAAACTTGAAAACTTCACAACACAAAACTTAACAGAAAATCTCGTGAGCTCCGTTTGCGGAAAAAAAACACCACTTCAAGGTACTGTAATGAACTCATTCTTTATTTATATTGGTGTTAAACCTACTGTATTCCAAATTTTCTATGGTTCATAGGCTCCATTACTAGCCATAGATTCATTAAAATAAGCAAACAACACACGAAAAACAGAATCTGTCAAAAACAGAACAGTCTATAGTAATCTGTAACTAACGCAAACTTCTGGAACTCCAAATATTCTAAAATAAATTGCTGGACGTGAGGAATTTATCTATTAATCATCTTCAAAAATAATCAACTAAATATCTTTCTCCAGTAAAAAGTTGAAGCTAATCTCGTGAGAGCTAAAGTATCTGTTTTTTACAGCAAGATCAAAAAGACTTTACCCAAGTCTTCCCAAAGGTTCTACTTGGGACAAACACTAATTAAAACACAAAAACACATCTAACCAGAATCTAGATGGATTATTTATTCCTAAACAGAACCAAAAAGCAAAAAACTAAAATAAAATTGGGTTGCCTCCCAACAAGCGCTATCGTTTAACACCCCTTGCTAGGCATAAAAGCGAGGATAGATCTAGGTATTCCCATATTTGGTAGGCAATTCTTTAATAAGACACCTATAACCCCTAGGAGTTTCTTCCTTTTTATTAATTATCAAACTTCTAGGCACGAAATCAAGAAAATAATTTGTAGCAAAAGGTTCCTTAAGGATAGCAAGAAAGTTGGGGTGAACACTTATGGATTTGAGGTCCGCATTTCCCTTATTAGAAGTTTCACCCTTATTTTTAGGAACATACAACAGTTTGGCAATCTTAGCATTAGAAGGAGTGTTTTTCACAGAAGAAAAGGCCGACCCTAGGTTGGTAATAATATCCTCCATTTTATCAATTCTAGTGGAATCTTGATCTATCTGTTCATTAACCGTAGGTTCCTTTTCTTTAAAAAAATTAAGAGCAACTCCTACCTTAGATCCGTATTGGGTAATTTGGTTGTGGATCTTGCTATAAAAATTTTCAGTCAACTCTACGGTGGCAACCTTATTTTCAATAATTTCAAGCCATTGCATCACATGTTCCAAAGTTAAAATAGTTCCATTAACCAAAAGAGGTGATGGGCCGAACAAATCTATCATGGCATTATAAGAATCAAAAGTATGGCTATCCAAGAAATTCCCTCCGGTAATGGTATCAAGAATATATCTATTACAAGGAGTGATGCCTACATAAAAATTGAAGAAGAACGTAAGTAGATTGCTTCCTAGTAGATCTATTTTGTGCATTGAAAATTCTGTACCAAGCATCTTTTAGATTTTCTTCCTCCCTTTGTTTAAAATTAAGAACTTCATTCTCGGGAGACAAAGGAGTAGATAAAGGACTAGCCATAACGAGGAAGCAAGCGAAAAAGAGGTGAACAGAAAAGAGGGCGAAATAAAACGGCAAGGGTGAAGTGGGGGAGAGGAAAACGAGAGGCAAATGGCAAATAATGTAATGCGAGGGATAAGAGTTTGTGATGGGTACTTGGTATGTGTTGACTTGTGCGTAGACTCCCCGGAACGGCGCCAAAAATGGCTCGTTGTCGGGAGATCAAATCTTGACTTGACTTGGTGCACACCTCCCCAACAACGGCGCTAGAAATCCTTCTTGCTACCTCTTGAGCATTGCATTGGTTTTCCCTTGAAGAGGAAAGGGTGATGCAGCAAAGTAGCCTAAGTATTTCCCTCAATTTTTGAGAATCAAGGTATCAATCCAGTAGGAGGCCACACGCAAGTCCCTTGTACCTACACAAACAAATAAGAACCTTGCAACCAACACGATAAAGGGGTTGTCAATCCCTTCATGGCCACTTGCAGAAGTGAGATCTGATAGAGATGATAAGATAATATTTTTGGTATTTTTATGATAAAGATTAAAAGTAAATATTGCAAAGTAAACAAAGATAGAAATAGCTTGTTGATGGGAGATTAATATGATGGAAAATAGACCCGGGGCCATAGGTTTCACTAGTGGCTTCTCTCAAGATAGGGTAAGTATTACGGTGCCAACACATTACTTGTCCGGCTGCAGGAAGCATTACATAGTACAAGGCGGCGAGTCCTCGGGTCGACTGGTCGAACCCGGTGCCAGGCGGACTAATGAAATAACACATTCATAGGCATAATACTTATCATATGGAAAAAAGAGGGCAGTCCCTGAGCTCTTCTCGGGGACCCGGAGTCTTTGTACTTAATACAAAAGTTGGCGTGGTACATACTACATCAACTGTAAAACCTTCGGAGGAGATTTGCATTCCATGATCGCTCCGTCTCCTTGCCGGAGTCGTCTCTTTTGCGTGCTCGAGGCTTCTGAGCATCGATTAGGTAGTAGGAGTCCTTGCCCAACACCTCGCTGATGATGAAGGGGCCTTCCCAAGGTGCCGAGAGCTTGTGTTGGCTGGCTGTTCGCTGGATCAGCCAGAGCATAAGGTCTCCCTCTTGGAAGGATCTTGGCTTGACCTTCCGGTTGTAGTATCGGCGCGGGCTCTGCTGGTAGATGGTGGACCGGCTGAGTACCAACAGTCGGCCCTCTTCCAGCAGATCGACGCCGTCTTCTCGTGCTTCTTTTCCCTCCTCTTCGGTGTACATGGTGACTCGAGGGGAGTCGAAATCTATGTTCGTCGGGATAACGGCTTTGGCACCATAGACAAGGAAGAAAGGCGTGAAGCCGGTTGACTTGTTCGGAGTTGTGCGCAGGCTCCAGAGGACGGCCGGCAGCTCGTTGAGCCAACAGCCGGCCGACCGCTCCAGAGGCTCGACCAGTCGGGGCTTGATGTCGAACAAAATGAGGCCGTTTGCTCGCTTCACCTGGCCGTTTGACTGCGGATGGGCAATGGACGCTAGGTCTAGTCAGATGCCCTGTGTCGCGCAGAAATGGGCCAAGGCGCCTTTGGCAAAGTTTGTGTCGTTGTCGGTGATGATGCTGTGTGGTATGCCATACCGGATGGTGATGTCGGAGATGAAGGTCACATCAGTCGGACCGTTCAACTTCTTAATTGGCTTTGCTTCTATCCACTTGGTGAACTTGTCCACCGCGACAAGCAGATGAGTCATGCCGCCGCGTGCTGTCTTAAACGGTCCCACCATATCCAGCTCCCAGACAGCGAAGGGCCAAGCAATGGGGATGGTCTTGAGTGCAGAAGGCGGCTAATGTGGCTTGGAGTGGAACTTCTGGCACCCTTTGCATTTCTAGACCAAGTCTTTGGCGTCTTCTAGAGCAGTCGGCCAGAAAAAACCATGGCGGAAAGCTTTGGCCACAAGTGCTCTTGAAGTGGCGTGGTGACCACACTCACCTTGATGGATATCTTTGAGGATTGCTTGGCCTTGCTCTGGCTCCACGCAGCTCTGGTAAACACCAGTGACACTGCGCCTCACGAGTTCTCTGTTGACGATGGTGTATGTTGCTACCCGATGTTGCACTTGCCGGGCCGAGATCTCGTCAGTCGGTAGCTCTTTGTTCACCAGAAAGTTGAGGATGGGCTGAGCCTAGGAAGGTGCTGCAATTTCTTCGACTGCTAGGACTGCTACTTGCACGAGGGCGGTTGGTCCGGGAGGCGGCGGGTTGGAGTCGGCTGCCGCTTCCTGAGTCGATGAAGTCCCTGGGCCGACTGCTGAAGTCCCCGGGCCAGGCTCTGAAGTCCCCGGGCCGGGTGCGATTGCTGCAGTCCCCGAGTCGCCTGCCGAGTTCCCCATGCCGGCTGCTGGGGTCCTCAAGTCGGATCCGACTGCTTCAGGAGGAGCCGGCACAAAGATGGAATCCGACTCTGGCGATGGCTTGACAGACAGCTTGAGGAGGCATTGCAGGGCGACGCCGGCTGGTATTGCTTGCCGGGTAGAGCCGATTCTGTTGGGTTTCACAGTAATTTCAAAAAAATTCCTACGCACACGCAAGATCATGTGATGCATAGCAACGGAGGGGAGAGTGCTGTCTACGTACCCAACGCATACCGACTGCGGAAGCGCTGACACAACGTAGAGGAAGTAGTCGTACGTCTTCACGATCCAACTGATCAAGCACCGAAACTACGGAACCTCCGAGTTCGAGCACACGTTCAGCTCGATGACGATCCCCGGACTCCAATCCAGCAAAGTGTCGGGGAAGAGTTCCGTCAGCACAACGGCGTGGTGACGATCTTGATGTACTACAGCAGCAGGGCTTCGCTTAAACTCCGCTACAGTATTATCGAGGACTTTGGTGGCTGCGGGCACCGCACACGGCTAAGGAATAGATCACGTGGATCAACTTGTGTTTCTTGATCTCTCTTTGGTGCTAGCCCTGCCCCTCTATTTATATCTTGAGCCCTGGGGTCGAAACTTGGAGTAAAAGTCTCCACAAAGTCGGTTTCACCCGATAGGCAAGAGTCCTTCTCGGACTCCAGGGCGAGACGCCAGGGATCCCGGCGTCTGGACCCAGACGCCAGGGACCCTGGCGTCTGGCCCCTGGACTCCGCAAAACTTCCTTTTGCGCTTTCCAAAAACCTTGTGGGCTTTCCCCTTTGGCCCAAATAATGTGTTCTCGTACCCAAACATTTTGGGAAACATCCGGAACCCCTTCCGATGATTTCCGGAACCCTTCCGGTGACCAAACACTATTATCATATATATCAAACTTTATCTCCGGACCATTCCGGAGTTCCTCGTCATGTCTGTGATCTCATCTCGGACTCCGAACAACCTTCGGTACATCAAAATGCATAAACTCATAATATAACTGTCATCGTAACCTTAAGCGTGCGGACCCTACGGGTTCGAGAACAATGTAGACATGACCAAGACATGTCTCCGGTCAATAACCAATAGTGGGACCTGGATGCCCATATTGGCTCCTACATATTCTATGAAGATCTTTATCAGTCAGACCGCATAACAACATACGTTGTTCCCTTTGTCATCGGTATGTTACTTGCCCGAGATTCGATCGTCGGTATCCAATACCTAGTTCAATCTCGTTACAGGCAAGTCTCTTTACTCGTTTTGTAATACATCATCTCACAACTAACATATTAGTTGTAATGCTTGCAAGGCTTATGTGATGTGCATTACCGAGAGGGCCCAAAGATACCTCTCCGACAATCGGAGTGACAAATCCTAATCTCGAAATACGCCAACCGAACATCTCCCTTTGGAGACACCTGTAATTCTCCTTTATAATCACCTAGTTACGTTGTGACGTTTGGTAGCACCCAAAGTGTTCCTCCGGCAAACGGGAGTTGCATAGTCTCATAGTCATAGGAACATGTATAAGTCATGAAGAAAGCAATAGCAACATACTAAACGATTGGGTGCTAAGCTAATGAAATGGGTCATGTCAATCAGATCATTCAACTAATGATGTGACCTGGTTAATCAAATAACAACACCTTGTTCATGGTTAGGAAACATAACCATCTTTGATTAACGAGCTAGTCAAGTAGAGGCATACTAGTGACACTAAGTTTGTCTATGTATTCACACAAGTATTATGTTTCCGGTTAATACAATTCTAGCATGAATAATAAACATTTATCATGATATAAGGAAATAAATAATAACTTTATTATTGCCTGTAGGGCATATTTCCTTCAGTCTCCCACTTGCACTAGAGTCAATAATCTAGTTCACATTGCCATGTGATTTAACAGCAATAGTTCACATCACCATGTGATTAACACCCATAGTTCACATCGATATGTGATCAACACCCAAAGGGTTTACTAGAGTCAGTAATCTAGTTCACATCGCTATGTGATTAACACCCAAAGAGCACTAAGTTGTGATCATGTTTTGCTTGTGAGATAATTTTAGTCAACGGGTCTGTCACATTCAGATCCGTAAGTATTTTGCGAATTTCTAT
The DNA here is from genome assembly GCF_018294505.1 of Triticum aestivum. Lineage (NCBI taxonomy): Eukaryota > Viridiplantae > Streptophyta > Magnoliopsida > Poales > Poaceae > Triticum > Triticum aestivum. The sequence goes on along the minus strand of NC_057806.1, from coordinate 41,181,837 downwards.
GTCAACAATGCTCTGCATGGAGCTACTCTAGCTTATTGCTCCCACTTTCAATATGTATCTAGATCGAGACTTAGAGTCATCCAGATCTGTGTCAAAACTTGCATCGACGTAACTTTTTACGATGAACCTTTTTGTCACCTCCATAATTGAGAAATATTTCCTTATTCCACTAAGGATAATTTTGACCGCTGTCCAGTGATCTACTCTTAGATCACTATTGTATTCCCTTGCTTAACAAAGTGTAGGGTATACAATAGATCTGGTACACAGCATGGCATACTTTATAGAACCTATGACTGAGGCATATCTTCTGCCATGGTCGGGCTTTGAGTCTTACTCCACTTCACACCTTGTAACACAGGCAAGAAACTTTTTCTTTGACTGTTCCAGTTTGAACTACTTCAAAATCTTGTCAAGGTATGTACTCATTGAAAAACTTATCAAGCGTCTTGATCTATCTCTATAGATCTTGATACTCAATATGTAAGCAGCTTTACCGAGGTCTTTCTTTGAAAAACTCCTTTCAAACACTCCTTTATGCTTTGCAGAATAATTCTACATTATTTCCGATCAACAATATGTCATACACATATACTTATCAGAAATGATGTAGTGCTCCCACTTCACTTTCTTGTATATACAGGCTTCACCGCAAGTCTGTATAAAACTTATATGCTTTGATCAACTTATCAAAGCGTATATTCCAACTCCGAGATGCTTGCACTAGTCCATAGATGGATCGCTGGAGCTTGCATATTTTGTTAGCACCTTTAGGATTGACAAAACCTTCTGGTTGTATCATATACAACTCTTCTTTAATAAATCTATTAAGGAATGCAGTTTTGTTTATCCATTTGCCAGATTTCATAAAATGCGGCAATTGCTAACATGATTCGGACAGACTTAAGCATAGATACAAGTGAGAAACTCTCATCATAGTCAACACCTTGAACTTTGTCGAAAACCTTTTGCGACAATTCTAGCTTTGTAGATACTAACACTACTATCAGCGTCCGTCTTCCTCTTGAAGATCCATTTATTTTCTATGGCTTTGCCGATCATCGGGCAAATCCATCAAAGTCCATACTTTGTTCTCATACATGGATCATATCTCAGATTTCATGGCCTCAAACCATTTCGCGGAATCTGGGCTCATCATCGCTTCCTCATAGTTCGCAAGTTCGTCATGGTCTAGTAACATGACTTCCAGAACAGGATTACCGTACCACTCTGGTGCGGATCTCACTCTGGTTTACCTACGAGATTTGGTAGTAACTTGATCTGAAGTTACATGATCATCATCATTAGCTTCCTCACTAATTGGTGTAGTAGTCACAGGAACAGATTTCTGTGATGAACTACTTTCCAATAAGGGAGCAGGTACAGTTACCTCATCAAGTTCTACTTTCCTCCCACTCACTTCTTTCGAGAGAAACTCCTTCTCTAGAAAAACTCTGAATTTAGCAACAAAAGTCTTGCCTTCGGATCTGTGATAGAAGGTGTATCCAATAGTCTCCTTTGGATATCCTATGAAGATTTACTTCTCTGATTTGGGTTCGAGCTTATCATGTTGAAACTTTTTCACATAAGCATCGCAGTCCCAAACTTTAAGAAATGACAGCTTAGGTTTCTTGCCAAACCATAGTTCATATGGTGTCGTCTCAACGGATTTAGATGGTGCCCTATTTAATGTGAATGCAGCTGTCTCTAATGCATAACCCCAAAACGATAGTGGTAGATCGGTAAGATACATCATAGATTGCACTATATCCAATAAAGTATGGTTATGACGTTCGGACACACCATTATGCTGTGGTGTTCCATGTGGCATGAGTTTGTGAAACTATTCCACATTGTTTTAATTGAAGACCAAACTCGTAACTCAAATATTTGTCTCCGCGATCAGATCGTAGAAACTTTATTTTCTTGTCACGATGATTTTCCACTTCACTCTGAAATTCTTTGAACTTTTCAAATGTTTTAGACTTATGTTTCATCAAGTAGATATACCCATATCTGCTCAAATCATCTGTGAAGTTCAGGAAATAAAGATACTTGCCATGAGCCTTAACACTCATCGGACCGCATACATCAGTATGTATTATTTCCAATAAGTCAGTTGCTCGCTCCGGAGAACGGAGTCTTAGTCATCTTGCCCATGAGGCATGGTACGCAGGCATCAAGTGATTCATAATCAAGTGATTCCAAAATCCCATCAGCATGGAGTTTCTTCATGCGCTTTACACCAATATGACCTAAACGGCAGTGCTACAAATAAGTTGCACTATCATTATTAACTTTGCATCTTTTGGTTTCAATATTATGATTATGTGTATCACTGCGATCGAGATCCAATAAACTATTTTCATTGGGTGTGTAACCATATAAGGTTTTATTCATGTAAAGAGAACAACAATTTATTCTTTTACTTAACTGAATAACCGTATTACAATAAACATGATCAAATCATATTCATGCTCAATGCAAACACCAATAACACATATTCAGGTTCAACACTAATCCCAAAAGTATAGGGAGTGTGCGATGATGATCATATCAATCTCGGAACCACTTCCAACACACATTGTCACTTCACCCTTAACTAGTCTCTGTTTATTCTGCAACTCCCGTTTCGAGTTACTAATCTTAGCAACTGAACTAGTATCAAATACTAAGGGGTTGCTATAAACACTAGTAAAGTACACATCAATAACATGTATATCAAATATACTTATGTTCACATTGCCATCCTTCTTATCTGCCAATCACTTGGGGTAGTTCCGCTTCCAGTGACCAGTCCCTTTGTAGTAGAAACACTTAGTCTTAGGCTTAGGACCAAACTTGGGCTTCTTCATTTGATCAGCAACTTGCTTGCCGTTCTTCTTAAAGTTCCCCTTCTTCCCTTTGCCCTTTTCTTGAAACTAGTGATCTTGTCAACCATCAACACTTGATGCTCTTTCTTGATTTCTACCTTCATTGATTTCATCATCATGAAAAGCTCGGGATTTGTTTTCGTCATCCCTTGCATACTATAGTTCATCACGAAGTTCTACTAACTTGGTGATGGTGACTAGAGAATTCTGTCAATCACTATCTTATCTGGAAGATTAACTCCCACTTGATTCAAGCGATTGTAGTACCCAGACAATCTGAGCACATGCTCACTAGTTGAGCGATTCTCCTCCATCTTTTACCTATAGAACTTGTTGGAGACTTCATATCTCTCAACTCGGGTATTTGCTTGAAATATTAACTTCAACTCCTGGAAGATCTCATATGCTCCATGACGTTCAAAATGTCTTTGAAGTCCCGATTCTAAGCCATTAAGCATGGTGCACTTAACTATCAAGTAGTCATCATATTGAGCTAGCCAAATGTTCATAACGTCTGCATCTGCTCCTGCAATAGGTCCGTCACCTAGCGGTGCATCAAGGACATAATTCTTCTGTGCAGCAATGAGGATAAACCTCAGATCACGGATCCAATCCGCATTTTTGCTACTAACATCTTTCAACACAATTTTCTCTAGGAACATATCAAAATAAACACAGGGAAGCAACAACGCAAGCTATTGATCTACAACATGATTTGCAAAATACTACCAGGACTAAGTTCATGATAAATTTAAGTTCAATTAATCAAATTACTTAAGAACTCCCACTTAGATAGACATCCCTCTAATCCTCTAAGTGATCACGTGATCCAAATCAACTAAACCATAACCGATCATCACGTGAGATGGAGTAGTTTTCAATGGTGAACACCGTTATGTTGATCATATCTACTATATGATTCACGCTCGACCTTTCGGTCTCTGTGTTCCGAGGCCATATCTGCATATACTAGGCTCGTCAAGTTTAACCTGAGTATTCTGCGTGTGCAAAACTGGCTTGCACCCGTTGTAGATGGACGTAGAGCTTATCACACCCGATCATCATGTGGTGTCTGGGCACGATGAACTTTGGCAACGGTGCATACTCAGGGAGAACACTTCTTGATAATTTAGTGAGAGATCATCTTATAATGCTACCGTCAATCAAAGCAAGATAAGATGCATAAAAAGATAAACATCACATGCAATCAATATAAGTGATATGATATGGCCATCATCATCTTGTGCTTGTGATCTCCATCTCCGAAGCACCGTCATGATCACCATCGTCACCGGCGCGACACCTTGATCTCCATCGTAGCATCGTTGTCGTCTCGCCAATCTTATGCTTCCACGACTATCGCTACCGCTTAGTGATAAAGTAAAGCATTACATCGTGATTGCATTGCATACAATAAAGCGACAACCATATGGCTCCTGCCAGTTGCCGATAACTCGGTTACAAAACATGATCATCTCACACAATAAAATTCATCATCATGCCTTGACCATATCACATCACAACATGCCCTGCAAAAACAAGTTAGACGTCCTCTACTTTGTTGTTGCAAGTTTTACGTGGCTGCTACGGGCTTAAGCAAGAAACAATCTCACCTACGCATCAAAACCACAACGATAGTTTGTCAAATAGACTCCGTTTTAACCTTCGCAAGGACCGGGCGTAGCCACACTCGGTTCAACTAAAGTTGGAGAGACAGTCGCCCGTAAGCCACCTATGTGCAAAGCACGTCGGGAGAACCGGTCTCGCGTAAGCGTACACGTAATGTTGGTCCGGGTCGTCTCGTCCAACAATGCCGTCGAACCAAAGTATGACATGCTGGTAGGTAGTATGACTTATATCACCCACAACTCACTTGTGTTCTACTCGTGCATATAACATCAACATAAATAACCTAGGCTCGGATGCCACTGTTGGGTTTCGCAGTAATTTCAAAAAAATTCCTACGCACACGCAAGATCATGTGATGCATAGCAACGAGAGGGGAGAGTGTTGTCTACGTACCCAATGCAGACCGACTGCGGAAGCACTGACACAACATAGAGGAAGTAGTCGTACGTCTTCACGATCCAACCAATCAAGCACCGAAACTACGGCACCTCCGAGTTCGAGCACACATTCAGCTCGATGACGATCCCCGGACTCCAATCCAGCAAAGTGTCGGGGAAGAGTTCCATCAGCACGATGGCGTGGTGACGATCTTGATGTACTACAGCAGCAGGGCTTCGCCTAAACTCCGCTACAGTATTATCGAGGACTATGGTGGCTGGGGGCACCGCACACGGCTAAGGAATAGATCACGTGGATCAACTTGTGTTTCTTGATCTCTCTTTGGTGCTAGCCCTGCCCCTCTATTTATATCTTGAGCCCTAGGGTCGAAACTTGGAGTAGAAGTCTCCACAAAGTCGGTTTCACCCGATAGGCAAGAGTCCTTCTCGGACTCCAGGGCCAGACGCCAGGGATCCCGGTGTCTGGACCCAGACGCCAGGGACCCTAGCGTCTGGCCCCTGGACTCCGCAAAACTTCCTTTTGCGCTTTCCAAAAACCTTGTGGGCTTTCCCCTTTGTCCCAAATAAAGTATTCTCGTACCCAAACATTTCGGGAAACATCCGGAACCCCTTCCGGTGATTTCCGGAACCCTTCCGGTGACCAAACACTATTATCATATATATCAAACTTTATCTCCAGACCATTCCGGAGTTCCTCGTAATGTCCGTGAGCTCATCTTGGACTCCGAACAACCTTCGGTACATCAAAATGCATAAACTCATAATATAACTGTCATCGTAACCATAAGCGTGTGGACCCTACGGGTTCAAGAACAATGTAGACATGACCGAGACATGTCTCCGGTCAATAACCAATAGCGGGACCTGGATGCCCATATTGGCTCCTACATATTCTACGAAGATCTTTATCGGTCAGACCCCATAATAACATACGTTGTTCCCTTTGTCATCGGTATGTTACTTGCCCGAGATTCGATCGTCGGTATCCAATACCTAGTTCAATCTCGTTACCGGCAAGTCTCTTTACTCGTTCCGTAATACATCATCTCACTACTAACATATTAGTTGTAATGCTTGCAAGGCTTATGTGATGTGCATTACCGAGAGGGCCCAGAGATACCTCTCCGACAATCGGAGTGACAAATCCTAATCTCGAAATACGCCAACCCAACATCTCCCTTTGGAGACACCTGTAATGCTCCTTTATAATCACCCAGTTACGTTGTGACGTTTGGTAGCACCCAAAGTGTTCCTCCGGCAAACGGGAGTTGCATATTCTCATAGTCATAGGAACATGTATAAGTCATGAAGAAAGCAATAGCAACATACTAAATGATCGGGTGCTAAGCTAATGAAATGGGTCATGTCAATTAGATCATTCAACTAATGATGTGACCTCGTTAATCAAATAACAACACCTTGTTCATGGTTAGGAAACATAACCATCTTTGATTAACGAGCTAGTCAAGTAGAGGCATACTAGTGACACTAAGTTTGTCTATGTATTCACACAAGTATTATGTTTCCGGTTAATACAATTCTAGCATGAATAATAAACATTTATCATGATATAAGGAAATAAATAATAACTTTATTATTGCCTCTAGGGCATATTTCCTTCAGATTCGTGCCAAGGCGTCAGCTTGCTCATTGTCATTTCTTGACACATGGAGGAACTCGCACCCTTCAAAGTATCCACTAAGTTTCTCAACGAGGAAGCGGTAGATGGCCATATTTGCATCCTTGGCGTCCCAGTCGCCAAACGACTGCTGGACCACTAAGTCGAAATCACCATAGCACAGGATCCAGCGAATGCCGAGTTCCTTGGCAAGCTGAAGCCCGTGAATGAGTGCTTCGTATTCAGCAATGTTGTTGGAGGCGGCAAAATGGATTTGCAGCATATATCTGAGCTTGTTGCCTTTGGGAGAGGTGAGGATGATGTCGGCTCTCAAACCGGTGCGCATCTTGGAACCATCAAAGTGCATTCACCAATGGGTGGAATTTGGCGCTGGCGGCTGGCACTGGGTCTTGGCCCAGTCGACGAGGAAGTCGGCCGGTGCTTGTGACTTGATGGCGGCGCGAGGTTGGTAGTAGATGGTGTAGGGGGGCAAATCTATAGCCCATTTGGCAACTCGGCCTAAAGCATCCCGGCTTCCAATGATCTCGGCAAGTGGGGCAGTGCAAACCACAGTGATTGGGTGCTCTTGAAAATGTGGCTTCAGTTTCTTGGCGGCCAAGTGCACATCGTAGCACATCTTCTGGGAGTGGGAGTAGTTCTGCTTGGAGGCGGACAACACTTCACTCATGTAATACACCAACCTCTGGACTGGTAATGCTTTGCCTTCTTCCTTGCGCTCCACAACTATGACTGTGCTGACCACCTGACTGGTAGCGGCGATATAGAGGAGCATGGGCTCCTTAGGAGTTGGAGCCTCCAAGACAGGCGAATTTGTCAACATCTTCTTTAGCTGGAGAAAAGCTTCATCCGCCTTGTCGTTCCACTCGAAAAAGTGGTCTTCTTCATGAGCTGGTACAGGGGAAGAGACTTCTTGCCCAGCCGACTGATGAAATGGCTGATGGATGCCAAGCAGCCGGTGAATTTTTGCACGTCCAACAGTCGGGTGGGCACCTCCATCCTCTCGATGGCCTTGATATTCACAGGGTTGCACTCTATGCCGCGCTCTGAGACCAGGAAGCCAAGAAGCTGGCCGGCTAGTACTCCAAAGACGCATTTCTCCGGGATGAGCTTGATCTGGAATCGGCGCAGTTTTTCAAAGGTCTCCTTGAGGTCTTCTAGCAGCGTTCCATGCTTCTCCGTCTTCACCACAACATCGTCCACATAGACGTGGGCGTTTCTGCCGAGTTGCTTGAGGAGACACTTCTGCATGCAACACTGAAACGTGGCGCCGGCATTTCTCAAGCCGAACGTCATGGTTAGGTAACAAAAGGCTCCGAATGGCGTGATGAAGGCGGTCTTCAGCCTGTCGGCCGGGTTCAGCTTGATCTGATGATACCCTGAGTATGCATCCAAAAAACTCAACAGCTCGCATCCAGCTGTGGAGTCTATCACTTGGTAGATTCTTGGTAACGCAAAGGGGTCTTTGTGGTAAGCTTGTTTGAGGCTGTATAATCAATACACATCCGCCACTGCTTGTTCTTCTTCAGCACTAGGACTAGGTTGGCTAACCATTCTGGAAAGAACACCTCCATGATGAAGCCGGCTACTAGAAGCCAGGCTATCTCTTCTCCAACAACTCTTCTCTTCTCATCCGACAAGCGGCGCAAGGGTTGCCTGACTGGCTTGGCATCAGACCGGACATGTAGTTTGTGCTCGACGAAATCCGTCGAAACACCCGGCATGTCCTTAGGAGACCATGAAAAGATGTCCTGATTCTCACAGAGGAAATCAACGAGCTCGCTTTCCTATTTGCTGTCAAGGTTTGCACCTATGATAGCGTGCCTCTCCGGGTGCTCCGGGTCCAAGGGTATCTTCTTCGTTTCTTTCACCGGCTTGAACGAGCCATCGGCTTCCGACTCCTTCGGGTTGGGCTACATCTCCGGCTGCTTGCCTGCCATTGCCACAACCCGGTCCAGGAGCCGCTTCATGGTCGCGATCACGAGGGACTCGGCTAGTCGGCTGCTGTGTGCTACACAGGCGGACGACTTCTTGTAGTCCCCGGTTATGGTTAGGATTCACTTGGTGCTTGGCATCTTCATCTTGAGGTAGGCATAGTGGGGGACCGCCATGAACTTGGCCAGAGCAGGCCGGCCAAGTAGCGCATGGTAGGGGCCAGGGCCGGGCGAGCAAAATCCGGGGCCCTGTGCCAAACTAAAAAATGGGGCCCTATCTCACTAAAAAATAACCTAACGAGCAATTATAATGTATATATTAATATATATCAAGCAGAATTTTTTCATAATATATATAATATAATGTCTTACATAATAATTGGACGTATAAAAAATCATACCTATTCAACTCCCGGGTGCTATTTATTTGAAAAACTTCATTCTTTTAGTATTCTTTGATATGAAATCTTCAATGATATCCTCGTAATCAATCTTCTCCAACACTTCACTCTCAAGTGCTATTGTGGCCAAATCATTGAGTCTTTGTTGTGTCATAGTAGTACGCATATAGGACTTCAATAGCTTCAACTTAGAAAAACTTCTTTCTACCGATGCAACTGTCACAGGAATGGTCAACAGAACTCTATATGCAATACTTGGATTGGGAAAACAGTCATGCCACTTTAAAAAATTCAGAATTTCAACAGGTCCGATATTTTCTTTTGGCATGAAATTTTGAAGGAACTTCAACTCAACAAACAGATCATTGGCATCAATATTAGATTGTTTATCCTTCATAAGGGCGGCCTCAAGATTAACACAAGAAGATTTCAAACTATCCTTATCCAATGAACGCAATGTTTCAGAGGTAAATAAGAAACCAAAAATTTTATAGTAACCTTGATATTGCTCAAATCTCCTTGTGAGTGAGGAAATTGCTTGATCGACAATTGGTGTAAAATAGTTGATTCTAAATGATTCCTCTGCAGACCGTGTGGCAATATTTGTGTCGTTTGGGTTCTCATCACACTATTTCTTTCTTTTAATTTCTCTCCTTTTACGAAATGTTGCACCAATATCCATCTCAAGTGCAATTTCTTTGGCTATCTCCAATGCTTCTAAGAAACTTTCCCTGTACCCCTCGTAGAAAGAAATTAGCCCTTTCACTTTCTCAATAGCAACATCAATAAGCATATCCTTTGTTTGCAAGTTTTTGCTTACTAAATTAACAGCAAATAATACCTCATACCAAATGACTATTGCCATGATAAATTCATACTCTCCAAGTTCATTATTTTCCAAACCTAGAGCCTCACTGCTTGCATTTGGATCACTATCAGTTTCAGATACCTGAAATTAAAAGAAAGTCCATAAATGTTATGGTTGGACGTAGTTAAAGCCTAAAGGAATTACATCACTATTAATATGAACATATTGGTTACCTGAAGTAGAGCCTCCCGAATGTCTGAACATTGAAATCTGATAGCTTTAACACTTTCAATAGGACTCTCCCAACGCGTAGCGGACACAGACTTGAGAGTCAATCCTGATACGTTTTCTTTCAAAATATGCCATTTCTTAGTAGAATTGAAAAAATTTTATAGATGTGTTGGATGATTCCAAAAAAGTCCTTTGCTCTACCACAAGTCTTGGCCATATCACAAAATGTTAAATTAAGGCTATGACAACCAAAAGCGGAATTAAAAGCTCTAGGATTTACATCCAAAAGTTTCCTTTGTACCCCTTGATGTGTTACTTTCATATTTGATCCATTATCATAACCTTGTCCTCGCACATCATTTATATCAAGATCAAGAAGTTTTAGCTCCTTCTCTAGCACATCGAAAAGTCCTTGGTCGGTTGTATCATTTACATCTAGAAATCCTAGAAAGGAATCTTCTATGCAAACTGGACTTGAAGATGAATCCACATATCTTATAATTAAAGACATTTGCTCTTGGTGACTTGCATCAGCTCTTTATTTTCTTGATAATTTCAGACCTAATAGAAGAAGCAAGCAAGTGTAGCAATTCACTCTGGATCTTATGATCAAGATAATGAGCATGAGTTTCTTCATTTGTAATACGACAAACATGCTCCTGAATAACGGGGTCAAATTCAGCCAACATCTCTACCAAACCCAAGAAATTACCATTGCTATCTTCATACAGCTTGCCATTAGTACCATGGAATGCTAGATTATGCTTTGCAAGAAATTTTACAATGTAAACAATTCTGAATAATACCTTTCTCCAATGGTCCTTCTCTTTCTCAAGTTGTCGTTGAGCAGCTTTATCAATAGTTTGATGTTTTTCCAATCTACTACGCAACTCATACCAATTAGTCATACTCGAAACATGATCCACACTTGTCTCATGATCTTTTAGTCTATTTGTCATATGTGACCAATCATTACGGCCCTCATTTGCCAACTGACCTTTCCGATGACCTTTTGTAAATAATTTACAACCAAAACAAAAGACTCTATCAAGTTGTTCAGAATAGACAAGCCAGTCTCTATCACAATACTCTCCATTTGATAGGATTCTAGTATAGAATACTGAAGTAAACCTTTTACGATATCTATCTTTGGGACCTTTAACTGACTAGTCTGTTTTTGGACCCTTCTGTGCTAAGATATCAATCTGTTTAGAATTAAGAGAATCCCAGTTTCTTGGATCAAATATATCAGACCGAAAAGAATCATCAACATCCTCATGAGCTGAACTATTCAAGTTAACATCAATATTATCTTCCTCTACATCCATATTATTTGTCTCTGTATGACTATCTCTAGAATCATTGTAAGGAACAATTGCAAGTGCAAGGGTAGAAGGATCCGTAGACTGATTACTAGATGACACTTGTGGTGCCTTTTTTCACTATAACAAATCTGTCCATACCACCTTTATAAGATTTATTAATTAAATTTTCTTCTAATGCTTTTTTCTTGCGCTTATAGGCATCCGACTGATGTTTCCCCATGATGACTCAATCTGTATTATTGAAACACAAGATAAAGAAGATGAATAAAATAAAACTGAATTTATACGTAGCATATATCAATTGGACATCATGCGTCAATGCTTGGGAATTAGACGAACCGTCTAACTCACCTAATTTTCGGTCTTGTGACCTTTAACCGGGGAGGTAAGAACCAATCTCTAATGAAGTAACGATCCCTATCAATAAATAGTTAGAAAATTAAGAATTAAGATTTAGGAGTAGGAACCGAAGTTAACCAAAAAGAATGAGTCGCTAAGCACCTGAAGGCTAGCGTCGGTGACCAATCAATCCGATGAGATGACGTCGATGAGTCTGAAATTTAAGAAAGGAGTCAAGGAAGTCAACGGCGGCACCGCAGCAGTGGCCTGTCGCTTAAGTCGGCCTGAATCCAAAATTGGATCGGTCTAAGGAGTAAGGACCAGGGACCGAGCAAGAGCTACCGAGGGAGGAGGCGGGACGAGGCATCGACGTGACGACGTCAAGGGCTCCAGGCGTCCAGCCGTCGAGGGCTCCAGCGATCCGATCCCTGCAGGCTGTAGCGATCTAATGTTTCCTTTTTTATGGTAGCGATCTAGTATTTTTTACATAACGTAGCTAATTAGGGATGCCCTCGTCGCCTTTTTTTCTGAGTGTTACCTCATCGCCTGATCACGTAGCGATCTGGAGGAGTCCCAGCGCTCCGTCCGCTCAATGGCCTCGCTCTCGCTCGATGGGCCTAGTCGCTCGCCACTCGGCCCAGTTATGTTTACTGTTACTATACACCTATATAAAAAATATGAGGCCCCTCAGAATTTTGGGCGCTGTGCGGGCCGCACCTTTGGCACCACTGTGGGCCCGAGCTTGGTAGGGGCTCTCAAGGTCCACCACCTCAAACCAGACTGGCTCTCGGCAAAAGTGTTCTTTGTCGAAGAGGACGTCGATCTGTGTTTGCCGATTGGTGAGCAGGAAAGGCCGAGAACTATGCCATGGAATACTGTCCGGTTGGGCTGAAGATGTCTCTGCTTGATTCCCAACTTCTCCATAGTGTCTTTGTACAGGATGTTGATGCTGCTGCCGCCATCTATCAGAACTTGGGAGAAGCGAGCAGCCCGACTCTCCGTGGTAAAGGTGGCATCCAACACTGGAGCATAAGAGTCGGGAGAAGGCATCACCTTCGGGTGGTCAGCTCTGATCTAGCTGATAGGCTTCTGAGACCAATGCATGAACTCGGGGGGTCTCTGACACCACTGCGTTTACTTCTTGTTGCTGCTGCCATCTACTATGCCTGTCGTCGACCATGCTGGTGAACACGACATAAGCCCCATGCTCTTTAGGATATTCATCTTGTATCGCACCGACTGGCCGAACCGCCGGCTGCTGAGGAGGAGGAGGCGGCGGGCCGGCAGGCGGAGGAGGCTGGAGTCCATCACCCTTGGCGATCCTGGTGAGCCAGTGGCACTTCTGAGTGGTGTGGTTGGACGGCTTCGCGCCGCTGTGGAACTTGCAGGGTGCATCGAGAGTCTGCTCGTACGAGAAGGCAGGCAACCAATTGGGCTTGCCGCCCTTCTGGCGTTTGTGAGGAGGCTGCCCCTCCGGCTGCTGGTCTTCGACTGCCACCACCTGCCGGCTCGTGGAAGCCGGCTGCATGGCCTTGCGCTTGTTGTCGTTCGGTTGCTGTCACCGACTGGTGTCACCAGCCGGGGTCCGAGGAGCTTGAGGGGCCACCTTGCTCGACCCATTAACTTGGATCTCTGCCTTCATGGAGGAGTCGGTCGTGGCGTACTTGTCTGCTATGATCAGCAGTTCGTCGAGGGTCGCCGGCTCATCGCAGAGAAGCTTGTGCTTGAGGAGGGTGCCCTCTCGGCACCTGGTAGTGAAGTACTCGATGGCATGCACCTCGTGCATGCCCTCGCAAGAGTTGCGCAGCTCGGCCCAGCGCGTGAGGTAGTCGCGGGTCGACTCGTTGGGGCCTTGGATGCACAAGGAGAGCTGGCGAGGCTTGGGCGACCGCTTGTACGTGCTGGTGAAGTTGCGGATGAAGGCTTCAATAAAATCAACCTAGCTATTGATGCTGCGGGGCTTCAGGCTATTCAGCCATGTCCGGGTCGTGCCCTGGAGCATGAGCGGAATGTACTTCACGGCAATGCGCTTGTTGCCGTTGGCGATGCTGACGGGTGTGGAGTAGTCGACCAACCAGTCCTTCAGCTTCACGGATCCGGTGTACTTGGGCGTATCTCTCGGGAGAGTGAACCCTTTGGGGAAGGGCTCATCTCGGATGCGGGGGCCAAAGCAAGGCGGACCCAGCTCGTCTTCTTCTTCTAGCGCCATGGATCGGTTGAGGCGGTCGATCCGGTGGCGTGTGTCATTCTCTCCGACTCCTTCTCGACGACCAAGGTGGTTGCTGAGAGTCGGGTGGTCAACAGGCGGCGGGGAAATGCGCCTCTCCCTACGGGGAGGAGGACGCGGACAGTCGTCTCATCGCCTCACTGCTCTTCGGTGGCCGTCTTGGTCGCGCTCAATGGTGATGTGAGTCCGGTTGCGGCTGGCAGCCGGCTCCTTGTATCTTCTATCGCCGACGCCACCAGTCGGCATCTGGGATGTCGCGCCTTGGTCCCGGTGAGGAGGCGGATCGTCATTTCGCCGGTTGGGCGCTTCATTGCAGCAACCAGCCTCTTGCTGCTCAGCAGCCGCGTCGAGGAGCTGTTGGACGCGCTCCATCATGTGGCGACGCTCGTCGCCCTCGAGCTTGTCGAGCTCGTCTGCAGCTGCCTGGGCAGCTCGTATGTTCTCTGCGGGCGTGGCGTAGACGGGATGATTTGTCCCGAACATGCTGGCGATTGTCGCGCCATGCTACCGGATTAGGCCAATGCGGCTAGGCCCACCAGGAGCCGGTGTGCTACCGACGACACGGTCCATCTCCCGCTAGTAGGCCTCTGAAAGGCGTCTCATGCTGGCCAGCCGGTTGGCGCTCTCGACGAGCTGGACACGGCGTGCCTCCAGTGTCTCAGCGTCGGCGTCTGCTGGGATCGGCGCGGTCAGGTCTTGCATCGCCGCCTGCAACGGATCCTGGCCACCTCCGCCAGAGTGCTTGCCCAGGCTGATGACGAGCACTTCCGTGACGGTGCTGCCACCGCTGTCCGCGCGAGGAAGCGGCTCGTCGTAGACCACCAAGTTGGTGGGGAACGCTTCAAGCGACGCCGTGTCGAAGTCGACCAACATCGGGTCGATGGAGCCAACCGACTCCAAGTCTGCAGCAGGCTCGCTGGCGACATGGAGCTGATCGAGGAGGCTCACGAGGCGGCTCTCGGGGCCTTCTGTGCCCGCATCGGACTCGGGCTCGCCAGAGAGGCAGATCTCACCAACAAGATCGGCGAGGCAGCTCGCCGTGCAGGCGACCTCCGCGTCGTGCAGCGTATCAGCGCAGACGCCGTTTGGCGTGCCGGGCTGGCTGCGCTCGCCAGGAAGGAACAAGGTTCCCATCCAAAACAGGTCTCCGAGAGACGGTGCACCTCGCCCCATGGTGGGCGCCAAATGTCGGGGGTTGGGTGCGACATATGCCAATGGATGGCTTATCATGGTTGGAGCGAGTAGAACGTCGTCGGTGCCTGGAAGCGGGATGAGGCGTAGACACGAACGCCGGCGCACTTTACCCAGGTTCGGGGCTCTCCTAGGAGATAACACCCCTAGTCCTGCTCTGCGGGATCTCCGCATGATCACTAAGACACTAGTGGGTACAGATGTGCTCCTTGAGCTGTTTGCTAGAGGTAGAAGCAGGCCAGGCTTGCCCTCTTCTCCCCTATGTGTAAATCTAATTCTAACAGCTTCCAACCCTTTGCATGGGTGCCCTGGGGGGTTTATATAGGACTACCCCCAGGGGTACAATGCTAATCTGGCCGGGGTTGGACCTGGCTGTTAGTGTCTCTGGTTGCCGGCTTCTCCGTCGGCTGCTGGGGCCAGCCACCTGGTGGGCCCCGCCGACTGGTCTGGTACGGAGGCGACAGGCCGCTCCCGCCGCTCGCGGGTCTTCCCGGTTGCTGATTACTGTTGTCGTGATGCTAATGACACATGCTTGGTCGGAGGAGTGTGGCTACAGTCCCGCCGCCTGGAGGGAGATCACTGTAGCCACACCGGGTCTTATCTGGTTAATGCTGCGCAGGCCCCGAGGAAGGAACGGGCCGCTTGCTAGAAGCCGGCCTCCCTCGGGTTCGACTGGTGAGGCTTCCGCCATCTTCTGGGCTCTCGCTGCCTGGTAGGGCCTGCCGTCTGCGGGCCGTACCGACAGGCCGTCGTGGGAACAGGGCTTCGCCTTCCAGTAGCGATGTCAGGGGCAGAGAGGCGACAGTGCCGCGCCGGGCGGAGATCTCCGCCTGTACGGAGCATTGTGGCCACGCCCGGCCCTGGATATGGGGGTGATGGGCTACACTGTAGCCTCACCCTATCTTGTCTTTTTAATGGGGGTGCAGACTATGAGGGCTCTGTGGGCCGCCTACTGGAAGCTGGCCTCTCGGGAGGCCGCCTGTGAGGAGTCGGCCCATCTTGGTGCCGCCTTCTGGAGCTTAGCCGCCTTCTGGAAGTCGGCCATCAGAAGGTGGCACTTCATCTTAAGGTTCTGAGGGGCGCAGCCTGCCCCGATGTCTTGAAAGGTTCAGGGACTCGGGTTAGGCTACTCGTGGCCCATTACTCCGACACTGCCGCACCCAAGTCCTCTCAATTCGGTGGCGCCCTCTATGGCGCACCGTGCCCCTTAATCTCGACTGTCGTCGGCTATCTCTCTTCAATGATTTTGAAATCCCTAGAGCCATCATCTCCTCCCACCAGGGCTCCGTTCAAAGCCTCTGCATCCTGTCATGTTACCTAAGAAAGCATACCATGCCCTGCTCGGTGGACGCCTGGCTGAAATCCCCTGAATTCACAGAACTATAGCTGCTTGAGTTCTACTATTCCCCTGGAAATCACCTACCAGATATCGAACGCCATCTACCTTTGCCCTCAGCACCGATGTCCATCTCGCAGTTTTCCTCCTCTCTCCACACCGCCACCTTTGCGCGGTGTGACCTACCAGACAATTCGGTACTAAACCTTCGACTCCCATTTCCAGGGGCGGAGCTAGAAAATTTAGCCATTGGGTTCACTCATTTTGTGATATCAATTAAACTACCTAGGTGGGCATTGCTTGCAGAAAATTGTCCCAGTGACACCTTCTTCATGGACATCTCAGCTTGTGGGGACAAAAAAAATTCCCATCCCCATCGAGGTTTTTCCTCCCCGAGGAACCCGATTTTTTGTGGTTGCTAGGTTAGAGTATTTTAGGCCTTGGGCCCGATCAACCCTATTTTAGGCGCGGCAGCGGGTGGGAAAATTGGGTTTGTTTTGGGGACCACATGTGAGGTGTTCATAGGTAAGGCGGGTGCCCGTATAGGAATGCAGGGCATCGTCCCACATACACCCATAAAACTAGGGACTAATTTAAATTCAAACCAAGTCGCTAAAAAAGCATACAACTATGGTAATATGTTTTAACTACGAAGCGGGGTGGATCGGGCATCGCCTTGCATCCCTATCGTCTAAATTAAAATTGCTTCATCCCCGTTCAATAGCACAGTAATTACCTGCAGTGAAGGGGTAAAGCGTACTATTTTCATCTGATCGATTTCTCTTTCAGAAATGTCGCCATAGTCAAGATCGATCAAAGTTTAGGGGAAAATCAATTAGAAAACTAGGGCAAAGATGTTGTTGTATTAGGCTACTAGGTTAAATAGGAGATGCATAAGAGGGAAGAGACGTGGATGTGATTTGATTACCTTCAAATTTATATTGCAATTCCCGCTGCTGACCTCTCCTCGTCAGCGATGCTGGCGGCTGGATGATGAGCGAGAGATCTCGTTTTTTTAGGGGGCACATGAGAGATCTCGTGATGAGGATGCAAATAGGGGACAGGGGAGATGAGAGGCTTTTGTGGCCTGCAGAGTACACATATCGCATTTAGTTGTGGGATCTTTTGTTTGTTTTTTACAACTATTTTGTGGGCTTTTGGTTGGGCATTCATTTGATAAATTTTTAAGGGACTGAGAAGCAGGCTGGTGCGTTCCAAGTCCGATGGGTTCAGGCGTGAGTTTCTATTGGGTTCATAACAAACTCGTACCCATATACACGTACATGCAGCAAAAAGAACATTGGGTTCAACTGAACCCAACGGCTGTACGCTAGCTCCGCCACTGCCCATTTCTGAAGAAACTTACACTTGTGCGGGTTCGTATATCAGAGGCCTCATTGCACAGCATCATCCACTCCAGTTGCCCTGCCTTGGAGTGCTTGGTGCTTGTTTTCACACTTAGAATTGGTTGTCTCCAAATAAAGTCGCCTAACCTTGTAAGAATTGGAATTTGTTTTCACGGAAGGCAGCTCATCATCCAAGATGCCCCTTCACTTCAAAGGTTGATCATTGATTCTAGTTATTCACTGTTGCAAATAATCGTCATCTCTGCGCCTAAACTGGAGACCTTGGGTGTAATACATGATCTTTGTGCTCATTTCAATATGGTGTTTGGCTCCACAGTTCTTCAGGTACTTTACATTATCATCTACACTTGTAACCATAAGCTGCATTTTAAATTTCTGCGCATAAGTTATATGTCATCTTGGAGTACACATTTTGTACTAATATTATGTTCTATGCTCAATGAAGAGTTTCTCCATGGATGGCCTATCAATGGTGCTGGATTCTGTCAAGATCTTATATATCCAAATGAATAGTTTTGATTTGAACAAGATTATTGGCTTGCTGCAATGCTTTCCATGTCTGGAGAAGTTTTATATAAAGGTGATAATTTCACGCTGGAAGCCCGCATATAGTATACTAGAATTAACCGTTCAGTTGTTGCTCTTTCGACACTCCTTTTTTTAGACCTTGACTGTTTTCAATCTTCATGTCTATTTAGGCAATAGGATGGGGTAAGAAAGTTATAACCAATCGGTGGATTCGTAAGCATCGGGATTTTCTCACTTCTCATGAGATTCGATTGAAGACAATAATGCTAGACCGATATGTAGCCAACCGTGCAAACACTAGATTTGTCACATTCTTCCTGCTGAATGCGAGGTTACTATTGTCCATCAGGCTTAAGTTTATCGGCAGCATGGTTTTGACGGATGGGTATGTGGAAGAGCGAAAAAAGGAGTTTCAGGTGGGCAAAAGAGCTTCTGAACGTGCTGAGCTTCTATTTACAACATATTGTGGTCATAATCCAGTAAATTTTACGACCCAGGATGTTCATTCTATGGACCTGACCGATCCATTTGACTGTGACTACCAAAAACAGTGCTGGAGTTAGATGTTGTTGCCCTTTTCAACCTGGCTTTTTAGTAAACCTGATGAACAATTAACCCTTGTGCTTTTGTACAGTTTGTAAGCTGGAGTTAGATGTTCTTGCCCTTTTCAACTCGGCTGTGACTGTCATATTTTCTTTGAAGCAAGGCAAATGGCTTGCCAGTCGTTTAATTTAGAGTGAAATATTGTAACAACTAACAAATCCCAACCAAGGGAAATAACATCACTCTCTCCGGCTGCTTGAGCTCACTGTGCATTACAGAAGCCAAGTGATTAGGCCCCACCAACACCCACAAACTTATTTCTGACTAGCACATCAAATGGGATGTAAATTTTCATAGGAAGGGTTGCATGACCGTGACAGATTTGGATTCTGACATTTGGGACCCGCGAGGAAATAGCCTATCCAAGGTGGTGTCAACTTAGTAGCCAGTCAACAAACGATTCTGCCTACCAGCCGTTGGATTGACATCCAACATCTGTCGTGTATTTTCTATCTCTTGTCTTCTTCTTCCTCCAACCCCCCAAACCAAACCACCCCATCGGCTCCGCCTGCTCCCGCCTCCCTTGGTTGGTTGCGCCTCCGCCGCCCTACCGTACGTACACTCCAACATTGGCCGGTCCCTCCATCTATTCCCCCACACGTCCTATTATTCTCTGGCAATGTCAGCCCCAACACGCACCCGCACCCGAACCAGTCAACCCTCGTACTCCCCTCCGCCTGCGACTGGACCGGTGCATCTTCCACGGCTCCTGTTCGTTCCGTCTGAGGCCTCGCCGTCGTCCTCCGCCTTGCGGCCTTGGTTTGCTCGCCGTGCACGGTGCGCCACCCTCTTGCGTTGTCAACGTCATCAACAACCGAGAGGAATAAGGAGATGACTGTACGTGGAGAGGATGACAGTAGGGACCCACCTGCGTCATGGCAGTACGCAAGCAAGTGCCTCTATATTACAAGCCCAAAAATATGGTTCCTCCTAATGGTTGGACATCTGGGGCTCATGCCATTGTCAACATAGTCAATAAAGGAGAGAATTACACTACGAGCGGCTGACACCAGGGACCCAGCAGGTCGCGCAGTTTTTTTTAGGAACAAGCAGTTGTTATTTATACTAGTTTTAGCGACGGATCAGAGTAACAACGGGGCTGTGCGGGGGCTGTGGCCCGTCTAGCCAGGGTTTTATTTATGTTTACCACATCATGAGCCCAGTTGTGTTTTTTTCTTGCTGAAAATGGCTAGCCCAGTTCTATTTTTTAAAATAAATACCCAAACGAGGCCTACTTGCTTTATCATCCCTGCTGGGCCGCAAATCTTTCAAGACGAGGAGAGTTTCATTCGGTTTGCCCAGAAATGGGCTGTACATTTTTAAAACACATCAAACCTGGAATTAGTTTCAATTTTTTTTCATTACAAGATTTTAAATTCCATTGATTTTAATGCTTGGACAATTATTTGGATTTTATATTTATATAAATTATTTTTCAAAATAGTTTGAATGTGAATCGATATTTCGGGATTAAAAACAGTTGACCGCACCGAAGTATGAAAAAAATTCGTATACTTTTTAACCATGGCCACAATATGGGGTGTAATGCTAACAAAAAGAAGATGGGCTCCAAAAAAATTCTTAAGAATTAGCAAATGGGTTGTACATTATTAGAAATAATGCACACGAGAGCAGCGACTGTTGGATGTCCATCCAACGGCTGTCGTGCTTCTTCAATCTATGCTTTTCCTGCTCCAGGCGCTCAAACAAGCGCCGGCGGGACTGCCTGCTCCCTCCTCCCGCAGCCGGCTATGTTGCCGCGCAGGCCGCACCACCCCATCGTACTCCCATCGCTGGCCTAGCCATCCCTCTACTCACCCACACCTGCTGTTATTTTCCGGCGACGGCAGACGAACCAGTAAACCCTCGTACAGTCATACTCCCCTCCGCGTGGGAAACAACTGTCGAGTCTCCCCTGCCTCCATGTCGTTCCCTTCCTAGGCCTCGCCGTCGTCCACCGCCCTGGTTCTCTCTGCGTGGCCTGGTCAACATGGTCAATGAACGACATCCATCGGAAGTGGACTGTACGTGGAGAGGCTGACAGCTGGGTCCATGGTCGCACGCAAGGAAATGCCTCCTTATTACGCGCAAAATAATGATTCCTCCACCTGACAGCTAGGACCCACGGGAAGGTCTTCTGTATTTCGCGGAAAAATGTTCCCCCGCTGACAGGTCGGACCCACCAGGTATATCTTCGCACGCAGGGAAGTGCCTCCTTATGACGCACAAAAAATGAATACCCCCTGCTAGCTGGGACCCACCATAGTGGGTGGCTGACTTGTGGGCTTACTAAGTTGATGGGGACAAAGGGCTTTGTCAATTTAGTCAATATGAACGATTCTAGCTCAAGTGACCGTACGATGTCCATCCAACGGCCATAGTGCTTCTTCAACCACTGGTCTTCTTGATCCAGTCGTCTAAAGCAGCGCCGGTCATGCCGCCTGCTCCTGCCTCCCGTGGCCGGCTGTGCTGCCGCGGAGGCCTCACCGTCCCATACTACTCCCACCGCTGGCCAGGCCATCCCTCCACTCACCCACACCCCCCCGTTATTCTGCAGCAACGGCAGCCTCACATCGCAGCCGAACAAGTGAACCCTCGTACTCCTCTCCGCATGGGCATCCACTGCCACGTCTTCCCCGGCTCCGCGTCGTCCCCTTCCCAGGCCTCGCCGTCGTCCACTGCCTTGGTGCTCTTGGCGCGGCGTGGTCAATGTGGTCAACGACAGACTTCCATCGGAAGAGTACTGTACATGGAGAGGCTGATAGCTGGGTCCACGGCCGCAGCTGGGTCCACGGCCACAGCCCAGTTTTTTTATGATTTGCCAAGTAAGTCGCTATGTCAGACCTGTTGGGCTGCAAATCTTTCAAGATGAGGAGAGCTTCATTCGGCTGGCCGAGAAAATAGCCTATGAGTAATGAGAAATGGGTTGTACATTTTTAAAACACATCAAACCGGCAATTAGTTTCAAATTTCCTTTTTTTCATTTCAAGATTTTAAATTGCATTTATTTTTATGCGTGGACAATTTGTTGGATTTTTTATTGATATACATTTATTTTTAAAATCAGTTTGAATGTGACTCGAAATTTCGGGATTAAAAACAGTTCGGACCGCACCGAAATATGCAAAATTTCGTATAATTTTTTAACCGTGGCCACGATATGGGCTGTAATGCTAACAAAAAGATTATGGGCTCCAAAAAAACCCTTAAGAATTAGCAAATGGGCTGTAAATTATTAGAAATAATGGCAGATGGGATGTATGCTGTTTTTCACAGATTTGAGGCTTTCCTAAAAACAGGTTGACGCACAAGCAGTGACTGTTGGATTTCCATCCAACGACCGTCGTGCTTCTTCAATCTCTACTCTTCCTGCTCCAGCCGCTCAAACAAGCACCGGCAGGACTGCCTGCTCCCTCCTCCCCGCGGCCGGTTGTGCTGCCGCGCAAGCGTCACCGCCCCACCATAGTCCCATCGCTGGCCTAGCCATCCCTCTACTCACCCACACCTGCTATTATTCTCCGGCGACGGCAGACGAACCAGTAAACCCTATTATAGTCGTACTCCCCTCCGCGTGGGAAACAACTGCTGAGTCTTCCCTGCCTCCGTGTCGTTCCCTTCCTAGGCCTCGCCGCCGTCCACCGCCCTGGTGCTCTCGGCGCGGCCTGGTCAATGTGGTCAACGACCGACATGCCTCTGAAGTGGACTGTATGTGGAGAGGCTGACAGCTGGGTCCACGGCCGCACGCAAGGAAATGCCTCCTTATTACACGCAAAATAATGATTCCTCCACCTGACATTTGGGACCCCCCGAAAGGGTCTCTGTATTTTGCGAAAAAAAACATTACCGCCGCTGACAGCTTGGACCCACCAGCTATATCTTCGCACGCAAGGAAGTGCCTCCTTATTACGCACAAAAAAATGAATACTCCCCCTGCTAGCTGGGACCCAGTATAGTGGCAGGCTGACTTGTGGGCCCACTAAGTTGACGGGGATGGAGGGCTTTGTCAACTTAGTCAATATGCATGATTCTAGCTCCACTGACCGTACGATGTCCATCCAACGGCCGTAGTGCTTCTTCAACCTCTCGTCTTCTTGCTCCAGCTGCCCAAACCAGCGTCGGTCGTGCCTCGTGCTCCTGCCTCCCGTGGCCGGCTGCGAAGCGGCGGAGGCCTCACCGCCCCCTACTACTCCCACCGCTGGCCAGGCCATCCCTCTACTCACCCACACCCCCTGTTATTCTGCGGTGACGGCAGCCTCACACAGCAGCGAACCAGTGAACCCTCATACTCCTCTACGTGTGGGCATCCACTGCCGCGTCTTCCCTAGCTCCGTGTCGTCCCCTTCCTAGGCCTGGTCGTCGTCCACCGCCCTGGTGCTCTCGGCACGGCGTGGTTAACGTGGTCAAGGAACGGCTTCTTATTACGTGCAAAATAATTATTCCTCCACCTGATAGCGAGAATCCACCGGACGGGCCACCGTATTTTGTGAAAAAAAAAACGTTCCCCTGATAGCTGGGACCCACCATCTATATCTTCGCACGCAAGGAAGTGCATCCGGGCAAAAAAACCGATTCGCCCCCCCCCTGACTGCTGCGACCCACCAGCTACATCTTCGCACATAAGGAAGTGCGTGATAGTCGGGACCCATCTGGTCGAAGCGTACGTAGCGTTGTTATTTTGGTCGCGAATGTGTACATACATACTGGTCGATGTAGAGGTGCGCACGTGTCGTAGTAGAGGTGCGCACGTAGCATGTACACGTACGTACAACGGCCAGTGTGCAAGAAAGAAAATACGGCCACATACATACATACGGGTAGGGTCTCGAACGCCTACTCGCGCATACGTATGGCCAAGGCTCGTGTACATGGCTGGGTCGGAACGGAGAAACAGCATCGTCATCGTGTTCATGGGGAGCCAACCGGCTGGGTCGGAACGGAATGCGTCGTCTGTTCTTCGGGAGGGCTTGGACGGAACGACCAATGGAAACGAGGCATGTCGTACCACAGAACAGAGGAAACAGCCTTGTGTTCGACCGGCCACGTTCAAAACGGGATCCTGTTCATCGGGAGGGGTCTGGCGTGCCGCAAAACGGAGGAAACGGACCTCCTACGGTCGAAACGGGGTCCTGTTGATCGGGAGGGGTGTGGCGTACCGCAAAACGGAGGAAACAGACTTGTGTTGGAGCGCTACGGTCGAAACAGGGGTCCTGTTCATCGGGAGGGGTGTGGCGTACCGCAAAACGGGACTCCATGGGATACTGTTCATCTCCACCGTCGACCCCCTCCAGCCTCCACGGGCTACTGTCCATCCACCGTCGACCTCCTCCAGCCTCCACCTGCGATTGTTCATCCACGGGCTCCTGTTCATCCAGCCTCCACCGCGCGCTACTCCACCGGCTACTGTTCAACCAGCCCTCTCCACGGGCTCCTGTTCAACCACCCCTCCATAGGCTACTGTTCATCCTGCCCTCCATCGTCTACTGTTCATCCAGCCCTCCACGGGGTGGTCCTGTTCATCCAGCCCTCCACGGGGTCCTATTCATCTAGCCCCGACCGGCTCGATCGATCGGGGTACTGTGTTCATCCAGAGGCAACACCACGGGGTCTTGTTCATCCGCCCCCACCGGGAACTGTTCATCCACCCCCCCCCCCCCCGCAACGCTCACTGTTCATCCAGAGGCAGCATCGATCGGCTTCAGTTAGCAGCAGTAGCGAAGGAATCGCTCGATCGGGTTCAGTTAACAGCCATCGATCAATCGCTCGGGTTCAGTAACGCGTAGCCTGCAGTGCAATCGCTCGGGTTCAGTTAGAGCCCAACGCCTCGCACACACACGCGTACGTACGAGAGAAACGCGCATCGCTCGGCCCCGACCACCCACCGTAACCGGGGACTCCCCGATATTTTCCGCGCCCTCGCTTCTACCATGGTTTTTTCCGTCATGGACGGCCCAAAGAATGTCATGCAGTCGCGTCTCCGGCCCGCCCAAGACTAAAAGCCCATTTTCTATCATGATTTTTTGTCATAGAAGTAGGACCCCACCACATCTATGATGATACCGGGTTTTGTCACAATTATCGTCATAGAAGTGTCATAAGTATGACAGGAAAAAAATTCGTTTGGCCCAAAATGTCACAGATGTGTCTTTTTTTTGTAGTGATACTTATTGCAAAAATATATTAGTTATCAAAATGAATTACTACGCGCATGCTCATAGGGGGATAGATTGGTAGGAAAAGACCATTGCTCGTCCCCGACCGCCACTCATAAGGAAGACAATCAATAAATAAATCATGCTCCGACTTCATCACATAACTGTTCACCATACGTGCATGCTACGGGAATCACAAACTTTAGAAGAAGTATTTCTCAAATTCACAACTACTCAACTAACATGACTCTAATATCACCATCTTCATATTTCAAAACAATTATCAAGTATCAAACTTCTCTTAGTATTCAATGCACTTTATAGTTTTTATCTTGGATGCCTATCATATTAGGACTAATTTTATAACCAAAGCAAATTACCATGCTGTTCTAAGGACTCCCAAAATAATATAAGTGAAGCATGAGAGATCAATAATTTCTATAAAATAAAACCACCACCGTGCTCTAAAAGATATAAGTGAAGCACTTGAGCAAAAACTATATAGCTCAAAAGATATAAGTGAAGCACATAGAGTACTCTAACAAATTCCGAATCATGTGTGTCTCTCTCAAAAGGTGTGTACAGCAAGGATGATTGTGGTGAACTAAAAAGCAAAGACTCAAATCATACAAGACGCTCCAAGCAAAACACATATCATGTGGTGAATAAAAATATAGCTCCAAGTAAAGTTACCGATGGACCAAAACAAAAGAGGGGATGCCTTCCGGGGCATCCCCAAGCTTAGGCTTTTGGGTTGTCCTTAGATTTTACCTTGGGGTGCCCTGGGTATCCCCAAGCTTAGGCTATTGCCACCCCTTGTTCCATAATCCATCAAATCTTTACCCAAAACTTGAAAACTTCACAACACAAAACTTAACAGAAAATCTCGTGAGCTCCGTTAGCGAAAGAAAAGAAAACACCACTTCAAGGTACTGTAATGAACTCATTCTTTATTTATATTGGTGTTAAACCTACTGTATTCCAACTTTTCTATGGTTCATAAGCTTCATTACTAGCCATAGATTCATTAAAATAAGCAAACAACACACGAAAACAGAATCTGTCAAAAACAGAACAGTCTGTAGTAATCTGTAACTAACGCAAACATCTGGAACTTCAAAAATTATAAAATAAATTTCTGGACGTGAGGAATTTATCTATTAATCATATGCAAAAAGAATCAACTAAATATCACTCTCCAGTAAAAAGTTGAAGCTAATCTCGTGAGCGCTAAAGTTTCTGTTTTTTACAGCAAGATCAAAAAGACTTTACCCAAGTCTTCCCAAAGGTTCTACTTGGAACAAACACTAACTAAAACACAAAAACACATCTAACCAGAAGCTAGATGGATTATTTATTCCTAAACAGAACCAAAAAGTAAAAAAAACTAAAATAAAATTGGGTTGCCTCCCAACAAGCGCTATCGTTTAACGCCCCTAGCTAGGCATAAACGCGAGGATAGATCTAGGTATTGCCATCTTTGGTAGGCAATTCTTCAATAAGACACCTATAACCCGTAGGAGTTTCTTCCTTTTTATTAATTATCAAACTTCTAGGCACGAAATCGAGAAAATCATTTGTAGCAAAAGGTTCCTTAAGGATAGCAAGAAAGTTGGGGTGAACACTTATGGATTTGAGGTCCGCATTTCCCTTATTAGAAGTTTCACCCTTATTTTTAGGAATATACATCAATTTGGCAATCTTAGCATTAGAAGGATTGTTCTTCACAGAAGAAAAGGCCGACCCTAGGTTGGTAATAATATCCTCAATTTTATCAATTCTAGTGGAATCTTGATCTATCTTTTCATTAACCATAGGTTCCTTTTCTTTAAAAAATTTAAGAGCAACTCCTACCTTA
Organism: Triticum aestivum; assembly: GCF_018294505.1. Taxonomy (NCBI): domain Eukaryota; kingdom Viridiplantae; phylum Streptophyta; class Magnoliopsida; order Poales; family Poaceae; genus Triticum; species Triticum aestivum. The sequence goes on along the minus strand of NC_057806.1, from coordinate 41,155,004 downwards.
GATCCGTATTGGGTAATTTGGTTGTGGATCTTTCTATACAAATTTTCAATAAACTCTATGGTGGCAACCTTATTTTCAATAATTCCAAGCCATCGCATCACATGTTCCAAAGTTAAAATAGTTCCATTAACCAAAAGAGGTGATGGGCCAAACTAATCTATCATAGCATTATAAGAATCAAAAGTATGGCTACCCAAGAAATTTCCTCCGGTAATGGTATCAAGAATATATCTATTACAAGGAGTGATGCCTACATAAAAATTGCGAAGAAGAACAGAAGTAGATTGCTTCCTAGTAGATCTATTTTGCGCATTGCAAATTCTGTACCAAGCATCTTTTAGATTTTCTCCCTCCCTTTGTTTAAAATCAAGAACTTCATTCTAGGGAGACAAAGAAGTAGATAAAGGACTAGCCATAACGACGAAGCAAGCAGAAAAGAGGCGAATGGAAAAGAGGGCGAAATAAAACGGCAAGGGTGAAGTGGGGGAGAGGAAAACGAGAGGCAAATGGCAAATAATGTAATGTGAGGGATAAGAGTTTGTGATGGGTACTTGGTATGTCTTGACTTGTGCGTAGACTCCCCGATAACGGCGCCGGAAATGGATCGTTGTCGGGAGATCAAATCTTGACTTGACTTGGTGCACACCTCCCCGGCAATGGCGCCAGAAATCCTTCTTGCTACCTCTTGAGCATTGCATTGGTTTTCCCTTGAAGAGGAAAGGGTGATGCAGCAAAGTAGCATAAGTATTTCCCTCAGTTTTTGAGAACCAAGGTATCAATCCAGTAGGAGGCCACACGCAAGTCCCTTGTACCTACACAAACAAATAAGAACCTTGCAACTAACACGATAAAGGGGTTGTCAATCCCTTCACGGCCACTTGCAAAAGTGAGATCTGATAGAGATGATAAGATAATATTTTTGGTATTTTTATGATAACCACTACAAAAAAAATACACTTCCGTGATGATACGTGTTTGTCACAGTTGGTCGCGTTTTCTGTCATGCATGTACATCCATGACAAATTTATGACAGAATCAAGATAGTCATACCTGTGCTATCGTAGAAGTGTTCCATGACATTGCCAAAATTATCATCACGGAAGTGTCCACTTCCATGACGATAAATTGTGCGTCATAGAAGTGCTTTCGTCAAGGGTGACCGACACGTGGCATCCACCGTAACGGAACGTCGTTAAGCTATCGGGTCGGATTTTGGATCCGATAACCCGTTAACAGCCCCGACCAATGGGGATTTTCCACGTGTAAAATCATCATTGGCTGGAGGAAACACGTGTCGGCTCATCGTTGGGACAGATGTCATCCACTCATTGGACAGAAGGCGCCTATGATACGTCGACACGTGGCACGGCCCAACAGAGGCCCATTCCTGTGAAAAGGCCATCCCGTTTGACTTGGCCAAAAGGTGGCGGGCTGGCCCATGGAAAGCCTGTTAACGGCATGTTCGCATATAGCCCATTTACAGCCCACTAACCCAAGGCCCATTACGCCCTATCCGAATTAGGCCCAGTAGCATCATCTGGGCCATCCTATATGATTCCAGCCCGTTTTCACTTCTGGCCCATGTATGGCCCATGACGTCTTTCGGACCATATGAGGCCCTATGTAACTCTTGGCCTATTAACGGCCCGTGGTGAAACTGGCTTGTAATGAACAGTGTATCAGTTTACACCCATTAACGACCCGTGGTGAAACTGGCCCGTAATGAACAGTGTATCACTTTATACCCATTAACGTCCCGTTATTCCGTTGGGCCGTTTCCAGCCCATGTTATCTTTCGGCCTTCTCAGAGCCTATTTATTCTTGGGCTCATTTCCAGCATTCGTTTACTTACGGCCCATTACTGTCATTTTCTACTTGTGGGCCAAATTCAGCCCGTGGTTACAGTCGGCCCGTTTGTGGTCGGTTAATACGTTGGGCCGTTTTCATAGCGTCATCAAATACGGCCTATTAACGATGGCCCGTTATGGTTGGCCCATGAACGGACGATTCCAACTCTAGCCCGTTTACGACCATAATGCGGTCTGTTTGGCCAATCGATCATACGGCCCGTATAAGGCCCATTGATGATACGGCCCGCAGAAGGCCCATTGTTTCTACAGCCCGTAGAAGGCCCATTGTTTCTACGACCCGTAGAAGGCCCACTGTTTCTACGGCCAGTAGGAGGCCCAGTGTCACTATAGTAAATATTAGCCCATGGTTATTGTGGCCTAGTTTTAAAAAATAGGTTATTGCAGCCACTAGCTAACTGCGTAAAAAGAACTGCAATGACTACAAGCAAACAAATAAACAAGACAACAAGGAAATAAATAAGCAAGCAACTACCGCTAGGCTATCACGACTATTACACATATTACATCCACTGGGCATCAAAGTTCGCCACCAGTGCAAATATAGGGAACAAAGCAGCATATCATATACACTGGTCGTCAAAATTGGCCACCAGTGCAAATAAACATAACAGCAAAACAAGAGCATAACTGAAACAACTTTAGAAGAGCTCAAGAAACATTATCCTGGGTATCCACCATGCTGGCAATAAGCTTAGCAAGCTGATTAGCTTTGTCCTGTTTGGCGCTAAAATCCTCCAATGCTTGCGGTTGCACCAGAAAGTATGCATCTGAATGCTCCAGGGACTTCCACAGTCCTTCCGCTTCTTGTCGTAGCACAGCTAATCGATGTCTTTCAGCTTGTAGTCGAGACTCAAGAAACCGAACTGATTCAGACAGTGAGTTTGAATAGCTTGTGCAAGCGGTAGTGGCCAGTAACTCGAACACTAAACCAAGACAAGATGTGTCACTATCCTGAACCTTATCTGCATTACTTCCTTTACCATTGCTTAATAAGGCACTCTTCCCCAATATTCTGTCAGCATTCTAAAAGAAGAAACAAGCAGACACATAACAGTTTAGCATGTACTAGTATATGAAACTCATTTCGATGAACCAGTTCATTAGTAAGGTGGACATGATTAAACTACCAAGTCTTCTATTGCAAATTACTAGTACATAATAAAAGCATCAAACAAACATATATCTATGTCCTATGGTCATTGCATTGTTTTGCCAAATCAAAATAGAGACACGGTTCAAATCATATCAGTTCAAGACAAAGCAGTAGTGAAAGAATACAAAGCGTGGGAAACTACACGGCACAACAAGATTTCAGATGGGTACCACGGGTCTACATGTACAACAACACTATTCGCTCTGTTGTGATGCTAGTAATGTGCATGATATGAGAAGTCAACTGTATACACAATTGAAATGAAATCAACAGAGCTATTGATAAGAGCAAACCTGTTAAAGAAACATGCGTGAACATACCTATTGTTCCATTGGAGTTTTGATTGGATCCTTCAATTTAAAAATAAGTTTGTATGAGTAAATACAGTGATACAAGAGCAAGTATGCAGATAGCAATCATAGTTAAAAAAGGTGCGCCTAAGCGAGCGCTTAAGCGCGCCTAGGCTCTAGGCGTTGGCGAAACACATTGCGCATAACTACGCTAATATGTGCATAACTGCGCACAAGCATGCGCTTTGGTCAGTAAAGCACAAGGCGGTGGCAAAACACACAATTAACGCCTAGCACTTTTTGGAACTATGATAGCAATGGAATCTTAAATTAGAACAGTTGTTCTTCAGGTTTAGGCACTTGTTCTACATGAACTGAGTACAGTAAGACGCAAGAATATAATACTTAAAAATAGAAAATGAGCTCATAGACCTTACCACATTCTTGGTTCGGGACCAGTACAGAACAAGGCGTTCCCAGTCATCGTCCAGTAAATGTGTCTCAGGAGAACGTAAGGGAATTTGATGAGTTTGTTTTCCGGTGAAGTACGTTTTCTTCAGGTAATTCCGATACTACCACCAAGCATTCTTGAAGATAGCAGAGGTATTAGCACAGGTTACCTCATCCTGAGTTTCCAAATCGGTCCTTCTCTATAGAGAAAAATGGGAAAATTTGTTGTATTATAACCATCATGGAGGTAGGATGTATGGGACGAAGCAAAGTAATTGCCATGAATAACATTACTTACACATAACTCCTGGACAAACACCTGCAACTGGCATTTTCCTTCATCTTCAGTATAATATTTCCAAGATGGGAAGATACGCACATATGATTTAACAACATCAAATGCGATAGATGCTAAACTACGACTAGCTGGTTGTGCTTCCTCCACAGGAATAGGCGTACTAACTGGTGGAGTTGGGGTTCGCCGTGGTAGTACTGGCCCTTTGGGCACTGGAGCTTCCTTACTAACTGCTCTTGTTTGGGAGCTCTGTGGTGGAGATGGTGTTGTGTCAACGGGAACTGGGTTACTATCGGCTGGGGTTGGGGTTAGATTGGGTGAAGCTGGTTCTCTTTCCATCGCAGTAGGGGTACAATCTGCGAGAATTTGGGTTATGTGTGGTAGGGCTGGTTCTTGTGCATGTACAACCGGGGTGCTATCTCCACCAAGAGGTAGCACTATTTTATTTGAAGACCGTGTTTTTAGTCCGCTAGATACTGACATCACCCGCTCCAATTCAAATGGCTGATAAACAGGAAACATAGTTGAATGTACAGAAATTGTATGAGAGACAGATGCAATAGATAGTGTGGAAAAAAGAGAGCATGAAATAGTTGACATGTATATTGTTTAACTAAAACGGATAGCATGACATAATTTCACATATATGATGTCTATCTAAACTGGATAGCATAGCATAACATAATTCAAAGATATGATGAATAACTAAACAGGATCGCATGACATAATTCACCTACATGTTATCTAAGTAATCAGGTCACATATGTGATTTATATGCTAAACAGAGGGCATTCGATGTGATGTCTGAACTAAGAACATGGTGTTGAATATTGTGTATATGATGTCTAAACTATGCAATGCAAGACACCATATGCATGATATGAGCAGTATAACCATGCCAAGTTAGAGCATACACCTCAGTGGGGGAATAGGACTGGTCATCTATCTCTGAATCCATCTCTGAGGAGCTATCGGGACCCAACAAGAGATCTGCTTCGACAGGTAGCACTGTCTGCTCTAAAGGCCTTGTTTTCACTCCAGATTTTTCCATCTCCCACCCAAATGGCTGATTCACAGGAAGAGTAGTTTAATGTACAAACATTGTCGACAAATGGAAATGTAATGAAGAAAAGGATGGGCAAGATATCATTCAAATATATGATGCCTGGTTAAACAGGATGGCATTGCACATTTCACATATATTATGGCTGGCTAAAAGACATGAGACTGCATAATTCCCATATATGATATAGAAACTAAACAGGTGGCATTACAGAACATGTCTAAACTAAGCAGATGACATATATGATGTCAAAAGTAGGCACTGCAAGGCAACATATGCATGATATGACTAACATCATCATGCCAAGGTAGAGCAAACACCTTGGGGGGTAAATAGGAGTGGTCAGCGGCGTCTGAATCCGCCTCAGAACAGATATCTTCCTCTGGATTACAATCTGGAGAGGGGTGGGGAGGGTTTGCCATTGAACCCACCATGGAGCGATGTCTGCATGACATTGTATTGCCGCGCAAAACTCTTCTCTTTTTCTCTACATGTTCAGCATGACTGTGTACAATATCTGACATGCATACGAAAAAATATTGTGAGATTATGTAAGGAGAGCATGCAGAAATTTAGAGTGATGGTAACAACCAGTGGATCGACGTTTTTCCGTTGAACCAAAATAGCCCTAATGGATCGATGTGAATGTATAGTAATAAGTGATGCAACAAGTGTACAACCTCTTTGCCGTAGCCGTGTCGACCTCAGCATCATTGGGTTGGTGCTGAAGCAGTTGAGGCAGAGGTGGTTGTCGGAGGTGTGGAGGAAGATCTGAGGAATCTGTAGACGGCATCCAGGGCACTGCTCTGTTGTGATGGATCGTTCTGTCATTGGAGTAGCTCCGGTGAGCCATAAGACGTCAAGGCTGAAGCAGCACAACACAGACATCGTCAATCTCAAGTGGGATTCTAATAGCATCTCCAATAGATGATGTAAAATGGATGTAAAATTAACTTCACCAAAAACCACCTGACTACAACAGATGAGGTAAAAACTGTTGACTCTGAACTTAACTATCGAAACTGTAATTTACTGTGGAATCTGAATGCTATTGTCAAAACTGAACGCAATGGTAGCAGAGAGGCACTTGACATGTAGTTTAGGGAGGGCATGCAGTTCATCTTCAACATGCACCCCCCTGAGCCGCCAGCCACCACCGGCCGAACCGCCGGCCCCAGCGCCGCCTCGCCGCCCCGAAACAACTCGCCACCACCGCCTCAGCTAGCCCTCTAGGCCCCCCGCCCCCCACCCTGAACCCTAAGATAGATGGTGGGGTACCTCTCCGGCGAGCCCCCGTCCCCGCTGCAGGTGGTTCTTCCTTAACTCCGGCGAGCCCCCCCAACCCCTGAAATTGACTGACCTAAAAGTCAATTCAGTTGACTGAAGTGTGGCTTAATCGGAGTAGAGCAGCAGCATGAGCGAGGGGGAGAGCAGCAGCAGCAGCTGGGCGAGCGAGCGATCGAGCGAGAGCCGGAGCAGCAGCGCAAGCTAGCGAGAGCCGGAGCAGCAGCAGGAGATCCAACTGGTATGGACGCCGCCGCCGAAGGGGCCTCGCACTGGGGGAGAGCCACCGTGGAGATGTCACCCGCGGCGCCGGCTTCAAGGTAGTCGCTGCATGGGGGTGCGGGATGGAGCACCGTCGGTGCCGGGAGGTTGAGTTAAGGAGAAGGTGCGATGTGATGAGTGTACAACCTCTTTGGTGGCGCCGAGTAGGCCTCGGCTTCGTCCGAGGAGCCGGTGAGGATGCTGCGGTTCCAGTGGAGCAGGTTAAGATGGCGCTGTGGGGATGGAGCGGCCGCGATAGATGAGGCGATCGTCGGAGCAACTCCTTGGAGGAGGAGGACGGGGCGGCTGAACCGGCGGGGCGGCGAGATGGACGACGGATCCTCATCCAGGGAGGTGGATGAGGGACGTCGAGCTATTGCGGTGGACGACGTCATCGGGGAAGAGGCTCCGGCTGGGCAGCAGTGACGTGGCGGACGGAGGAGGGTGGGGTTTCGCGGCTGGAGCGGAGAGGTTATGGCGGCCTGGGATTTCGAATGGCGAAAAGGGGGCGATGGGAGGGGGTGAAGCATGACTTAGGAACACGCTTGTCCAGAATGTAGGGTGTGTTACAAAAGTACCCCCCACCGATTTGAGCTAGCGGCCCTTTCGGCTCAGGGTTAGAAGGGGGATTTCGCGTGTCGGGATTTGGCAGCTGGAGGGAGTTTTCGCGCGCGTTGTAATTTCGGGATAGCAAGGCGCGGGTTGTGAAGGCGCCAGTTTTGGGAGCACGATATCTGAATTTTCGGGATATAACAAGACGCGGGTTGAATTTTAGGGACAAGCCTAACGTGTAGTAATATTGTACTTGTACGTACCAAATCAATTCGCACTTCCCTCAACCAAAAAGAAAACGAAAAAAATAAAACTATTCACACCACACAAAGAGAGAGTCTTGCCCCGTTTTACTATACAAATGCTATTCAAAGCTACTCCCTCCTTCCATCTATATAGGGCCTAATGCGTTTTTCGATGCTAACTTTGACCAAATATTAGAGCAATGATATATGACATGCAACTTACACAAAGCACACCGTTAAATTCGTCTGTGAAAGGTTCTTTCAATGATATAATTTTCACATTGTGCATGTCATGTACTATTAATCTTGTCAATAGTCAAAGGCGGTCTTAAAAATCTCATTACGCCCTATATAGATGGAAGGAGGGAGTATGAATCCATGTTATGTCCGATTAAATTTTTTCGCTTGCTGTATAATGCATGTAACCTACTCATACCAACATTTTAGTGCATTCCAAATGTCTATACTACCGCTGCAATTCGAACTAAATTTGAATTCGTTTCTCTATTTCAATAAGAATCTACAATCATGATTGTTGCCAACTTCAACCATCATAGTTTCCTTGCTATCCGCCAGATATAAATCGGACGGCCTATAATGCAGGATGGCAGGCACACCATCATCAACAACTCCGTTTTTTATAAGAGTAGAGATAAAATATATTAAATGTAGTATAACATGTTCATAACCACACCATGTGTATCACCGTTATATATATTCACACATGCGTCGGTTTGAAACACTATGATAAATTCTTCAAATATCCGAATTCGCTTTTTATAATGAAGTATATATGATCTCTATTCGTCTTTTACACCCACACAACCCTCTTATCTTTGTAGCTAGCGCTAACTTTCTCTGTGCATGCACACGCCCGCATCCCTCTCACCCTCCCTCAGCATTCTCTAGCTCCATCGCGCAAATTCGTCTTTTCACTTTAGGTCGTTCACCCACGGTGTGTGTAGGCCCCCCAGCTCCTTCTTTACGGCACACATCGATCGATATGCCTCTCTAGCCAGGTGTGCCTAGCACAAACACAAGCTTCCCCTCTTCTCTTGTCACCGTCCATGCCTCACTCCCACCACTCTTTTCATCGTTCTCGTACTCGCACACTCCTCCCCCCTCGATATAGTATGCCTCTCGTACCATCTCCTACATGCATCCCTCTCTCTCTATCCTTCTCCTCGTGCTTCATTTGCTTCTAACACACACATGCATGTATAGCGATTGGTCTCCCAACATATACCTAGATCGACTTTAACTACCCCCCCCCATCGATCGACGTACCTCACAAGTTATGTCTCTCCTTTCTCTAACAAAGGGCGATTGATCTTCCTATGTAGTTACGTCTGCTTACCACAGCCACATCGTCCCCCCTCATCATTCGTGCATGCCTCCTGACCCGTCTCTCACACGCACATGCACAGACAACAAGCAGACATCTCCTCTCTTATTGATATTGCGGGCATGCCCTCCGTTTTTCTAGCAAGCCTATCCCACCATTTTTTAGAAGCAACTCCACTACCACCCCCTCCAACACTCTAGCTCTGTCTCTCTCCCAACCTTATTCCTCTCCTGCACATATGCATGGATGCCGATCGATCTCCCTTAATACATGAGGCAGATCGATCTCCTTAATACATGAGGTAGGCCTCTCTCCTCCTCCACACATATACCAGCCATTGTACCTCTATAGTTAATTGGGCCTCCCTCTTCCCCCACCACACACCGATAGTTGAGCGCTGCAGGTAGGTATCCATGCCACAGAGACAAACTGCACATGTCCCATCTCACGTTCCAGTAGGCCAGCCACTCTATATCTTTGACGTGGGCACACACAAATTCGATGGCACTCTTATCGATCGCGCGCGCACACACACACACATCATCCCTCTCTTCGATTCTATGGACACCTCAAGCCGATGATACCTCCACTCTCTTCTCGTGGATCGCCCCCTCTATATATATGTTATATCCAGGACTCTATTTCACACACATTGCATATGTTACATTTTTGATTGACCCCCCCCCCAAAAAAACTCTCAAGAACCCACACACTATATCTCTCTAGGTTTGTATCTCTCTCACACAACCCCACGTAGGTGGTGTACGTATACAAGAAGAGAATAGGTGCACCGTGCACGTACTCACGCTTCGTGCCCAGCCACACCCGCGCGGGTACACGGTGGAGCTCATTTCTTTACGAAATGGCAGCCCACGTGCTAATTTGAACGCCTGTAGCGGTTGTTTACCTAGCGAGGTCGTGTACCACGCGTGCACGAAACAAAGTTCGACTTGACGCGTTGCCGCGTTATTTTTAAATAATGTTATAGCGCTCAATGGCACGTACACAGAATATAAAACGATTTTTATGGAGAAAAAGGTAGTCCGCTCACTATATACAATGGAGCCTGCCTGCCTGGTTTGTCGCTCTTCAGAGTATCTCACACAAGGCTGCGGTGGCCTCTCTCTCTCTCACCGTTGGTCACTGATCCGGCCGCATCCCGTCCGCCGGGGGAAAGGGAGTGCGGTGGCCTCTCTCTCTCTCACCGTTGGTCACTGATCCGGCCGCATCCCGTCCGCCGGGGGAAAGGGAGGAAGTGCATCGTTTCTCCGTTCGACGGCGCCGAGGCAGCACGTCCCGATCTGCGGTACACGCCGTTCTCTCTGACCAAGCTCCGGCGCGGCAGGGCCTACGCCACCTGCTCGCAGATTCCGCCCGCCGCCGCTCACCTAGTTACATCCCGACGACCTCCAGGTATCCCCTCCGGCCTTGCTCCACTGCCCGTCTTCCCACGTCGCTGCATGTGGATCTTCCATAGTTCTTTGCCCAAAACGTAGCTCGTCCGGCGTACTTTCCATATTGCATTCTCGTCCTCACACCGTTTTAGACAAACACAACCGTGTTGTTATCTTCCCTTAGGACAAGGAATATGCTTCTTTTTTGTCGTCGCATGTGTCATCAACTGTTATTGGCCAGTAATTGTTTCCTTTCTACCTCTTTTTTGCAAACAGGGCTATCCATTTCACCTCGTTGCTATTGCGACCTTTTGGTGAACTGCACAAATCACTTTTTTCTTAAGAGTGTTTTGTGCAGTTGTACTAAAATGTCACACGGGCAACGTCTCTACATTTCAGTGCGACTGCACAAAGGGAGATTGGTTTTGCTCTATCCTCCTCATCCAACTCCGAGCCTAATCTTCTCCAACTAGTTAGTCTTAAGAGAGACTGCAAAGGTGACCGGCTTCTATTTGTGTGTTTATTGTTTCATCAGCAGTCCTCTATTATCGTAATCACACTTAATATCTTTGGAACAGGGACGCTCAGCTCTATTTTAGTGGAACTGCACAAAATGATCGGAATGTTGCATGCTCCAGACAGCTACTTTTTTCCCAACATGCCTTGTTGATTTAGACAGAGCTGGGGGGACGTTGCTGCCAATGAAAGCATGGATCAATTTTAATTTAACACCTTCTCACAACTCTGTCTTCAGTTGTGATGTAATTATTAGCTCTGATCTGCTAATAATTGACATGCATTAGCAAGGAAGTTAGTTTTTTATTGTTTCCGAAAGAGCATCGATGGCAAGACACGCGAAACAAAAGCTGAAAGCTCACACCATTGTACAATTTCATGTCGCTGGAAAATTATTTGTATAGTACGTCAATTATGTAAACAAATGATGGAAGCTTGATAGCATTGCCAGAAGCCTCTTCATCATCCGGGTCCATGTGCCATGCACAAAATTATACTCCTTCGTTCCTAAATATTTGTCTTTTTACAAATTTCAAACGGGCATATTTTAGAGTGTAGATTCACTCATTTTGCTTCGTATGTGTACTCCCTCCGTTCCTAAATATTCTATTCGTCTTTCTAGAGATTTCAACAAGTGACTACATACGGAGCAAAATGAGTGAATCTACACTCTAAAATATGTCTATATACATCCGTATGTGCCAGTCCATTTGAAATCTCTAAAAAGACAAATATTTGAGTAGTCACTCGTTGAAATCTCTAGAAAGACAAATACTCCGGAGTATATTTAAGAACCGAGGGGGTAGTGCACAACCGCATGGGAGACTCAGCCCGGTCGTTGCGCCGCATTAATAGTGAGTAATGAGCAGTCAAATCATAAGCCCCACCTTTCCCACTGTAAGTTGCTCTGAAGAAGCAACCATCAATACGCTCTTCTTTGAATCCGCTCATACTACTCCATCCGTCACTGTTTATACAGCGCGCTTCAGAAAAAGAAAAAAATCTGTGGGACCAAGGCGACTAGCGATCGGCCTGAAAAATAGCATTGGTAGTTATAGCACGGCGTCTATTACTAGAGGGAATAATGCGTACACACATGCATGCAGTGCTTCCACCCCGGGTACACACATGCATGCACTTACTCCACTCCGTAGTAGTACAGTACATGGAGAGAAAATTGTGGACTTGATTGCGGTTACCACGCCCTAATTAATTGAGCATTAAACCAAACGCGTCTAAAGTCTCTCTGGTGGTGGAAATGCATTGAGAGAAATGCATCATAATGAAGCGCGCCCTGTAAACTGTGACGGAGGGAGGAGTAGTATGAAGGTGCAAAACCAAGTACGCGTATGGCCAGTCGGTCAACGCACCTCCTCTTGGCATATCACTGACATGTGGGACAGGAGTGTGAGCAAACCGATCTCAATTGACGGCAAAGAGCCAACCCGCCGTTCCTTGAGAGAGACGAGGAGCGAGAACACACAGACGGGCTCGCACGGAGGCCAAGATATATTCGAGCATGGTTGGTTGATCGATATCATTCATTACATGTTGGGCTGCCGTTTTCCGCCCTTCTCCGGAATAAACGTGTACTTTATCAGAGATAAAAAAATAAGAGTACAGACGCTCCACCATGCGGTTCTAGTAGTAGTACTACTCGTACTACTGCGCTTGGCTCTTCGCCTCTTCGTGAAGTCGAACAATGATGGTACTCCGCATGTTGGGTACTACAGTGTATGCCTCTGACAATCTGACACCGAATGGACTGATGCATGTCCACCGAGGGTAGGTTGCATTAGTCAAAAGGCGTAAGCGAGCTTCACCTTGTCCTGCAAGCTTCTCCTCGTTCTGCGAGTTGACGGGACACACCAAAAAGTAGTGCTAGTCCATACTCCCTCCTTTCCGGTTAATATGGCTTAATCTTTTTTGCGGGTAAATGAGAGAGCTTTATTCATATATAAGCATTCTTAGGACGATCAGCCAAGACACTGGTCACTAGGAAGCGAGGTACCCCGCAAAAAAAGAAGTAGGAAGCGAGGTGTTTCATCAAGCCAGCTCTCGGCCACATTCAAAGTGCAGCAAGCACGGTTCGCACGAAGATGCGCCGCAAGGTTTGCTGACCTGTTTACATGCTGAATAACAAAAAAAGAGGAAATATTACCGAGCGCTACTATTTGTAACAGGATATGAGCCAGAATTAAGCGAGAATTGTGGCGAGTGTTCCATGCAATCAACTTCCATTATCACATGCGAGAACCCTCGAAGAGAACCAAATGTGTTGAAGATTGCTTTATCACATTTTAAAATTATAATAAGAGTGCAGACGCTCCTCCATCCGGTTCCTAGTACTAGTATAGTACGTACCTTTATAGACTATAGTAGTAGTACTAGTAAACTTTGCGCTTGGTTGTTCGCCTATTCGGGAAGTCGAACAATAATAGCACTAGTAGTATAGTGTATGCTTCTGGCAATCTGACACCGAATTAACTGTTGCACGTCCACCGCCTGAGCGAGGGAGAGCTTGCATTAGTCAAAAGTTTCTCCTTGTCCTGCGAGCCACCGCGCGCAAGCTTCTCCCGTCCTGCAACCTTCTCCTCGTTCGGCAAGTTGACGGGACACAGCAAAGTAATGCTAGTCCATACTGCCTCCTCTCCGGTTAATATGGCTTAATTTCAAACGAGATAAATACACTGTCTGTCACTGTATATTTGTAAAAAAATACGGTCAGTGGACTTCATAATACACTCATTGCGCTCAATATATATATTTTCCGGTGTTTATACGGTCACTAGCTCACCCTGACTGAGTATGTGTGTGCATGCACGTGTAGGTTGAGCACTTGAGCGTGACCGTGTGTGTTCCGTCGTGTGCTCGGACATGCATGCATTAGGGCGTCGCGCGCGTTTTTGCGTCCATGTGTACGTGTGACTGTTGCATACACGTAGGGGGAGTACGTGTAGGGGCCACTAAGGAGCAGTCAAATCACACAGTAAGTTAGTCGGAAGAAGCAACCATCATTTCACTCTTGAATGACACGTACGCAATATAAAATGGTTGATATGGAGAGAAAAAGAAAACCACTATATATACACTAGCAGGAGCCTAAGCTACAAGCCTGCTTGCTTAGGTTGCTCTCTTCACAAGCATAGAACGACGGGCCTGATCCCGCAGCTGGGGGAAGGGAACAATGTTCTGCGTAGACGCGGTCGACATCGGCGAGGGAGAAAACCCACAGTCGGTGCGTCCCAATCGGGGGTCACCGCGGTATGGGCCGATGCCGCGTCCCAACCGCCCTTCTAGCTACAGCCCGACGTCCCAGGTAGTCCATCTTCCTTTTGGAGCCGGCTTGCTCCACTGCCGTAGCTCCATCTCCATGTCGATCTTTCTCTACTTCTACCGGCTTCTACTTGTGATGAGTTTATGTCTCATGAACTAGTGCCAGTACTATTATTCTAATCACACTTCTTCAATATCTTTGCCATCAGGGATGCTCAGGTCGATTTTAGTGGAACTGCACAAAAGCATCGTATGATCCGAGGGTGCCAGCCGTCTTTCCTTCGACAGGTTCTACCTGGCCAGGAAATTAAATCATGTTTAGGGTTTAGGGTTTAAGTCGTAGTGACCCCATCAGTAGTTTTTCTTTCGTACACGCTCTCACAACTTTTTTCTTTAGTTGTGAAGTAAATATTGGCTATGATCTGTGAATCATTGAGATGCATCAGCATGCGTGTTAGTTTTCCTTTGTATTTGATGGAATGTTGTAACGGGGCAACCTTGGAATAGGAATGAAAATGGAGTGGAAAGTTTCCGTTTTTCCGGAGAAAAAATGGAAACGGAGAGAAACCAACGTTTCGTTTCGTTGGATCGCGCCATCGAGCAAAACCAACGTTTAAATCACGTCTGTCGTGTTCGTGTCTCACCCTCCTCCACGGCTCGACCCCACACGGTCGCTCGGCATGCCACTCACCGCAAACCGAGTATACGATAACTTTCCCGCCTGCTTGTCGATGGATCGCGCCATGGAGTACTAGCACTACTGGAAGAGATTGACGAGTTGGGGGAGGACAGCTAGCTGTAGCACGGACTCCCAAGAACTTTTTACATGCATGTTGTAGCCGGCTATTGCGACCTTTGAACGCGGAGCAGCCGCGTGCACCCGGAAGCGGCGCGGGCGACGCTCTCTCGGCCGGCGCGCCGCTTCAATGCCGGCGCCAGTGAGAGGTCGCGTCCGCTCTGGCCGGGCATGAATGCGGCACTGACCGTTTCGGGCGGGAAGCACGCGCGGGTGATGAAGAGGGTTCGGGTTGGTCAGGACCGGCCGTGGCAGCGGTCCGGACGTGCGCAAACAAGAGATGTTGTACGTTAATATTGCTGCGTATATAATTAACAACGTAAATAATGTGCCAGTTGGACAAATATGATTGGAGATGGAGATGGAAATGGAATTTTACGTAAACACGGATATGCATGTCTATGTCTATGTGTGTGTGCGCGACGACTCTCGCGACCTGGAAGCGGGGGCGTGTTTTTGATCGAGTTTTCTTTCTTGGTACGTTAGAAAATCAGTTTGTCTAATTCACATCTAGATGTTATTTAAGGATATCACATCTAAGCTCCCACAAGTATATAATGTAGCAACAAGAAACAAAAAAAACTAGGAAAAAAATAGACCACAAACAGAGTGGACATCAACTTAGATGTGACATAACTATGTCACATCTAGATGTGTCCTAGACAGACCCTTAAAAAATTGTCCGCCAGTTTTCGTTTCTTTTTTCCGGGAACGCGCGTATTCTATTTAAAACCACTGCTATGGAGAGATTTTTTACTCCATTATAGCCTCTTGTTTGATAGAGTTTCTCGCGTCTCGCTCTCTCACCCTCTCCATATCAAAACAAGATGACAGTGTCCACTCTATCTCTCTCCTCACCGGTGGTCACAGATCCGGCCGAATCCCGTCCGCTGCGGGAGGTGAGGAGGTGCAGCGTTGACGTTGTCGCCGTCGGCGACGGAGGAAGCCGATGCGCACCGTCCTCTCGAGCCGGCGCTGGCGCGGACGAAGATCCTCCACGCCTTGTTCGCTGCCGTCGTGTGGGCAGATCCCGCCCGCCCGCCTAAACGACATCTCGCCCACCTGAGGTATAACTTCTTGTACTGGTCCAGCTCCCCAGGTCGCTGCGTGCGGGTTTTCTTCTATGCGACTACTCCCCAGCTCCCCATGCATAGTAGCTAGGGTTCGTCGGCTGGTCCAACATCACCTACTAGTACTATTATAGAGGAAATGCCACTCGAAAAGTTGTCCTGATTTATGCCTCGGTGGAGGTATACATGTTGTTTCGACAAAAAGTACATGGTGGTTGTGCGGTCATTGTCCATATGGTGGTAGTACTATCACTGGTTAAATGAAGAAATGCTTTTTTTTCTCGGGTATCCTGGTTTAGTTCCCATCAAGATAATTATGATGCTTCTGTTTGTTGGTGTACTTTTCATTAATTCTTATTGACAATTGAGATGTCGTTGCTAACCCTTTTTATATTTTTGGAAACAGCGATGCGTGTCTCCATAGCCCGGGCATGTCTTCCTCAATTTTAGTGGAACTGCCACAAAATTGGATGGCCATTGTTGTTCCGCCTCACTGTCCTCTGCCACGTGGTTCTTCCTTCCTCGAGCTTGATTACTGAGAAGAACAGACCACAGTGAGGATTTGTCGAACTTCATTAGGTGCCTCACCCAAACTGATGCCAAATGGATGATGCATCACCACGATGACCTATCGATGCTCATGTGGCCTCATGGTTGCGGTCGGCTGGTGAAGCTGATCGATTTTCAATGAAAACAAGTTGTCTTCCATCAGTGCTCTTTGCTTGTTACGCACAAAGATGATATCCTTCGTCAGTTCACCTTGGTTGCGTTGGAGACGCAGTCGTCTTTCACGTTGGTGCAATTTTATCACACAATTGGCTATGAACCAAATGTTTCACACGTTGGATAATTTGGCGCATGTGTGGTTGTTCACTTAAGCGAGGGTAGTGTACCACACGTGAAGGACAGGAAGTGCGACCAGGACGCGTGGGCGTGGATCGTTAGTTCATCGGAAGTAGTACTAGTTTTCTTCACTGTACATTAAATAAAGAGTTTCATTTCGTACTTACACAATTTAAAATGATTGTTATGGAGAGAATAAGAAAACCACTCCACTATATATTAGTCGTATACACGAGAGTACTATATGGACGAAGCTTCATTGACTTAGTGCACCTGCCTTTGGATTTATGACAAGTGGGCCCAAAATGTGGCTGGCTCACCTGTCATACAGCCAAAAGCAGGTGCAGTGAAGGCACTGGAGCTCAGTTCGTACTACAGTAGTTTATATATAAGCGGGAGCCTCAGCACTTGTTCGCTAGGGTTTGCACTCTCCACACGCTCGCCGCACTACATATATGTTACACGTTGGAGGCTCGGCATTCATTTGCTAGGGTTTGCTATATTCACAGTCTCTCACCCTCTCTTCACCAGATCTAAACAAGACTGCGTTGGCCTCTTGTCTCTCTCTCCCCCTCACAGCTGGTGAAGGAGGCGTCCGTATCCCGTCGCACCGGGAAGGGGAGGAGGTGCAGCGTTCACTCTATCGCCTTCGGTGAGGGAGGCAATCCACTGTCGGCTGCGCTGTTCTCTTTCACCCAGCGCCTGTGCGGGAGGGCCACCGACCCCTTCTTCCTCGCTGACGTATGTAGTGTGGGCAGATCCGGCCTCCCGCCGCACGCCTTGCCACATCTCGACGACCCTAAGGTATAAGTTTCATTGAAACCATCGTTGCTCTAGCTGCATGTGGATCTTTTTCGATCTGTAGTCGAATCTAGGTCTTGGTTCAAAGAGGAAAGAAGGGTGCGGTGGGCTGGAGCAAGAATCTAGGACATGGTTCAATGAGGAAAGGAGGGGCGGAAAGTAGTATAGACTGGCTATCCAGCCTCCTTGTAGGTCGAAAAGGGAAAAAGGGGGTAACCTAGTACACAGATCTGTAAGGAACCGATATCTTTGTTGAAAAGGGAAAGAAACTGGGGGGGTCGGGTAGTTTGTGCAGGACTAGATTTGCTGCCCTCACATAGGAAGAAGGTTCAAAGAGAACAAATATGGGACAAGCGCATATATGCTGCTTGGCTACATACTCTGCATCACCCATTTATACGTGTGGACGCACATGGTGCTGGCCTGTCCCATACAGCTATTTTGTTGTTGTTAATCTAAGAATGCCGCCGGAAAATTGAAGCAATGCCACTGTTAAAATTAAATTACATTTTTTAACAAGTGTTGTTTCAAGAGAATGTCTCTCTTAATATGAATCAATGCAACCGTTTTAGAAATGCTACTGTCCTACTTTGTTTTCCATCCAAGATAAGTTAGATGCTTCTTTCTGTCACCGTTTGTTTCATCCTCCTTTATCGACAACAAACTCTGCATCACCCCCTTTATAAGTAGATGGAAGGACATGTTGTTGCGCCCACTCTCCCCTAGAACTGTTTATGCTTTTTGTTAATCTAATGCCACTGGTAAAATTAAGCAATGCCACTCTCAGAATTAACTACTGAATCTTAATTCAAAACTGCAACACTTGTTAGGGATTGGCGGGATTACCATTTTTGTGGCCACATGTTTCATCCTCCTTTATTGGCCAGTAATTGATTCCTTTTTTGCCTCTGTTAAAACAGGGATATCTATTCAACTTGTTGCTATTGCGACATTTTGCTTCGCTTAATTTTGGTGGAACTGCACAAAATGAGACCGGATTTCCATATATGTGTTGAGATCTCTTTGAGATCTTCCTGACGAGTTGTTTCAAATCTTGGTCTTGAAAGGTCAGTACCAACCTTCCTCAGAATTAACTACTGAATCTTAGTTCAAAACTGCAAACACTTGTTAGGGATCGGCAGGAGTACCATTTCTTTTAGGGATCGGCCCGAGTACATGTTTAAGAAATGTATTGTTCAGATAATGTCTCTGTTATTATATATCAGTTACAGACTTACAGTGTTTTACAAATGGTACTATCCTGCTTTGTAGTTCTTTCTACATGTTTAACCAAGGTATTGTTAAGATAATGTCTCTGTTAAAATGAATCAGTCGCATTGTTTTAGGAATGATACTTTTCTGCTTTTTCGTTCTTTATACATGTTGAAACAAGGCATTGTTAAGCTAATGTCTCAGTTAATATGAATTAATCACACTGATTGAGAATTGCTACTCTCCTGCTTTGTTTCCCATTAAGATAAGGTAGATCAGTAGATGTTTTTCTTGTGGGAGTACAAGTCATCAACCATTATTTCTCAGTAATTGTTTCCCTTATACCTTTTGTTGCTTACAGGGATATCAAAATTAAAGCTCGGTTTTATTCCGACTTCAATTTTAGTTGAACTACACAAAAGGAGCCAATGTGTCCAAGGCAAACTGCTGCATTACTGGGTCCAGTTGGTCGTTCCACTTTGCAGAAAGAAGCAGTCACTGTTTGCGCTACATTACAGAAGGAATGACCGAGAAGCTTTACAGAGTATTATTAGACACCGGTGACATGACTAATCTGCAGAGACCATTAGCAATTTAACAACACGTGGAGTGCCTCCATGATCATAGGCATTACATATTTTGAATGGGAAAAGCTTGTCAAAGTTTAATCAATGATGTTAGCAAGAAGACGTTAGTTTAATATATTGGAATTGGAAAACCTTGTCAAAATTTGCTCATTGATGTTAGCCAGAAGACATGCATTTGATATTTTTGAGTGGGACGCCCTTGTTGTGAGCAGCGTCGAGTGTTTTTTCCTATTCCAGTGTTCAGTTTAGAAGTAAATAGTTACTCTGCTGAGATATTCATGTGTTAAGAGTTTGTTCTGAATATTGTCTATGTAATGCTAGGCCTTGTGTTTGATTGCAAAGTTGAGCTTGGAATGTTGTGGCATGCGGCATCACGAGCTGTTCACCGTGCCTCCTGAGAATAATGCTTCGTATTGTTTTGCATGTCGATCTAATGCTAGTGATTTGCTTGTTAAGAAGATCATCCTCTTCTGTTGTTTCCGTGCTTAAGAAGTTCATCGTCTGATGTTTCATTCATAGCCTATATGACAAGTCGGGTAGGTTAGACGTGAAACCATATGATCTTCCGACCAACTCATGATATTAGGCCGTGATTGGATCGTCGTTTTCCAACCAAAACCGCTTGTAAAACTGACGCTTGTAAATTAAAGCAGATGGTCTCGGGCGAAGGTGCTTGGTTGGTCGATTTCGACTAGTAAAATATCGAAAGTACTTGACACACGATAAAAACGCTGAACGACACTCGGACGATTGCTAATCCAGCCGTTAGCTGCTGTTTTAGCCTTGCCCATGGATGGCATGATACGCACGTATCATCTGGTAATGTCGTCCATATAGCAATACTTGTAAAATATACACTGGTCTCTCAAATTACACGTGTAACCCGTCGGTTTTACTTACAGACCTCGGGCCCTCGGTTTCATTATGCCTGTATTTTACGCGTTGTTTCCGATGACGAGTAAATTACACTTGTATGTTAATACAGGTTTGAAATAAACCAGAGCTCCCAAGCGCGGCCTTACCGTTTCATGTCGTCTTAGTTTCTCGAAGGTGCTCATACGTGTCCGATGATCCTGGCTTCCTGAATGAGCAGCGGGCGCTGTATCAGACCATCTGTAGGGCCCGTGAGGCCCTCTCCGTTGTCCTTCGAGTTGTTGCGCTCGCCGTGGCGTCGAGCATTGTTAACATCGTCAACAAACATGAGGATTCAGGAGATGACTTTATTTTGACTGGATGACACTAGGGACCCACTAGGGCCATAGTCGTACGTACGCAAGTGCCTCCTTATTATGTACAACTATTTTTTTTGCTTTCTCCTGGTTTCCTGACATCACGGTCCACACCATTGTCAACCTATGTAGTCAATATAAACGAGAGAATTGCACAAGGTGCGGCCGACAGCTGGGACCAAGCAGCTCGAGCAGTATTTGTATTTTTGAGGCGTGAGCACTACAGAGTTTTTCTTGGTGATGATTTTGTTGTTGTTTAGAGGAGAGTCGGGTATTAACTGGGCGGGCTGTGGCCCGTCTAGCCCAGGCCAGATATCCAGCCCAGATGCTAATTTTTTCAAGATGAAAATGGCTAGCCCAGCTATACGTCTTTTTGAGGAATACCCAGGCAAGGTCAACTTGTTATTCTCCGCCCCGCTGGGCTGCAAATCTTTCCTAGGAGGGATGTATTAGGCTTAACAGGAAAATGGGCTTTAAAAAATAATAAATGGGATGTAATTATAAAAACTGGGCAGTAACTATAAAAAAATGCACCAAACA
This sequence comes from Triticum aestivum, assembly GCF_018294505.1. NCBI lineage: Eukaryota > Viridiplantae > Streptophyta > Magnoliopsida > Poales > Poaceae > Triticum > Triticum aestivum. Next base: position 41,133,930 of record NC_057806.1, on the reverse strand, counting down.
CGAAATTAGTTTATAGAATATTATTTATGGATTTTGAAAATCTTAAATTTTCATTGTTGCGCGCGCAATGTTTCGTTGGATTTTTACGTAATACAAATTTATATTTAATCTGACTAGAAATTTCGGGATAAAAATATTTCGGAGCCCATCAAAATGTGGGAAATTTTATTGAATTCTATCTTCAACGGTTGGTTGAAATTATTAATCGTTGTCCTAGCTAGAAAATGGGCTGTACTTTTAACAAACTGCAAATGGTCTGTTGTAAATTCCATTATAATTCAAAAATGGGTTGTACATTCTTACAAAACGCAAATGGGCAATAAGTTCTCTGCCACACACTTGTGGGCCTACTAAGTGACGCGTCCCCTAAAAAAATAAGTTGATGCGTATGCAAGGCTTTGCCAACTTATTATAGTCAACGCACGGTTCTAGCAGCAGTGGCCGTTGGATGTCTATCCAATGGATCTCGTGCTTCTTCTTCAATCTCGGATATTCTTAGCTTCGGCCGCCCAAAAAATGATTCCTCCCCCTGACACTGGGGCGCACCGTTTCGGAGGCTGACCTATGGGCCTACTAAGTTGGAACGTACCAAGGGCTTTGTCAACTTAGTCAATATAAATGATTCTAGCTTCAGTGACCGTATGATGTCCATCCAACGGCCGTAGTGCTTCTTCAACCTCTGGTCTTCTTGGTCCAGCCGCCCAAAGTAGCGTCGGTCGTGCCGCCTACTCCTGCCTCTTGTGGCCGGTTGTGCTGCCACGAAGGCCTCACCGCCCCCATACTACTCCCACCGCTGGCCAGGCCATCCCTCCACTCACCCACACACCCTGTTATTCTGCGGCGACGGCAGCCTCACACCGCAGCCGAACCAGTGAACCCCCGTACTCCTCTCCGCGCGGGCTTCCGCTGATGCATTCTTCCCCAGCTCCGCGTCGTCCCCTTCCTAGGCCTCGTCGTCGTCCAGACCACCGCCCTGGTACTCCCGGCGCGGCGTGGTCAACGTGGTCAACGACCGACTTCCATCGGAAGAGTACTGTACGTGGAGAGGCTGACAGCTAGGTCCAGGCGGTCGCAAGGAAGTGCCTCCTTATTACGCGCAAAATAATTATTCCTCCACCTGATAGCAGGGTCCCACCGGATGGGCCACCTTATTTTGCGAAAAAAACGTTTCCCCCCTAACTGCTGGGACCCACCGGACGGGCCAGCGTATTTCGCGAAAAAAATGTTCCCCCCGCTGTCAGCTCGGACCCACCGGAAGTGCCTCCTTATTACGTACAAAAAATGAATACTCCCCCTGCTAGCTGGGACCCACCATAGTGGGAGGCCGACTTGTGGGCCTACTAAGTTGACTGGGACAGGGGCCTTTGTCAATTTTAGTCAATATGAACGATTCTAGCTCCAGTGATCGTACGATGTCCATCCAACGACCGTAGTGCTTCTTCAACCTCTGGTCTTCTTGCTCTAGCCGCCCAAAGTAGCGCCGGTCGTGCCGCATGCTCCTGCCTCCCGTGGCCGGCTGTGCTGCCGTGGAGGCCTCACCGCCCCCTACTATTCCCACCGCTGGCCAGGCCCTGCGGCGACGGAAGCCTCACACCGCAGTCGAACCAGTGAACCTTCGTACTCCTCTCCGCACGGGCTTCCACTGCCGCGTCTTCCCCGGCTCCCCGTCATCCCCTTCCTAGGCCTCGCCGTCGTCCACCGCCCTGGTGCTCTCGGTGCGGCGTGGTCAACGTGGTCAAGGAACAACTTCCATCGGACATGGACTGTACATGGAGAGACTGACAGCTGGGTCCAAGGCCGCAGCAAGGAAGTGCCTCCTTGTTACATGCAAAATTATTATTCCTCCACCTGACAGCGGGGACCCACCGGACGGGCCACTGTATTTCGTGAAAAAAAACGTTTTCCCCTGACTGCTGGGACCCACCAGCTACATCTTCGCACGCAAGGAAGTGCGTCCGGGCAAAAAAATGATTCGCCCCCCTGACTGCTGGGACCCACCAGCTACATCTTCGTAGGCAAAGAAGTGCCTGACAGTCGGGACCCACCTGGTGGAACCGTATGTAGTGTTGCCATTCTGGTTGCGAACGTGTATGTATATATATACTGGTGGATGTAGAGGCGCGCACATGTCGTAGTAGAGGCGCGCACGTACACGTATGTACAGCGCCCAGGGTGCAAGAAAGAAAATACGGCCACGTATGTGTACATACGGGCGGGGTCTCGAACGCCTACTCACGCATACGTACGGCGAGGGCTCGTTGACATGGCTGGGTCGGAACAGAGAAACAGCGTCGTCGTCGTGTTCATGGGGAGGCAAAGGAATGTGTCGTGTTCATGGGGAGGCAACGGAATGCGTCGTGTTCATCGGAAGGCAACGGAATGCATGGAAGCCAACCGGCTGGGTCGGAATGGAATGCGTGGTTGTGTTCATCAGGAGGGCTTGGATGGAACAGGCGATGGAAACGAGGCCTGGCGTACCGCACAACGGAGGAAACAGACCTCCTACGTTCGGAACGGGGTCCTGTTGATCGGGAGGGGTGTGGCGTACCGCAAAACGGAGGAAACGGACCTCCTACGGTCGAAACGGGGGTCCTCTTGATCGGGAGGGGTGTGGCGTACCACAAAATGGACGAAACGGACCTCCTACGGTTGAAACGGGGGCCATGTTGATCGGGAGGGGTGTGGCGTACCGCAAAACGGACAAAACGGACCTCCTATGGTCGAAACGGGGGTCCTGTTCATTGGGAGGGGTGTGGCGTACCGCAAAATGGGACTCCACGGGATACTGTTCATCTCCACCGTTGACCTCCTCCAGCCTCCACGGGCTACCGTCGACCTCCTCCAGCCTCCACGGGCTCATGTTCATCTAGCCTCCACCGCGCGCTACTCCACCGGCTACTGTTCAACCACCCCTCCACCGTCTACTGTTCATCCAGCCCTCCACACCACGGGGTCCTGTTCAACCACCCCTCCACGGGCACCCCTCCACCGTCTATTGTTCATCCAGCCCTCCACACCACGAGGTCGTGTTCATCCACCCCTCCACGGGCACCCCTCCACCGTCTACTGTTCATCTAGCCCTCCACCACACCACGGGATCCTGTTCATCCAGAGGCAATGCCACCGCTCACTGTTCATCCCAGAGGCAGTATCGATCGGCTTCAGTTAGCAGCAGTAGCGAAGGAATCGCTCGATCGGGTTCAGTTAACAGCCATCGATCGATCGCTCGGGTTCAATAACGCGTAGCCTGCGGTGCAATCGCTCGGGTTCAGTTAGAGCCCAACGCCTCGCTCGGGTTCAGTTAGAGCCAACGCCTCGCACACACGCGCGTACGTGTACGAGAGAAACGTGCATCGCTCGGCCCCCGACCTCCCACCGTAACCGGGAACTCCACCAAATTTTCCTCCCCCTCGCTTCTACCATGGTTTTTTCCATCATGGACGGCCCAATGAATGTCATGCAGTTGCGTCTCTGGCCCGCCCAGGACAAAAAGCCCATTTTCTGTCATGATTTTTTGCCATAGAAGTAGGAGCCCACCACATCTATGATGATACCGGGTTTTGTCACAATTATCGTCATAGAAGTGTCATATGTATGACAGAAAAAATTTCATTCGGCCGAAAATGTCACGGATGTGTCTTTTTTTGTAGTGAAAGATTAAAAGTAAAGATTGCAAAGTAAACAAAGATAGAAATAGCTTGTTGACGGGAGATTAATATGATGGAAAATAGACCCGGGGGCCATAGGTTTCACTAGTGGCTTCTCTCAAGATAGCATAAGTATTATGGTGGGTGAACGAATTACTGTCGAGCAATTGATAGAAAAGTGCATAATTATGAGAATATCTAGGTATGATCATGTATATAGGCATCACATCCATGACAAGTAGACCGACTCCTGCCTGCATCTACTACTATTACTCCACACATCGACCGCTATCCAGCATGCATCTAGAGTATTAAGTTCATAAGAATGGAGTAACGCTTTAAGCAAGCTGACATGATGTAGAGGGATAAACTCATGCAATATGATATAAACCACATCTTTTTATCCTCGATGGCAACAATACAATACGTGTCGTTTCCCCTACTGTCACTGGGATCGAGCACCGCAAGATTGAACCCAAAGCTAAGCACTTCTCCCATTGCAAGAAAGATCAATCTAGTAGGCCAAACCAAACTGATAATTCAAAGAGACTTGCAAAGATAACCAATCATACATAAAAGGATTCAGAGAAGATTCAAATATTGCTCATAGATAATCTTGATCATAAACCCACAATTCATCGGATCTCAACAAACACACCACAAAAGAAGATTACATTGAATAAATCTCCAAGAGAATCGAGGAGAACTTTGTATTGCGATCCAAAGAGAGAGAAGAAGCCGTGTAGCTAATAACTATGGACCCGAAGGTCTGAGGTAAACTACTCACACATCATCGGAGAGGCTAAGGTGTTGATGTAGAAGCCCTCCATGATTAATGCCCCCTCCGGCGGAGCGTCGGAAAAGGCCCCAAGATGGTATCTCACGGGTACAGAAGGTTGCGGTGGTGGAATTAGGTTTTCGTGGTGCTCCCCGATGGTTTGGGGGTACATAGGTATATATAGGAGGAAGAAGTAGGTCGGTGGAGCCATGAGGGGCCCACGAGGGTGGAGGGCGCGCCCAGAGGGTAGGTGCGCCCCTGCCTCATGGCCTCCTCGGTGATTTCTTGACGTCCACTCCAAGTCCTCTGGATCATGTTTGTTCCAAAAATAACTCTCCCGAAGGTTTCATTCCGTTTGGACTCCGTTTGGTATTCTTTTTCTGCGAAACACTGAAATAGGCAAAAAAACAGCAATTTGGGCTGGGCCTACGGTTAATAGGTTACTCCCTAAAATAATATAGAAGGGTATAAATAATCCCATTAAACATCCAAAACAGAATATATAATAGCATGGAGCAATCAAAAATTATAGATACGTTGGAGACGTATCATACCTCATTACGGATAGATGAAGCTTAAGATGCCCGGGCCTAACTGTATAATCACTCTCGCCGGTGATCCGGACATATCACTCCGTGCCGAAAACAAAACCGCATCCTTGGCCCTTGAGGCACTATCCGAAGCCCTCGCGGCCGAAGAATTAACCGCACTACGCTCCACAGTGGACAGGGACGATGTGATCCTAGACAAACAACCCAAATCCACCTCATTCAAACCAGCAGAAGAAATAGTCAAATTCCAAGTCCATCCAACGGACCCCAAGAAGACAACATTTATTGGGGCACAACTAGACCCAACTGTTGATACCGCGCTACGGGAGTTCCTGCGTGAGAACTATGATATATTCGCCTGGCACCCTTCCGATATGCCAGGAATCCCACGCAAGTTGGCGGAACACAGCCTCAATATATTGAAGGGATATAAACCAGTCAAACAAACACTGCTGCGTTTTTCCGAACCCAAACGTCAAGCTATGGGGGAGGAGCTAGCCAAGCTAATAGAGGCCGGATTTATTAGAGAAATAAAACACCTGGACTGGCTGGCAAACCTGGTGATGGTGCCAAAGAAGGACAAATCCTGGCGCTTGTGTGTCGACTTCAAAGACCTCAATAAGGCTTGCCCCAAGGATCCCTTCCCCCTCCCCTGCATCGACCAGATCATTGATGCTACCGCAGGACATGACTCGTTGTGCTTCCTCGACGCATATTCCGGATACCATTAAATTAAAATGAAGGAGTCCGATCAAGCTGCAACAGCATTCATTGCCCCATATGGGCCATTCTGCTTCAACACCATGCCCTTCAGGCTAAAAAACGCTAGTGCCACCTATCAACGCATGATCCAAACATACCTGGAGAAACAGATCGGCAAGACAGTTGAAGCATATGTGGACGACGTCGTCATCAAAACTAGACACGTCAAAACACTCATAGACGATTTACGTCTCACATTCGACAACCTCCATGCATACGACATTAAGCTCAATCTGGAAAAATGCATTTTCAGCGTTCCTGCTGGAAAACTGCTAGGCTTCATCGTCTCCAATAGAGGAATTGAAGCAAATCCAACCAAAATCCGAGCTTTGTCACAATTGGCTACACCAACGGACCTCAAACAGGTCCAAAAACTTGCCGGTTGCATGGCAGCTTTAAGCCGCTTTATCTCCAGATTGGGAGAAAAGGCACTGCCACTCTATCGCCTTCTACGGTGCACCGATCACTTCGAGTGGACAGATGCGGCAACAGCCAGACTGGAAGAAATAAATACTCTTCTGGCTAGCAACCCAATCTTGGCCGCGCTAAAGGTCGGCGAACCCATGTTATTATACATATCGGCAACACACCAGGTGGTGAGCGCCGTGCTCGTCGTTGAACGAGCACAGGACGGACACAAATTCCCACTTCAGAAGCCAGTATACTACGTATCCACTGTCCTCACACCATGCAAATCCCGGTACCCCCATTATCAAAAGATAGCATACACAATCTTCATGGCATCCCAGAAGCTACGACACTATTTCCAGGAGTGTTCGGACACAGTGGCTTCTGAAGTACCACTCAATGACATAATAAATAACCGCGATGCTACAGGCCGGATTGCCAAATGGGCCATTGAGCTCCTTCCATTCGACATAACATACAAACCGCGTCGAGCCATTAAATCCCAAGTACTAGCTGACTTCATCGCCGAATGGACAAAGGCCGAACTCCCTAAAGAGTACGGCGCATATTCCAACTGGGTTATGTATTTTTATGGTTCCAAAATGCTGGCAGGACTAGGAGCAGGCATCGTTTAAACGTCCCCCATTGGAGACGTCGTCCAGTACGTACTCCAAATATTATACACAGACTCTAATAACGCAGCCGAATACGAAGCCTTATTGCATGGCCTTCGGATGGCTGTCTCCATGGGCATACAACGCCTGGAAGTGCGCGGGGACTCAAACCTCGCAATATCTCAAATAAATGGAGACTTCGATGCCAAAGACCCAAAGATGGCGGCTTATCGTAATGCCGTCCTAAAAATGCCAGCTCGGTTCGAGGGGCTCGAGTTTCATCATGTGGCCCGAGAAAGTAATCAAGCGGCTGATGTCGTCGCCCGCATCGGCGCCAAGCGCGACCCCGTCCCACCTAACATCTTTCCGGAAAGGCTTTTCAAGCCATCTGTGGTGTGGCAAGGGGAGAGTGGCAACACTAGTTCGGATCTGAACACAACCCCGGATTCCGAACACACCGATATCATCGGAGGCTCAAACACCGAAATAACACCGTCGGCCCATCTCATCATGGCAGCCATTGCCCCATGGACCGACCCCTTCTTGGCCTACCTTAGTAGGAAGGAACTCCCTGAGGATCAGAATGAGGCTCGCCGCATTGTCCAGCGTTCGAAGGCCTACAAGGTTCAGGACGGAGAGCTCTACAAGAAAAGCACTACCAGAGTCCTTCAAAGATGTATCTCCGAGGAGGAGGGCGGCAGCTCCTATCTGAGATTCATGCCGGTCTCGGTGGGCACCACGCCGCAGCTTGGGCCCTTGTTAGCAAGGCCTTCCGTACACGATTTTATTGGCCGACGGCCCGAGCAGATGCACATGACCTTGTCCAACATTGCGTCGGATGCCAACTCTTCGCCAACCAAAGCCATATGCCCCCCACTGCCCTACAAACAATCCCCATCACTTGGCCTTTTGCGGTCTGGAGACTAGATATGGTCGGACCCCTTAAAGGAGGAGGCCATAAGAAAAAATATCTACTGGTCATGGTGGATAAATTCACTAAGTGGATAGAGGCCAAACCTGTTAAAACGGCCGAGTCCGGGACGGTGATAGAATTCATATCCAGCGTGGTACACCGTTATGGGGTTCCACGCAGCATCATCACTGATAACGACTCTAATTTCACGGCCAACAAAGTACAAACCTGGTGCGCTAATCTAGGCATCAAGCTCGATTACGCCTCTATCTACCATCCACAAACAAACGGTCAAGTCAAACAGGCCAATGGTCTTATTATGAGCGGCATTAAGCCTAGACTAGTGCGGTCTTTGAAAGAATCAGACAAGCACTGGGTTGAGGATCTCGACTCCGTACTTTGGGGGCTGCGGACCACGCCCAATCGCACCACTAGATACACACCTTTCTTCATGGTGTATGGCACAAAGGCAGTGTTACCTCGCGACATTATTCATGACTCACCTCGAGTGCACATGTACGAAGAGAGAGAGGCCGAGCTTGATCGGCAGGACAGCTTAGATGCCCTGGAGGAGGAGCGCGACATCGCAAAAGCCCGTTCCGCATTTTATCAACAGCAAGCTCGCAGATATCAAAGCAGAGAAGTGCGGGCCAAGACTTATAACGTTGGCGAACTCGTTCTACGCCCACCGGAGAAGAAAAAGGACAAACTCAAGCCCAAGTGGGAAGGGCCCTTCATCATTGATGAAGTTCTCACTGGAGGAGCGTATCGCCTGCATGATGCGTCAGACAATCGCCTAGAGCCAAACCCCTGGAACGCGGCCAGACTCCAAAGATTCTATGCCTAGTGCCGAACTCTTTGTTTGTCTCCTTCTCCCTGCTGTTTCCATCATTTTTTCTCTCTTTTTGTTTTTTCTCTTTAGCCCTAGAGCTTTCGTGAGGTTAGACCGTGCACCCCTGACGCATACATCTCCAAATATGTACATCCATTATACCTGGGGGCTTCTTGGACAGAAGCTTGCTATTATTATTTCCCGAGCATCAAGCTCATCACATATGCGTTTTCCCCATATGTACCTTTTCTTCGCCATTATATGCATCGATATGACTTAAGTTTTGGCCAAGCTGGGTTGCCTGCCTCCTGTGCTTATGCCATATGTTCCCGTTAGTTCGGCTAGGGCATAAAGGGAGCACCTCTACGATTGTTACTGCTGGGTCATCCGAATGTGTACCTCAGACTGGGTGAAGCCGAAAGCCAGCGTTCTTAAGGGAATATTCGGTCGGTGAATTAAATATGTTTTTTGCATCCACTCCATCATGAAACCCCGGAAGTTAAATATACTGTGATTTTTCAATCACAGTTTGGACATGCACATCAACGCATGCACACCCAGGGAAAGGAACCCTTAACGAAACTATTCTCTCAGGAAGATGTATCTTACAACCTTAACATAATATAACATAACTAGCCGGATACAACTTGTCTGTTCAAGCAACTATGACCCCTACGCCTGGTTCCCACGCATACCCCGGTCTATTCGGCCGCACTGGTATTCGGAAACATTCCGCACCTTCAGGTCCCGAGGTTGAAGCGAAAAGGTCTGCCATGACAATCGTTTTACAATTCAGCTAGAGTTACATATATCAAGGAAAGTACACAGTCACTTGGACTCATAAATTTCCTCCTCTATACCATCCAACAGGCTGTCTAACATACAACCCCGTTGAGAATATTTGGCCGCTACTGCTACTTGGCCATGCACCAAATTAACGGGAACTTCTTTTTCGTATGACCCTAGAGGTCCGACCCGGGCCATGTGATTCGGATCAAGCTTGGTATACCGTGTTTTCACCATGGCCTAGGCCTCTCGTGCACCCTCTCAGCAGGCCGATATTTTCCATAATCGAAGACGCCGCCGCGCTCCCTTGAATATCTCTACAAGTTCCTCCATACTTCCTGGAGGGGAGGCGGATGGCCATAAGGCCTTGGCAACACTCTGCATTGCCTGCCGAGCTTGCTCGTGCATTTGCGACAGCCCTTGCAACAGATCATCCGACAATCCGGGCATCTCCTCTTCGGGACGGCCCGTTAGCATACCTGCAAACACAACTCTATCAGTTCCTTTTCTCTCCAAACTGTCATAAGGTAAGTTTGGCCACATACTGAATATGCCGCCTCACAGCCTTTTATTCTCCTTCACGGAGTCGGCCAGCTGGGCCTGCACATATTTCAGCTCCTCGCCCAGCTGGGTGTTTGCATCCTAGAGTTTGTTTTTCTCCTCTCTGACTCGGGTCAGAACGCGCTCGCCTGCGGCGTGTAGTCTTTTCGCCTCTTTCTCGCCCGTCTGAGCGGCTTTCATTTTCACCTCCAATTGGTCGGACGAGCCTGTTGTGATAAGCAACAGTATTAGCACAAACTGGTATATAATTATTATTTCTCGATAGAGGGAAATATTACCAAAAAACGCTGCTACCTCTTGAGCACTGCATTGGATTTCCCCGAAGAGGAAAGGATGATGCAGCAAAGTAGCGTAAGTATTTCCCTCGGTTTTTGAGAACAAAGGTATCAATCTAGTAGGAGGCTACATGTGAGTCCCTCGTACCTACACAAAGAAAATAACTCCTTGCAACCAACACGAATAGGGGTTGTCAATCCCTTCACGGTCACTTACGAAAGTGAGATCTGATAGATATGATAGATAATATTTTTGGTATTTTTGGTATAAAGATGCAAGGTAAAATAAAAAGAAAAGTAAAAAAGCAAAGCAATAATAAAGTGATGGGAGATTAATATGATGAGAATAGACCCGGGGGCCATAGGTTTCACTAGTGGCTTCTCTCATGAGCATAAATATTTTACGGTGGGTGAACAAATTACTGTTGAGCAATTGACAGAATTGAGCATAGCTATGAGAGTATCTTGGTATGATCATGTATATAGGCATCACGTCCGAGACAAGTAGATCGACTCCTTCCTGCATCTACTACTATTAGTCCACTCATCGACCGCTATCCAGCATGCATCTAGAGTATTAAGTTAATGAAAACAGAGTAACGCCTTAAGCAAGATGACATGATGTAGAGGGATAAATTCATGCAATATGATAAAAAAAACCCATCTTGTTATCCTCGATGGCAACAATACAATACGTGCCTTGCTGCCCCTACTGTCACTGGGAAAGGACACCGCAAGATAGAACCCAAAGCTAAGCACTTCTCCCATTGCAAGAAAAACCAATCTAGTAGGCCAAACCAAACTGATAATTCGAAGAGACTTGCAAGATAACTAATCATACATAAAAGAATTCAGAGAAGATTCAAATATTGTTCATAGATAATCTTGATCATAAACCCACAATTCATCGGTCTCAACAAACACACCGCAAAAAGAAGATTACATCGAATAGATCTCCATGAGAGAGGGGGAGAACATTGTATTGAGATCCAAAAATAGAGAAGAAGTCATCTAGCTACTAACTATGGACCCGAAGGTCTGAGGTAAACTACTCACACTTCATCGGAGAGGCTATGGTGATGATGTAGAAGCCCTCTGTGGTGGATTCCCCTTTCGGCGTAGCTCCGGAACAGGCCCCAAGATGGGATCTCATGGATACAGAAGGTTGCTGCGGTGGAATTAGGTTTTTGGCCCCGTATCTGATCGTTTGGGGTACGTAGGATATATAGGAGGAAGGAGTACGTCGGTGGAGCTTCGGGGGGCCCACAAGGCAGGGGGCGCGCCCCCACCCTCGTGGCCGCCTCCCTTCTTTCTTGGCGTGGGGTCCAAGTCTCCTGGATCATATTCGGTGAGAAAATCACGTTCCCAAAGGTTTCATTCCGTTTGGACTCCGTTTGATATTCCGTTTCTTCAAAACACTGAAATAGGCAAAAAAACAGCAATTCTGGGTTGGGCCTCCAATTAATAGGTTAGTCCCAAAAGTAATATAAATGTGGAAAATAAAGCCAAATATGGTCCACAACAGTAGATAATATAGCATGGAGCAATCAAAAATTATAGATACGTTGGAGACGTATCAGGCATCCCCAAGCTTAATTCCTGCTCATCCTCGAGTAGGTAAATGATAAAAAAGAATTTTTGATGCGGAGTGCTACTTGGCATAATTTCAATGTAAGACTTCTTAATTGTGGCATGAATATTCAGATCCGAAAGATTCAAGACAAAAGTTTATATTGACATAAAAATAATAATACTTCAAGCATACTAACAAAGCAATTATGTCTTCTCAAAATAACACGGCCAAAGAAAGTTATCCCTACAAAATCATATAGTCTGGCTATGCTCTATCTTCACCACACAAAGTATTTAAATCATGCACAACCCCGATGACAAGCCAAGCAATTGTTTCATACTTTTGACATTTTCAAAACTTTTTCAATCTTCATGCAATACATGAGCGTGAGCCATGGATATAACACTATATGTGGAATAGAATGGTGGTTGTGGAGAAGACAAAAAGAGGGGAAGATAGTCTCACATCAACTAGGCGTATCAACGGGCTATGGAGATGACCATCAATAGATATCAATGTGAGTGAGTAGGGATTGCCATGCAACGGATGTACTAGAGCTATAAGTATATGAAAGCTCAACAAAAGAAACTAAGTGGGTGTGCATCCAACTCGCTTACTCACGAAGACCTAGGGCATTTTGAGGAAGCCCATCATTGGAATATACAAGCCAAGTTCTATAATGAAAGATTCCCACTAGTATATGAAAGTGACAAAATGAGAGACTCTCTATCATGAAGATCATGGTGCTACTTTGAAGCACAAGTGTGGTAAAAGGATAGTAACATTGTCCCTTCTCTCTTTTTCTCTCATTTTTTTATTTGGGCATTTTCTCTTCTTTTTTATGGCCTCTTTTTTTCGTCCGGAGTCTCATCCTGACTTGTGGGGGAATCATAGTCTCCATCATCCTTTCCTCACTGGGACAATGCTCTAAAAATGATGATCATCACACTTTTATTTTTCTTACAACTCAACAATTACAACTCGATACTTAGAACAAAATATGACTCTATATGAATGCCTCCGGCGGTGTACCGGGATATGCAATGAATCAAGAGTGACATGTATGAAAGAATTATGAACGGTGGCTTTGCCACAAATACGATGTCAACTACATGATCATGCTAGCAATATGACAATGGTGGAGCGTGTCATAATAAATGTAATGGTGGAAAGTTGCATGGCAATATATCTCAGAATGGCTATGGAAATGCCATGATAGGTAGGTATGGTGGCTGTTTTGAGGAAGGTATATGGTGGGTGTATGATACCGGCGAAAAGTGTGCGGTATTAGAGAGGCTAGCAATGGTGGAAGGAAGGAAAAGTGCGTATAATCCATGGACTCAACATTAGTCATAAAGAACTCATATACTTATTGCAAAAATCTAGAAGTTATCAAAGCAAAGTATTACGTGCATGCTCCTATGGGGATAGATTGGTAGGAAAAGACCATCGCTCATCCCCGACCGCCACTCCTAAGGAAGACAATCAATAAATAAATCATGCTCCGACTTCATCACATAACGGTTCACCATACGTGCATGCTACGGGAATCGCAAACTTCAACACAAGTTTTTCTCAAATTCACAACTACTCAACTAGCATGACTCTAATATCACCATCTTCATATCTCAAAACAATTATCAAGCATCAAACTTTTCTTAGTATTCAATGCACTCAAAAAAGAAAGTTTTACAAATCTTGAATACCAAGCATGCTATTTAAGACTCTCAAAATAATCTAAGTGAAGCATGAGAGATCAATAGTTTCTATAAAACAAATCCACCACCATGCTCTAAAAGATATAAGTGAAGCACTAGAACAAAACTATATAGCTCAAAAGATATAAGTGAAGCACATAGAGTATTCTAACAAATTCCAATTCATGTATGGCTCTCTCAAAAGGTGTGTACAGCAAGGATGATTGTGGTAAACAAAAAAGCAAAGGCTCAAATCATGCAAGACGCTCCAAGCAAAACACATATCATGTGGTGAATAAAAATATAGCTCCAAGTAAAGTTACCGATGGAAGTAGACGAAAGAGGGGATGCCTTCCGGGGCATCCCCAAGCTTTGACTTTTTGGTGTCCTTAGATTATCTTGGGGGTGCCATGGGCATCCCCAAGCTTAGGCTCTTGCCACTCCTTGTTCTATAATCCATCAAAAGATTTCACTCAAAACTTGAAAACTTCACAACACAAAACTCAACAGAAATCTCGTGAGCTCCGTTAGCGAAAGAAAACAAAAGACCACTTCAAGGTACTGTAATTAACTCATTATTTATTTATATTGGTGTTAAACCTACTGTATTCCAACTTCTCTATGGTTTATAAACTATTTTACTAGCCAGAGATTCATCAAAATAAGCAAACAACACACGAAAAACAGAATCTGTCAAAAACAGAACAGTCTGTAATAATCTGTAACTAACGCAAACTTCTGGATCTCCAAAAAATAATCCAAAATAGGACGACCTAGGCAATTTGTTTATTGATCAGCATCAATTGGAATCACTATTTTATCACGTTCTGGTGATTTTTAACAATTGTTTTTGTGAACAGAAAGTTTCTGGAAATTACAGCAAGATCAAATAACCATCATCCAAGAAGATCCTATAGGTTTAACTTGGCACAAACACTAATTAAAACATAAAATCACATATAAACAGAAGGTAGATGAATTATTTATTCCCAAACATAAGCAAAAAGCAAAAAACAAAAATAAAATTGGGTTGCCTCCCAATAAGCGCTATCGTTTAACGCCCTTAGCTAGGCATAAAAGCAAGGATAGATCTAGGTATTGCCATCTTTGGTAGGCAATCCATAAGTGGCTGTCATAATAGATTCATATGGTAATTTTATTTTATTTCTAGGGAAGTGTTCCATGCCTTTCTTTAATGGAAATTGAAATCTAATATTCCCGTCAATAATTGCACCAATCGTTCTAAGGAAAGGTCTACCAAGAATAATAGGACATAAAGGATTGCAATCTATATCAAGAACGATAAAACCTACGGGCACATAATTTCTATTTGCAACAATAAGAACATCATTAATTCTTCCCATAGGTTTTTTAATAGTGGAATCCGCAAGGTGCAAGTTTAGAGAGCAATCATCAAAATCGCGAAAATCTAGCAAATCGCACAAAGTTTTGGGAATAGTGGAAACACTAGCACCCAAATCACATAAAGCATAGATTTCGTGATCCTTAATCTTAATTTTAATAGTTGGTTCCCACTCATAATAAAGCTTTCTAGGGATAGAAACTTCCAACTCAAGTTTTTCTTCATAAGATTGCATCAAGGCATCAATGATATGTTTGGTAAAGGCTTTATTTTGACTATAAGCATGAGGAGAATTTAGCACGGATTGCAACAAGGAAATACAATCAATTAAAGAGCAAATTTCATAATTAAATTCCTTGAAATCCAATATAGTGGGTTTAGCAACATCTAGGGTTTTAATCTTTTCAATCCCACTTTTATCAATTTCATCATCAAGATCTAAAAACTCTGAATTTTTGGAACGCCTTCTAGGTAAAGGTGGATCATATTTACTCCCATCATTATCAAGATTCATATTGCAAAACAAAGATTTAATAGGGGACACATCAATAACTTTTAGATCTTCATCTTTATTTTCATAGGAATTGGAAGAACATGCTTTAATAAAGGCATCTTTCGTAGCACGCATCCTAGCGGTTCTTTCCTTGCACTCATCAATGGAAATTCTCATGGCTTTGAGAGACTCATTGATATCATGCTTAGGAGGAATAGATCTAAGATTTAAAGACTCAACATCAAGAGAAATTCTATCAACGTTCCTAGCCAATTCATCAACTTTAAGCAATTTCTCTTCAAGCAAAGCATTGAAATTCTTTTGCGAATTCATAAAATCTTTAACACTAGTCTCAAATTCAGACGGCATCTTATTGAAATTTCCATAAGAGTTGTTGTAGGAATTTCCATAGTTATTAGAAGGATTACTAGGATAGGGCCTAGGATTAAAATTCCCTCTATACGCGTTGTTACCAAAATTATTCCTACCAACAAAATTCACATCCAGAGATTCATTATTATTCTCAATCAAAGTAGACAAAGGCATATCATTAGGATCAGAAGAAACACTCTTAGTAGCAAATAATTTCATAAGTTCATCCATCTTTCCACTCAAAACATTGATTTCTTCTATCGCATGCACTTTTTTATTAGTAGATCTTTCGTTGTGCCATTGAGAATAATTAACCATAATATTATCTAGGAGTTTAGTAGCATCTCCTAAAGTGATTTCCATAAAAGTGCCTCCCGCGGCCGAATCTAAAAGATTTCTAGAAGCAAAATTCAATCCGGCATAATTTTTTTGTATAATCATCCACAAATTCAAACCATGAGTAGGGAAATTACGTATCATTAATTTCATTATATCCGAAGATTGTGCAACATGTTCATGATGAAGTTGCTTAAAATTCATAATATCGTTTCGAAGATAGATGATCTTAGCGGGAGGAAAATACTTAGAGATAAAAGCATCTTTGCACTTGTTCCAAGAATCAATGCTATTTTTAGGCAAAGACGAAAACCAAGCTTTAGCACGATCTCTAAGCGAAAAAGGAAATAGCTTCAATTTAACAATATCATTATCAACATCTTTCTTCTTTTGCATATCACATAAATCAACGAAGCTATTTAGATGAGTAGCGGCATCTTCACTAGGAAGGTCAGCGAATTGATCTTTCATAACAAGATTCAACAAAGCAGTATTGATTTCACAATATTCAGTATTGGTAAGAGGAGCAATCGGAGTGCTAAGGAAATCATTATTGTTGGTACTGGTAAAGTCACACAATTTGGTATTATCATGAGCCATCTTTGCAAGCAAGCAATCCAACACACGAGCAAACAAAAAGCAAGCGAGAAAAAGGCAAACAGAAAAAGAGAGGGCGAATAAAACGGCAAGGATGAAGTGGGGGAGAGGAAAACGAGAGGCAAATGGCAAATAATGTAATGCGAGAGATAAGGGATTGTGATGGGTACTTGGTATGTTGACTTTTGCGTAGACTCCCCGGCAACGGCGCCAGAAATTCTTCTTGCTACCTCTTGAGCACTATGTTGGATTTCCCCGAAGAGGAAAGGATGATGCAGCAAAGTAGCGTAAGTATTTCCCTCAGTTTTTTAGAACCAAGGTATCAATCCAGTAGGAGGCTACGCGCGAGTCCCTCATACCTACACAAAGCAAATAAATCCTCGCAACCAACGCGAATAGGGGTTGTCAATCCCTTCACGGTCACTTACGAGAGTGAGATCTGATAGATATGATAGATAATATTTTTGGTTTTTTTGGTATAAAGATGCAAGGTAAAATAAAAAGCAAAGTAAAAAAGCAAAGCAATAATAAAGTGATGGGAGATTAATATGATGAGAATAGACCTAGGGGCCATAGGTTTCACTAGTGGCTTCTCTCATGAGCATAAATATTTTACGGTGGGTGAACAAATTACTATTGAGCAATTGACAGAATTGAGCATAGTTATGAGAGTATCTAGGTATGATAATGTATATAGGCATCATGTCCGAGACAAGTAGACCGACTCCTGCCTGCATCTACTACTATTACTCCACTCATCGACCGCTATCCAGCATGCATCTAGAGTATTAAGTTAATGAAAACAGAGTAACGCCTTAAGCAAGATGACATGATGTAGAGGGATAAATTCATGCAATATGATAAAAACCCCATATTGTTATCCTCGATGGCAACAATACAATACGTGCCTTGCTGCCCCTACTGTCACTGGGAAAGGACACCGCAAGATTGAACCCAAAGCTAAGCACTTCTCCCATTGCAAGAAAAACCAATCTAGTAGGCCAAACCAATCTGATAATTCGAAGAGACTTGCAAAGATAACCAATCATACATAAAAGAATTCAAAGAAGATTCAAATATTGTTCATAGATAATCTTGATCATAAACCCACAATTCATCGGTCTCAACAAACACACCGCAAAAAGAAGATTACATCAAATAGATCTCCAAGAGAGAGGGGGAGAACATTGTATTGAGATCCAAAAAGAGAGAAGAAGCCATCTAGCTACTAACTATGGACCCGAAGGTCTAAGGTAAACTACTCACACTTCATCGGAGAGGCTATGGTGATGATGTAGAAGCCCTCCGTGGTGGATTCCCCTTCCGACGGAGCTCCGGAATAGGCCCCAAGATGGGATCTCGTGGGTACAGAAGGTTGCGGCGGTGGAATTAGGTTTTTGGCTCCGTATCTGATCGTTTGGGGGTACGTAGGTATATATAGGAGGAAGGAGTACGTCGGTGGAGCTTCAGGGGGGCACGAGGCAGGGGGCGCGCCCTAGGGGGGTGGGCGCTCCCCCACCCTCGTGGCCGCCTCCCTTCTTTCTTGACGTGGGGTCCAAGTCTCCTGGATCATATTCAGTGAGAAAATCACGTTCCCGAAGGTTTCATTCCGTTTGGACTCCGTTTGATATTCCGTTTCTTCGAAACACTGAAATAGGCAAAAAAAAAACAGCAATTCTGGGCTGGGCCTCCGGTTAATAGGTTAGTCCCAAAAGTAATATAAAAGTGGAAAATAAAGCCCAATATGGTCCAAAACAGTAGATAATATAGCATGGAGCAATCAAAAATTATAGATATGTTGGAGACATATCAAACGCCTTCTTGGACTCTTCCAGTTCGGCGGTAGCAGCAGTTAGCTGTGTCCGACATTTTTCCAGCTCTTGGGCTAGCAGGTCGTTCTTCTCCGTAAGAACCTGGTTATACAACGATCCTTAAATCACTTGTACCAACTGCTTCAAGTCTCGGGGGCTACTGGCATATGGTTAGCATACTCGGACGAATTAAATTTACATGTTCATCTTTTAAATACTGCTCCGTGGCCCTGTTAAGACCATCTCGAGCAGCCCGGATGTATGCATCAGCCAAGCTGAAGGAACTGAACGCCTCTTTTGAGAAGCGAGGATCTCGTAAAATGGCCCTTCGGCGCCGATGATTCATGGCGCTCTCCACTCCCGAGTTGGTGATGGACGTATCTTCCGAGCCCTCAGCCGAAGGACAGTCCGGCGTCACCCCCATATCGACCCCCGTCTCCTTGGCTGGGACCGAATCCCGGGTGTTGGGAGTACGACTGGCCGGATCCCCGTCTGGCAAACCCTTTTCCTGATGTGTGGCGAACATAAAAGTCACAGTTGGATGCGACTGTTAAAGAACATATTTGTGAATCCATACCTCTTAGATGAAGGCTCGGCCGTATCTTTGTTTGCCTTCCGCTCTTCGAAGGCTTGCCCAGTGTAGGGACCGCTCTCTTTGGGGATACCCCTGGGGCAGCATGGTGCACCGAATGCCTCCCCTTTTGATCATAGGAGGGTGCGGTGGGCGAGGTAGAATGAGAGAACTTTTTGGGATAAGGTGTCTCCTGAATACTTACATGTGAAGCGGGGAGAAGACCGGGATAGTCGGCGATGATGCCCACTTCTGTGTCGTCATAGCTCGCTTGGTAAAACACCCCACCCTCGAGCACCACGAATATATCCGGATCCTCTTGGAATAATGTGGCCCTCGGGCTATGGGGCGGGGCTGTGAAGCCCTTCGGAAATCTTTCGCCAGTGCTATTATAAAAGGACGGGTTAATATTCATTGAAAGTAGTTCAGGGGGTGGAATGAGTAGAGCAAAGGAGTTGGGGCTTACCCAGCTAGGAGGACTATACATGGAATATCCATCTCTGCGCTTGATGTGCAAGAACTCCTCTTCCTCCCCTTTGAACAATTCGGACAATATTTTGGCCAAAGCGGCGGGGGTGTCCAGACCCTTGGTGTCATAGCTGGAGGCATTGTCCTCCCCATTGTAGTGCCACATTGGAAGCCCTCTATATTGGAGTGGCTGAACCCCCCGTACTATGGAGGTCGCCATTACTTCGACTATCGATAATTCGGACTGAGCGAGCGTCCTTATCTTGCTCAAGAGTTGATGAACTTCCGCACTGTCTTCCTCCTCGAGGCTCCGAGGGTGCTAGTTGTGGTGTTTCTTCAAAGGAACGCTTGTGGACTTGGGGAGGGCCCTCCGAACTGAGTCTGGAAGTGCGACGTCCTCAATATAGAACCATTCGGAAGGCCACTCTTCGGATGCCTTCTTTGGTGTGCCGGATAGGTATCCAGTCTCGGCGATGCACCATATTTCAGCTCCGCCCACTTCAAATATTGATCCCTCGTCATTACGTGGGACGAGGCAGAATAGCCTTCTCCCCAGTTCAAAGTGGGCCTCACAACCCAGGAATAGCTCGCAGAGAGTAACGTAACCCGCGATGTGCAGAATGGAGGCCAGCGTGAAGTTGTGCAGTTGGAGGCCATAGTACTCCAGAAGCCCTCTGAGGAACGGATGAATTGGGAACCCGACACCTCTTAGCAGGTAGGGAACGAAGCACACTCGTCCCCCCTCAGATGGATTGGGGAAGTTCTCCGTTTGAGCCTCACCGTTGAAGGAGGTCAACCCCGCTCGAATAGGGACCAGATCCGCGGGCGGAAGAAATCCTTGCGTTTGCAGCTTCTCCAGCTGACTATGGGGAACGGAGCACCTCTCCCACTCGCCTTTTTCTGGGCCGCAGGGATGGGAGGAGGAACTGGGAGCATTAGCCATGTTGGAGTGGTCTTTCCTAGCAATCTTTGAGGATTTTTTTCGCGTGGTGCTGAATGGATCTGAGATCCAATCTCTTTATAAACATTCTTTCTCGCATAGCCAGGGTGTTATGTGTAAAAAATGCACTGACCTCTCGCACTCACTTGACACGTGGAAGCTGAAGTTGTTGATACACAGAAGCCGAGGGGTACGATATTAAATGGAAGGCCGGATACATCACTTTGAAGTCATCGGAGGAGGAACCCGCCTTGCAATGCCGAATACAATCTACGCGCCGGACACCTCATCATTGAAGTCTGGTTCAGGGGCTACTCAGGGAGTCCTGGACTAAGGGGTCCTCGGGCGTCCGGCCTATTAGCCATGGGCCGGACTGATGGGCTGTGAAGATGCGAAGATTGAAGACTCCACCCGTATCCGGATGGGACTCTCCTTGGCGTGGAAGGCAAGCTCGGCAATTGAATATGAAGATTCTTTTCTCTGTAATCCGACCTTATGTAACCCTAGATCCCCCCGATTTCTATATAAACCAGAGGGTTAGGTCTGTAGAGCCGAAGACAGATAGCCATAGTCAAACATGCTAGACTTCTAGGGTTTTAGTCATTACGATCTCGTGGTAGATCAACTCTTCTAATACTCATATTCATTAAGATCAATCAAGTAGGAAGTAGGGTATTACCTCCATAGAGAGGGCCCGAACCTGGGTAAACATTCTGTCTCCCGTCTCCTATTACCATCGACCTTAGACGCACAGTTCGGGACCCCCTACCCGAGATCCGCCAGTTTTGACACCGACAACGCACACGGCTAATAAATCAACTTATGTGTCTATGGGGTGCCCCCCTCCCCCGTATATAAAGGAGGGGAGGAGGAGAGGGCTGACCCTCATAGGGCGCGCCCAAGGGGGGGAGTCCTACTCCCAGTAGGAGTAGGTTTCCCCCTTCCTAGTTGGAGTAGGAGAAGAAGGAAGAGGGAGAGGGAGAGAAGGAAAGGGGGGCACCCCAATTCGGATTGGGCGGGGGGTGCACCCTCCACCTTGCCGCCTCCTCCTCTCTTCCACTAAGGCCCAATAAGGCCCATTGACTCCCCCGGGGGTTCCGGTAACCTCCCGGTACTCCAGAAAATGACCGAACCATCCGAAACCATTCCGGTGTCCAAACATAGCCTTCCAATATATCGGTCTTTATGTCTTGACCATTTAGAGACTCATCGTCATGTTCGTGATTACATCTGGGACTCCGAACAACCCTCGATACATCAAAACACATAAACTCATAATACCGATCGTCATCGAACGTTAAGCGTGCGGACCCTACGGGTTTGAGAACTATGTAGACATGACCGAGACACATCTCCGGTCAATAACCAATAGCGGAGCTTGGATGCTCATATTGGTTCCTACATATTCTACAAAGATCTTTATCGGTCAAACTGCATAACAACATACGTTGTTCCCTTTGTCATAGGTATGTTACTTGCCTGAGATTCAATCGTTGGTATCCTCATACCTAGTTCAATCTCGTTACCGACAAGTCTCTTTACTCATTCCATAATGCATAATCCCATAACTAACTCATTAGTCATATTGCTTGCAAGGCTTATAGTGATGTGCATTACCGAGAGGGCCCAAAGATACCTCTCCGATACACTGAGTGACAAATCCTAATCTTGATCTATGCCAACTCAACAAACACCATCAGAGAAACCTGTAGAGCATCTTTATGATCACCCAGTTATGTTGTGAAGTTTGATAGCACACTAAGTGTTCCTCCGGTATTCGGGAGTTGCATAATCTCATAGTTATAGGAACATGTATAAGTCATGAAGAAAGCAATAGCAACAAACTAAACGATCATTGTGCTATGCTAACGGATGGGTCTTGTCAATCACATCATTCTCTAATGATGTGATCCCGTCAATCAAATGACAACTCATGTCTATGGCTAGGAAACTTAACCATCTTTGATTAACGAGCTAGTTAAGTAGAGGCATACTAGTGACACTCTGTTTGTCTATGTATTCACACATGTACTAAGTTTCCGGTTAATACAATTCTAGCATGAATAATAAACATTTATCATGATATAAGGAAATATAAATAACAACTTTATTATTGCCTCTAGGGCATATTTCCTTCACCACCAACACCACTAAAGCCAATGACACTGTCATGGCTGAAGACAATGTGGAGCTCGAAGTCAATGCTGCAACTGAAGACATTGTGCAGCCAATCGTTCCTCCACCAGTGCCACACACTATGGAATGTGCTTACAATCATGGTGAGTTGGTGACTGTCAAATGGCCCATTCTGGTACCACCCACTGCTCTAGGCCCTCAGTATGATTATCATGTGGAGGAAAGGCCTCAAGTTCAGAAGCCAAAGCCAAGATTGCCAAGGCTTCCTAGTTCTGCAACAACTCAAGGCTCATTCAGTGTGCTCAGCTTTAGAGAGCACAACACATTCTTTGAGAACGCCAACAACCCCTACAAGAAGCCCAAGATCTCCTCTAACAGATTTTGGAGCCATCAGCAATGAAGCTACTACTCATGCATCTTATACAACCAAGACCGGATTTTTCCTCATAAGCGTCTGGATTGTGATGCTATTGCTGGGCTGCCATGCCTTGAGGAGGCTCTGGACTGCTTCAGAGACGTTGGGTTGCTTCCATTTGTAACTGACAAAGAGCACTAGAACGAAGAGCTTTTGCTGTAGTTTTATCCCACATTGCACATTCGAGGCTACAACCGGGATCCGAAGACTTGGATCCTTGAGTGGATGACAGGTGACATTCATTATGAAGCCAAAGCTCAGGACATCATTGAGATCACTTCCCTGCCCACTCCTGGTGAGTTGTTTGAACCAGGTTGTCAGCTTCATCAGAATGAACTGCAAAGCATATTCCAGAAGCCAGAGCCAAACACGAGCCAGATGTTAAGCATGATGAAGCCTTTGCCCCATGACGCCGAATACCCCAAGGAGTCCTTTGTAAAAGGACCTTGAGTACTTGCCCCGCACCATTTATCACATTCTGGGGCGTACTCTGTGGCTTATCAAAGGCAACTCTTCTGAAGCCAAACTCGAAGGCACCATGAAGACATTGGTCTTCTATATCATTAATGGCATCAGATTCAATATGCAAGATTTCTTCATCCGACAGCTTGCAGCTTCTGGCATTGATCTCTTTGGTCTGAAATTCTATGCTCCCTGGGTTATGTGCCTGATCAAGCTTCATTCCACAGTCAACTCTCAACCTTCAACTCGCAACCACGTTGTATTCTTGCCTAATGTTGACATGTCTCATGAAGCCATCTACCCCGAGCCTACTAAGAAGCCACTTCACTTGCAAAATGCAGAACATCAAAGCTTCACTCAGCCAATCGAAGGGATTCATGTGCCAAATTCTGCTACTCCTGCTTATCCTTTGGCTGGCAACTTGCATCTGTTGCATCGTGCCAACACTGAAGTCACAGCTAGTACAATTGCTCAAAGGCCTCAGAAGCGTCCCCGTGTCCTCAACGACCATGAGCTTCTGGTATCCCTACATCAGAAAAAGGATAGGCATCATGACTAGCTAAAGCGCCAAATGCAGAGTCTTCTCGTTGACGTCAATCGCATTCACAACTTAGCCACAAAGAACTCATTCGTTGCGCATGAAGCCTGTTGGAGGTCCTGGAAGAGCCTCACACTACTCTGCTCTGAAGATGATCTTCGCGAAGATGGCTTCACAGAGAAATTCAAGTTTGACTCCAGGGCACCACAGTCTACAAGTTGGCGTCCAACACCTTCTATTGAAGATTCCGATTTTTCATCTTCGGCTGCAACTGTTGTTGCAAGAGTTGTCGATGAAGAAGACGACGCCACTTCACCCGCAATGGCTTCGCTGCACCACGACTCTGCGGCAGGCCCGTCTACACCTCCCAACTCCAACGTCGACCCTGCTGCTCCAACATCTTCTCCAACTAGGAACGAGTAGATCCTCTATGTCTTCAAACCTTTTTGGTCCTTACTGACAAAAGGGGGAGAAGCATATGAGGTTGATAGCCTTCAAGCGGGTCCATATGGGTGGTTGCCTAAATTTTTGCTAAGGTCTTACAACTCTCATTTTGAAACTATTTGGCTCTTGAGTTGTACCACTTAAACTTGATGGTCGTCTGCTACTTTGTGATGTGATGATAAATTTCGCATGAAGTCATTTTGCAGATGCCCCTCATTATGCATTTCATTATCTTCACTATTCTTATGTATGCATGATGGATTGTCTTCATGTGTTGAAGAGGATCTCCACAAAGTAAACCTGCCATGTGCATTTGCATTCAAAAGCAAACTACTCATATGCACATCTTCGGGGGGGAGCCTCTTCAACTTATGAAGACAATGCCTATGATCGCAAACTTTCACATACTTTTATCCCCGTTGAGAACTTCAATCAGTTTGTCATCAATCACCAAAAAGGGGGAGATTGTAAGTGCATCTAGTGCCACCCCTAGTTGGTTTTGGAGTATTGACGACAAACTTGGTTGAAGGACTAATGTGTTTGTGAGAATTGCAGGATAACACGGGTAGTAGTCCCTTATTGATTCGGTTTACCTACCAGAGATGACCCCTAAAAATGTGTGAAGACATTGAAGACAATGGTGGTTCGTGAAGACATTCACGATGAAGATAATGACATGTGAAGACATTCACTTGAAGACTATGGAGTGCGAAGACATAGTTGTTTTATAATTTCCTTTTCTTCTTTATTGAGTCATAGGAACCACCGTACTGTTAAGTGGGGTCCAAGTGAACAAAGTCAGAGTGTCTGATGTGATGCTCAACCAAAATCCTATGTCTTCAAGCAAAGATAATGAGAGCAAATCTTATCCAGAGCTGGATGAGTCAGCTTTGCTTGTAGCCCAAGCCAAGTTGTCGCGTGTGTTTGAAATCCGACCGTTGGACACGTGTCGGTTCCTTAGTGACCCAGGGTCATTTTGGACATATCATGTCGGGTTGCCTCCAGGCTATAAATAGCCCACCCCCACCATAAATTGGTGGCTGCTCAGAGTTAGTGCATGGCTTTTGTCGTTTGAGAGCAACCCATCTCTGAAGCCTTTGAGAGAGAGATCCTTGCGAGGACAAAGCCCAAAACACCCAGAGCCAAAGAGTGTTAGGCGTCACTGAAGTCTTTCTCTTCGCGTGACCTGAAGACCTGTTACACTTGAGGACTGTGAATCCTCTAGCCGGTTAGGCGTCGCGTTTTGAGCATCCAAGAGCCATTGTGGATCGCCGGTGAATGAAGTCTGTGAAGGTTTGGAAGTCTACCTTGAAGACTTACCAGAGTGATTGGGCGAGGATTGGTTGTCCTTAGCTCAAGGGGAATAAGGTGAAGACGCGGTCTTCTGAGTTCAATCTCAGCCTCCCTAACCAGACGTACAATTGTCACAGCAACTGGAACTATGGTATACCAAATCCCTGTCTTCACCAAGCAACTGGTTCTATCCCCAACTTCCTTTACTTTTCAGTTTGTCTTCGTGAAGTCATTGCTTGCTTGTCTGATCTTATTAACTTCACGGTGTGAAGACTTTAACCTGTTTGGCTTCATACTGTCTTCCATTCTGATCCATACTATCTAGCTGCTGATAGTCTTCGTACTTTCACTGTATTGCTTACTTGACTATGACTTGTCTAGTGTAGTCTATCTTCCGCTGCATATCAATAGGTTCATTTCATCTGTTTGTCTCCAAAGACCTCATGTTTTGAAGACTTTCATAAAAATCGCCTATTCACCCCCCTCTAGTCGATAACTAGCACTTTCACCACCCCCGCCGACTACTACTACCCCTATGGTGCCTACTTCTACGTGGAGACCGCCGCCAACTAGGAGTAGTTAGGAGGTCCCAGGCAGGAGGCCTTGCCTCTTCGATCGTTGTTGTTTTTGTGTTTGCCTTCTTAAGGCAGTACTGTTTAACCTTATGTATGTACTCAGATATTGTTGCTTTCGCTGGCTCGTTTGTATTCGAGCTTCTGTATTTGAGCCCTCGAGGCCCTTGGCTTGTAATATGAAGCTTGTATTATTTTTAATTTGTGTCTAGAGTTGTGTTGTGATATCTTCTCGTGAGTCCCTGATCTTGATTGCACATTTGCGTGTATGATTAGTGTACGATTGAATTGACGGCGTCGCACCCGGGTAGGCTCAAGGAGAGGAAACGACACTTCAAAACTTTGCCAGGGGAGTGACCCAGGGAGCCCATTTTCTCTCAGGCTCACACTCCCTCTCTTTCTCCACACACTCCTTCCCGTCGGTAATAACTCATCATTAGTTTTGACCGGTCAATGGTGCTGACATATGGGCCCAGTAGATGGTGACGTGGCTGCTTACATGTGGGACCAGACAGTGCTGACGTGACTGCTTACATGCGGGTCGCAGCTCTGGCATAATGTATGTAGCAAAATCCATCACCGGTAGTACCAAAATCCAACAACGGTTGCAACAAAAAAGGCATCGCCATAGTAGGTCGTAGCTCCGCTGCGATGGATGTAGCAAATCCGGCGCCGGTAGTAGAAAAAAATGGCGACGGTTGCAACAAAAAACTTGGCCGTTTCCAGCAAAGTTCTTTCGCCGGTTGCCTCACTTAGTTTGCTTCTCCTTCGCTGCCGTTGACGTGGGGTTGCAACTTTTCTGCACACGGTTCCAGCACCATCAGCGGGGGGTTGTAGCTTTTCTATGCTCCTCGTCGGCCAGTAGAGTAGAGTTGCAACATCTCGCCGACCGATGGTAGCACTTCGTCGCCGGTGACAGAGCTTGCACAAGTTGCGAGAGGCATGGAGGGAGGCTGCGGTCTGTGAAGGAGCAGAGCCGCGGCAGCTGGGGGTTGAAGAAAGAGGAAAGGAGAAGGGCAGTTTCGCGCGTGGGCCCACCCATGTACACTTGGCTCGCGCGAGACGATTGTTTACATGGTTGCGTGCGCCAGCGTGGCGTGCGGGCCGGCGGAAAGTCCGGCCGGACTGCTGGCTCCAAATGTTTTGTTTTTTGGAAAGAAATCATTGGGGGTGATGCATTGCTTCTACTGGCAGGGGTGCGAGGTATCTTCTTTATAAAAAAGAAAAGGAAAAGAGTAAAAAGCGAAAAAAAGAGACAGAAAAGAAAAAAATGGGAAAAAGAGCCGGAAGCTTCACAAAACCGGGCCGAGAAGCTTATGTCCCATAGATCGGGACTTGCAGAAGCTCACTGGGCTGGCCCATAAACAACAGGCGTGGGCGCCGTCAAACGAACGGCCTGGCATCCCGAATAAAATAAAAGGAATCGAGTCTCCGCAATCGTCGAGCCATTCGCAACTAGAAACCCAAGCCATCTCCCCACGCCGCCGCCGTTCCCCTCCGGTAACCATGGCTGGGATGGCATCACGCTGCGAAGGCAACACAACCGGCGACAAAGGCTACTGTAGTGTGATTTATTCACCCTATCCACAGTCGTCGCCTCTTCCTCTTCGCCTGACCGACCTGTTCCGACACTTTGGTCTGGACAAGATCCGCGCGATCATGAACAGTTCTGATGGTAAGACGTTCGAGCAAAAGATCGACAAGTTACGAGAGGTGCGCCCAATCACTCACTTGTCTTTCGTCGTCTAGTCTTTCCTTCCATCCAGATTTCAGGCCTCCCGTGCTGGATCGCTATAATTCGTAATCCCGTGCTGGATCTGTATGCCTCAGTTAATCCTTAGGATATATTCTCCCTGCATATATTCAGGAAATGAGTGCTTTCGAACGTGCTCGTGATGTATTCTACATGGTCGATGTCGAGGATGGCGACGAGGACGACGAAGACGACGAGGACGACGAAGACGACGAGGGCGACGATGTGGATGTGGACGAGGCGGATAGAAAGGTAGGGAAGGTGGTAACAAGCTTCGTTCTATCCATATGTTAAAATATGTACTATATTCTTTATGTTGGGCGAATTTGTCTCTCCAGTCTTTGACTAATACCTGCTTCTGATCTCCACCATGTTTCTGCCTATTCAGCTCTTAGATGATGAAAAGAAACCCGATATCACGAAACGACCACACGCTCCTATTGAAGATGAGGTGGAATGCAAGAAGCCAAAGATAGCAGAAGGCTCAAGGTGCCAAGGAGAAGAACCTGAGGCTGGAGGGATAAAGAATTCCTCCTGGTAGGTAGTGTTTTATGTGTATGAAATTCCAACCTTTGTTTTCTAACTTAACATTGTACCAACACTAACACATTTCAAATATGCACTTGGTTTACTCTCGAGTAAGCTGCAGTTTCTGCAATCTCTGATGTTTAATGTTGCATCAGCCAGTTGAGCAGTGACCACTTTTATCCAATGGTGTCAGACTGTTGTTTTATGCAACTTGAGAAAATAAATAGATAGCTTTTATCATAAAAAAATCAGGTTGCTCATACTGCAGTTTACTCTCAAGTTGCAGTATTAATTTTTCCAATACATTTCGGCATTGGCAAAACCAGCACCTTAGAACTGCTGTCATTAACATCCTTTTATTGATGAGGTATTAACAATAGATGGCTGTTAAAATGACACCTAGTTTATATATATAGCATACTTATGTAGCTTCACCTGTCGTCTGAACTATGATTATATGGAAGCCCTAAAACTTCATGGAATAATTTGTACCATCTAGCAAACTTCTAAGCCCATGCTTAAATTGGGAAAATTGTATTTTTCCCAATGCAATTCTGCAGCGCCCAGTAAATCTGTTCTTTGGACTCAAATACTTATCCTCTAAAACATCAGGTCAAGTTACCTTGTAGAAAAACTTGTCTCTTCAAATGGTCTCTACTTTGTTATTTTAGCACAGTAGAATTCATACTGTGTATTTTCTAATTAATTATATTGGTGCTTTCCAGAGCTCGCTAATGCTTCTGTTGACTTAGCTGTCCCTACTTTTTGAGGAAACGTTCAATTGTTCTTGAACACAGAAAAATTTCAGATTATCCCCTCTTATACCTAACCCACCTATATTCTTTAACTTTAAAACGAGTTAATGCGCAACCAACTATATAACCTAGCTTTGTTTTTGGGATTTTTACCTGCATGTCTTAACTAGATGAACCTGTGTAGAACTCAAACTCATTAGGAGTCAGGTGGTCTGTCCTTTATGAAATGTAACCAAAATATGAACTTAGTTGTCATGCATGTACCTTGTCTTGTCAAATGCTTACACCATGTTAAGTCGTATTGTTGTTTGTCTTCACTTTTGTTCTGTGGGGCATATGTTTACTATTTCTCTAGCATTGTTTTGTCTCTTGTCTTTTTGTTGGCCCACTTTCATGTACTCCCTCTGTATCAAAATATAAGATGTTTTTTGGCACCATGACTGTCAAAAACGTCCTATATTTTGATACGTAGGGAGTATTTTTATCCATCTAGTCCTTCTGTAATTGGTTATTAATTGCGTAATTCTGTTTGAAATTCGGAGCCACCAAAAAAGTATTGAGTTAACAGACCACCGCAGTGGAGTTCACATACTTAGGCCCTAATGACTTCTTCAGAACAGCCTGTGTAAATTTTGGGTTATAAATTGTACTCCCTCCGTCCGGAAATACTTGTCATCAAAATGAATAAAAGGGGATGTATCTAGATGTATATTAGTTCTAGATACATCTTTTTTTATCCATTTTGATGGCAAATATTTTTGGACGGAGGGAGTATCTTAGTAGTTAATGTGCACATGCTTGCTTAATTGTTGCACTCAAGCTACTGCTTTTCTGTGAAGTTCCTGTTTCTAATATGTTTATATGTATTTTGCTTCCTTAACCATTAATTGAAGTCTTAAATTTTCCATTAGTTTTGTTACCAAGGCTTCATGTGTGAAACCGCTATACATGGTGTTCTTTGTTCTGACAGGGTCTGATGACAGGGGAATGCAGTAAACACCAGAAGCATCAAAACTATGATCTGGAACAGTATCCTGAATAAACTATTTTCTGGATTATGAATGAATTCTGAAGCATGGGGCTATAAGTGAATTATGTAACATGGATTTGTAACTATGGTGGATGTTAAAGTTAACGTTCTATCAGTAAATCGTGAATGCGTGCTGAATATGCTTCTGTTATGGTTTCGTAACTTCGAGACTGAGCATGTGGTACTGGGTTGCCGAAGGCCTGTAGCCGCTGTTCCTACGTTTCATACTGTTGGTATGTTGTCCGAGAGTGCCCTTTGGGCAACTCGAATGCTGATCACGTAAGGGCAACTCCAACTGGCCGATGCAAATGAACTTGGTTTTTGTTTGTTTGGATTGGTTTGGTGTTGGGGTGTTTTTGTTTATTAGCAAATATGCCCGTGCGGTTGCAACGGGAGAAATAATGTTCTTTTCCATGTCTCTTAACTCAAGTACCTATGCATCATCGCAACCGGAGAACAACACATGCAGATTAATATAGTTAGTGATGCTACCAAGATTCGTCACTACGCAACTTTCTCATTTTCCAATTCAACCTAGGCACATTGACTTGCTTAACTCACATTTTTTGAATTCAACCGGCTTCCTTCCAAATCGACTTGCACCCCCATGTATAACTATTTTGGGCCACTTACCGCAACGAGTGTTGAGCATGCAGGTTTTGACTGTCTAATCACTATCACCATCCCCTTCCTCTTAACACCATTTTCCAGTTAGCATCAAGCTTATCTCTGCCCACATGGTCATCTTGGCTCTTTCGTGCCTCTTTGTTCACCCCAACTCTATGTTGGCTGCGCCGTTAGAAAATAAATTTAAAACAATAGAACTCAGACTTATCTAGACACCCCTCCCTCTCATCTCTGAGCACATCGTGCTCCGTCGGCGGCAATGGCGGCTCCTTCTGGCTGGATTGAGGCGCGGAGACCCATGCTCCCCTCATCTGGTAGGATTCCCTCCGCCGGCGGGATCTCCTCTCCGAGCTGGATGGTGGGCACAAGATCCCCTGCTCAAGCCTCCAACCACGCGGCAAAGCACCAGCAAGAAATTTTGTTTGTTGGGGAATGAACGAATTGAATGCAAGATTGCATTGTTACAAGGACGGAGAGTGGAACACCATCTTCAATTTCTCATTTGATCCCACCTTCTCTACTTGATTCCCTGTTTGCTCCGTGTTGAAGTTCATGAACAAATAAAACTGAAAGATCATGCGATAGGTTTTATCCTGTATTGAACTTTTTTTTCTCCAATCTTCGTATTTGTTGTGCTTGAAAATATTAGGACTGGTCTTTTGGTCCGTTTTCTGTCAATGAGTAAATGTTGTGTACAAAAAATCAGTGCTCGAGATTACGATTGCTTCATATATAATAACAAACTTGCTACAGGAAGAAGATTTGGGGCTGCGCTCTGGTCTGCGACCAGAAGAATTGAATAGCTCTTTACCGATTACCATGGGAGGCAAGCCAAAATCTGACAACAAGCACAACTATTGTGGCGCCTGACTACATCCCTTGGTAATTGTTTTACTCTGCTTTGGTGGTTCCATCGATCTTCGTTGGAACATTGGCTAATTATATTTGGTAATGGGACTTGGCAAGGGATAGAGACTGGCATGATTTTCTTTTTCTGAGCAGCAAATAGGCTCAACCCTTCGTCATTTTTGAAGTTTGGACAGAGTTATGAACCCTTCGCCACCTAATCCCTAGATTATTGGAGGATCAAGATGGTGGCCATCAGGGATGTATGAGACATTGAAACAGTATTACTTTATTCAACTACAAGATCTGATGATTGTTGTGGTAGAGTAGAATGTCACACTGGCAGTTGATTTGATGAATTTTGCATGTAATCTCTATGGTGTCCAATTACAGAAATCTGGAACATATGCCTTCAATTGTGCATCCTTCACTGTCCTGGCAACGCCCCGTTGTGGTTTTCAGATGTCATACAGTCCAAGTGACGCAACGTGATGGCGATTTGGATGCCGCTGGAGATGCATCAAGCATGGGTAGAAGCAAAGAGCGGATGAGGCTAATGCTAGCAAGTAGTCTCATCTCTTGCTATTTGTTTGCCACAGGAATCCTTAATTAGTTTAATTTCCTCTGCAAATTGTATGCTAGGTAGTTATTTGGTAATACATGAGCCTGACCTGAACTTTGGCATCCCAAAGTCTCTCAATCTTGATTGTTAGTTCCTTGCCCCTGATATTCTTAATGCCACGTAAGGTTAGACACAGCCATTACAGTTTTGACAACAACACTGAAACATCAATGATATAATTTGACATATTTGTATGAGGATGACTATTTCATTGCTACTTTTGCAGGAGAGTTCTATTATCAGACCAGGGTAAGTGTCGTTGATATGATGGATGCCATCAGGTTGGAGTTTGAAGCTGTTGTCAACAATGGATGCATGCCAGTTCTGCGCGCAAAGCTATTGTCAACAAAGGGATGCCTCCGTGTCCCACGGGAACCTTGAGAAGCTTGTGCCGACTATATGGCAACAACTGTATGTTGCAAGACATGTGCTAGACAAACAAGAACTGGATGCCGACATGTCCACATAGACGGTGCAAACATCGACGAATTAAGACCAATGTGAAAATAATCCTTCCAAGTTTTTCAACAAAAGAGAGATGAAATACTTTAGGCAGTGCTGTAATGTAAAATACTACAGCAAAAGAAAATGATTATGGTTCACTAGATGGTTCTGTTTCAGTTATTGGAATGGTTTCCCTTCTATATTCATCAGGTTCGAGTGGGAAGCTGCTATTGACAATGGATGCATGCAAATACTGCACGCAAAGGTATTTTTGACGAAGGGATGCCGATGTGTTGAAGGAAATATGCCCTAGAGGCAATAATAAAGTTATTATTTATTTCCTTATATTATGATAAATGTCTATTATTCATGCTAGAATTGTATTAACCGGAAACATAATACATGTGTGAATACATAGACAAACATAGTGTCACTAGTATGCCTCTACTTGACTAGCTCATTAATCAAAGATGGTTATGTTTCCTGACCATAGACATGAGTTGTCATTTGATTAGCGGGATCACATCATTAGGAGAATGATGTGATTGACTTGACCCATTCCGTTAGCTTAGCACTTGATCGTTTAGTATGTTGCTATTGCTTTCTTCATGACTTATACATGTTCCTATGACTATGAGATTATGCAACTCCCGTTTGCGGGAGGAACACTTTGGGTGCTACCAAACATCACAACGTAACTGGGTGATTATAAAGGAGCACTACAGGTGTCTCCGAAGGTACATGTTGGGTTGGCGTATTTCGAGATTAGGATTTGTCACTCCGATTGTCGGAGAGGTATCTCTGGGCCCTCTCGGTAATGCACATCACTTAAGCCTTGCAAGCAATGCAACTAATGAGTTAGTTGTGAGATGATGTATTACGGAACGAGTAAAGAGACTTGCCGGTAACGAGATTGAACTAGGTATTGAGATACCGACGATCGAATCTCGGGCAAGTAACATACCGATGACAAAGGGAACAACGTATGTTGTTATGCGGTCTAACCGATAAAGATCTTCGTAGAATATGTGGGAGCCAATATGAGCATCCAGGTTCTGCTATTGGTTATTGACCGGAGATGTGTCTCGGTCATGTCTACATTGTTCTCGAACCCGTAGGGTCCGCACGCTTAACGTTACGATGACAATTTCATTATGAGTTTATATGTTTTGATGTACCGAAGGTTGTTCGGAGTCCCGGATGTGATCACGGACATGACGAGGAGTCTCGAAATGGTCGAGACATAAAGATTGATATATTGGAAGCCTATGTTTGGACATCGGAAGTGTTCCGGGTGAAATCGGCATTTTACCGGATTACCGGGAGGTTACAGGAACCCCCCGGTAACCTAATGGGTCTTGTTGGGCCTCGGTGGAAGAGAGGAGAGGAGGCAAGGGCTGGTCGCGCACCTCCCCTCCCCCTAGTCCGAATAGGACAAGGAGAAGGGGGCGACGCCCCCCTTCCCTCTCTCTCCCCCTCCCAATCCTAGTCCAAGTAGGAAAGGGGGGAGTCCTACTCCCGGTGGGAGTAGGACTCCTCCAGGCGCGCCTCCCTAGGGCCGGCCGCACGTCCCCCTCCCTCCTTTATATACGGGGGCAGGGGGCACCCCATGACACAAGTTGATCTTCGTGATCGTTCTCTTAGCCGTGTGCGGTGCCCCCCTCCACCATAATGTTGGAAATATGCCCTAGAGACAATAATAAATAAGTTATTATTATATTCCCTTGTTCATGATAATCGTTTATTATCCATGCTAGAATTGTATTGATAGGAAACTCAGATACATGTGTGGATACATAGACAACACCATGTCCCTAGTAAGCCTCTAGTTGACTAGCTCGTTGATCAATAGATGGTTACGGTTTCCTGACCATGGACATTGGATGTCGTTGATAACGGGATCACATCATTAGGAGAATGATGTGATGGACAATACCCAATCCTAAGCCTAGCACAAAGATCGTGTAGTTCGTATGCTAAAGCTTTTCTAATGTCAAGTATCATTTCCTTAGACCATGAGATTGTGCAACTCCCGGACACCGTAGGAATACTTTGGGTGTGCCAAACATCACAACGTAACTGGGTGGCTATAAAGGTACACTACAGGTATCTCCGAGAGTGTCTGTTGGGTTGGCATGAATCGAGACTGGGATTTGTCACTCCGTGTAAACGGAGAGGTATCTCTGGGCCCACTCGGTAGGACATCATCATAATGTGCACAATGTGATCAAGGAGTTGATCACGGGATGATGTGTTACGGAACGAGTAAAGAGACTTGCCGGTAACGAGATTGAACAAGGTATCGGGATACCGACGATTGAATCTCGGGCAAGTATCGTACCGATAGACAAAGGGAATTGTATACGGGATTGATTAAGTCCTTGACATCGTGGTTCATCCGATGAGATCATCGTGGAACATGTGGGAGCCAACATGGGTATCCAGATCCCGCTATTTGTTATTGGCCAGAGAACGTCTCGGTCATGTCTGCATGGTTCCCGAACCCGTAGGGTCTACACACTTAAGGTTCGGTGACGCTAGGGTTATAGAGATATTAGTATGCGGTAACCTGAAAGTTGTTCGGAGTCCCGGATGAGATCCCGGACGTCACGAGGAGTTCCGGAATGGTCCGGAGGTAAAGATTTATATATAGGAAGTGCTATTTCGGCCATCGGGACAAGTTTCAGGGTCACCGGTATTGTACCGGGACCACCGGAAGGGTCCCGGGGGTCCACTGGGTGGGGCCACCTGCCCTGGGGGGCCACATGGGCTGTAGGGGGTGCGCCTTGGCCTATATGGGCCAAGGGCACCAGCCCCAAGAGGCCCATGCGCCAAGAGAAGAGGGAAAGGAAGAGTCCTAAAGGGGGAAGGCACCTCCGAGGTGCCTTGGGGAGGAGGGACTCCTCCCTTGGCCGCACCCTTCCTTGGAGGAAGGGCCAAGGCTGCGCCCCCCCCCCTCTCCCTTGGCCCTATATATAGTGGGGTAAAGGGAGGGCAGCAACACCTAAGCCCTGGCGCCTCCCTCTCCCTCCCATGACACATCTTCCTCCTCCCGCAGCGCTTGGCGAAGCCCTGTTGGAATCCCGCTACTTCCACCACCACGCCGTCGTGCTGCTGGATCTCCATCAACCTCTGCTTCCCCCTTGCTGGATCAAGAAGGAGGAGACGTCGCTGCTCCGTACGTGTGTTGAACACGGAGGTGCCGTCCGTTCGGCGCTAGGATCATCGGTGATTTGGATCACGACGAGTACGACTCCATCAACCCCGTTCTCTTGAACGCTTCCGCGCGCGATCTACAAGGGTATGTAGATCCACTCCTCCCTCATTGCTAGATGACTCCATAGATAGATCTTGGTGACACGTAGGAAAATTTTGAATTTATGCTACGTTCCCCAACAGTGGCATCATGAGCTAGGTCTATGCGTAGTTTCTATGCACAAGTAGAACACAAAGTAGTTGTGGGCGTTGATATTGTTCAATATGCTTACCGTTACTAGTCCAATCTTGATTCAGTGTCATTGTGGGATGAAGCGGCCCGGACCGACCTTACACGTACTCTTACGTGAGACTGGTTCCACCGACTGACATGCACTAGTTCCATAAGGTGGCTAGCGGGTGTCTGTCTCTCCCACTTTAGTCGGATCGGATTCTATGAAAAGGGTCCTTATGAAGGGTAAATAGCAATTGGCATATCACGTTGTGGTTTTTGCGTAGGTAAGAAACGTTCTTGCTAGAAACCCATAGCAGCCACGTAAAACATGCAAACAACAATTAGAGGACGTCTAACTTGTTTTTGCAGGGTATGCTATGTGATGTGATATGGCCAAAAGGATGTGATGAATGATATATGTGATGTATGAGATTGATCATGTTCTTGTAATAGGAATCACGACTTGCATGTCGATGAGTATGACAACCGGCAGGAGCCATAGGAGTTGTCTTAATTTATTTATGACATGCGTGTCAACATAAACGTCATGTAATTACTTTACTTTATTGCTAACCGTTAGCTGTAGTAGTAGAAGTAATAGTTGGCGAGACAACTTCATGAAGACACGATGATGGAGATCATGATGATGGAGATCATGGTGTCGTGCCGGTGACGATGATGATCATGGAGCCCCGAAGATGGAGATCAAAAGAAGCAAAGTGATATTGGCCATATCATGTCACTATTTGATTGCATGTGATGTTTATCATGTTTATACATCTTATTTGCTTAGAACGACGGTAGTAAATAAGATGATCCCTCACTAAAATTTCAAGAAGGTGTTCCCCCTAACTGTGCACCGTTGCGAAAGTTCGTCGTTTCGAAGCACCACGTGATGATCGGGTGTGATAGATTCTTACGTTCGAATACAACGGGTGTTGACGAGCCTAGCATGTACAGACATGGCCTCGGAACACATGCGAAACACTTAGGTTAACTTGACGAGCCTAGCATGTACAGACATGGCCTCGGAACACAAGAGACCGAAAGGTCGAGAATGAGTCGTATAGAAGATACGATCAACATGAAGATGTTCACCGATGTTGACTAGTCCGTCTCACGTGATGATCGGACACGGCCTAGTTGACTCGGATCATGTAATCACTTAGATGACTAGAGGGATGTCTATCTGAGTGGGAGTTCATAAGATGAACTTAATTATCCTGAACATAGTCAAAAGGTCTTCGCAAATTATCTCGTAGCTCGCGCTTCAGTTCTACTGTTTAGATATGATCCTAGAGAAAATTTAGTTGAAAGTTGATAGTAGTAATTATGCGGAATAGGTCCGTAAACTGAGGTTTGTCCTCATTGCTTCATAGAAGGCTTATGTCCTTAATGCACCGCTCAGTGTGCTGAACCTCGAACGTTGTCTGTGGATGTTGTGAACATCTGACATACACATTTTGATAACTACGTGATAGTTCAGTTAAACGGTTTAGAGTTGAGGCACCGAAGATGTTTTGAAACGTCGCGAAACATATGAGATGTTTCGAGGGCTGAAATTGGGATTTCAGGCTCGTGCCCACGTCAAGAGGTATAAGACCTCCGATGATTTTCTTAGCCTGCAAACTAAGGGAGAAAAGCTTAATTGTTGAGCTTGTGCTCAGATTGTCTGAGTACAACAATTGCTTGAATCGAGTGGGAGTTGATCTTCCAGATGAAATAGTGATGGTTCTCCGAAGTCATTACCACCAAGCTGCTTGAGCTTCGTGATGAACTATAATATATCAGGGACATATATGATGATCCTTGAGATATTCGCGATGTTTGACACCACAAAAGTAGAGATCAAGAAGGAGCATCAATTGTTGATGGTTGGTGAAACCACTAGTTTCAAGAAGGGCAAGGGCACGAAGGGATACTTCATGAAACAGCAATTCAGCTGCTGCTCTAGTGAAGAAACCCAAGGTTGAACCCAAACCCGAGACTAAGTGCTACTGTAATAAGGGGAACAACCACTGGAGCAGAATTACCCTAGATACTTAGTAGATGAGAAGGCTGGCAAGGTCGATAGAAGTATATTGATATACATTGTGTTGATGTGTACTTTACTAGTACTCCTAGTAGCACCAGGGTATTAGATACCGGTTCGGTTGCTAAGTGTTAGTAACTCGAAATAAAAGCTATGGAATAAACGGAGACTAGCTAAAGGTGAGCTGACGATATGTGTTGGAAGTGTTTCCAATGTTGATATGATCAAGCATCGCACGCTCCCTCTACCATCGAGATTGGTGTTTGCGTTGAGCATAGACATGATTGGATTATGTCTATCGCAATACGGTTATTCATTTAAGGAGAATAACAGTTACTCTATTTATTTGAATAATACCTTCAATGGTCTTGCACCTAAAATGAATGGTTCATTGAATCTCGATCGTAGTGATACACATGTTCATGCCAAAAGATATAAGATAGTAATGATAGTACTACCTACTTGTGGCACTGCCACGTAAGTCATATCGGTATAAAATGCATGAAGAATCTCCATGTTGATGGATCTTTGGGCTCACTCGTTTTTGAAAGGTTTGAGACATGCGAACCATGTCTATTGGTGTATATGCATGAAGAAACTCCATGCAAATGGACCGTTTGGACTCACTTGATTTTGAATCACTTGAGACATGCAAATCATACCACATGGGCAAGATGACTGAAAGCCTCATTTTCAGTAAAATGGAACTAGAAAGCAACTTGTTGGAAGAAATACATTTTGATGTGTGCAGTCCAATGAGTGCTGAGGCGTGTAGTGGATATCGTTATGTTCTTACTTCACAGATGATTTGAGTAGATGTTGAGTATATTTACTTGATGAATCACGAGTCTGAATTATTGAAAGGTTCAAGTAATTTCAGGGTGAAGTTGAAAGATCATCGTGACAAGAGGATAAAAGATCTATGATATGATCATAGAGATGAATATCTGAATTACGAGTTTGGCACAGAATTAAGACATTGTGGAAATTGTTTCACAACTAATACAGCCTGGAACACCATAGTGTGATGGTGTGTCCGAACATCATAACTGCACCCTATTGGATATGATGCATACCATGATGTCTCTTATCGAATTACCACGATAGTTTATGGGTTAGGCATTAGAGACAACCACATTCACTTTAATAGGGCACCACGTAATTCCGATGAGATGACACCGTATGAACTATGGTTTAGACAAACTAAGCTGCCATTTCTTAAAAGTTTGGGGCTGCGATGCTTATGTGGAAAAGTTTCAGGCTGATAAGTCGAACCCAAAGTGGATAAACGCATCTTCATAGGACACCCAAAACAGTTGGGTATACCTCATGTCTCAGATTCGAAAGCAATAAGGGATTGTTTCTAGAATCGGGTCCTTTCTCAAGGAAAAGTTTCTCTCGAAAGAATTGAGTGGGAGGATGGTGGAGACTTGATGAGGTTATTGAACCGTCTCTTCAACTAGTGTGTGACAGGGCACAGGGAGTTGTTCCTGTGGCACCTACACCAATTGAAGTGGAAGCTTATGATAGTGATCATGAAACTTCAGATCAAGTCACTACCAAACCTCATGGGATGACAAGGATGCGTACTACTTCAGAGTGGTACGTAATCCTGTCTTGGAAGTCATGTTGCTAGACAACAATGAACCTACGAGCTATGGAGAAGCGATGGTGGGCCCGGATTCCGATAAATAGCTCGAGGCCATAAAATCCAAGAAAGGATCCATGTACGGAAACAAAGTGTAGACTTTGACAGAACAGCTCGATGGTTGTGAGGCTGTTGAGTACAGATGGATTTTAAAAGGAAGACAGACAATGATGGTAAGTATCACCATTAAGAAAGCTCAACTTGTCGTTAAGATGTTTTCCAACTAGTTCAAGGAGTTGACTACGATGAGACTTTCTCACTCGTAGCGATGCTAAGAGTCTGTTGGAATTATATTAGCGATTACTGCATTATTTATGAAATCTTGCAAATAGGATGTCAAAACATTGTTTCCTCGATGATTTTCTTGAGGAAAGGTTGTATGTGATACAACCGGAAGGTTTTGTCAATCCTGAAAGATGTTAATAAGTATGCAAAGCTCCAGCAATCCTTCTAAGGACTGGAGTAAGCATCTCGGAGTTGGAATGTACGCATTGATGAGATGATCAAAGATTTTGGGTTTATACAAAGTTTATGAGAAACTTGTATTTCCAAAGAAGTGAGTGGGAGCACTATAGAATTTCTGATGAATATATGTTGTTGACATATTGTTGATCAGAAAAGACGTAGAATTTCTGGAAAGCATATAGGGTTATTTGGAAAGTATTTTTCAATGGAAAGCCTGGATTAAGCTACTTGAACATTGAGCATCAAGATCTATAAGGACAGTTCAAAACGCTTAATGGTACTTTCAAATGAGCACATACCTTGACATGATCTTGAAGGTGTTCAAGATGGATCAGTCAAAGAAGGAGTTCTTGCCTGAGTTGTAAGGTATGAAGTTAAGACTTAAAGCTCGACCACGGTAGAATAGAGAGAAAGGACGAAGGTCGTCCCCTATGCTTAAGACATAGGCACTACAGTATGCTATGCTGTGTACCGCACCTGAAATGTGCCTTGCCATGAGTCAGTCAAGGGGTACAAGAGTGATCTAAGAATGGATCACAGGACAGCGGTCAAAGTTATCCTTAGTAACTAGTGGACTAAGGAATTTTCTCGATTATGGAGGTGGTAAAAGAGTTCGTCGTAAAGGGTTACGCAGATGCAAACTTTGACACTAATCCAGATTATTCTGAGTAGTAAACTGGATTCGTATAGTAGAACAGTTATTTGGAATAGCTCCAAATATAGCGTAGTAGCTGCATCTGCAAGATGACATAGAGATTTGTGAAGTACATACGGATCTGAAAGATTCAGACCCGTTGACTATAACATCTCTCACAAGCATAAACATGTTCAAACCCAGAACTCATCGAGTGTTAATCACATGGTAATGTGAACTAGATTATTGACTCTAGTAAACTCTTTAGGTGTTAGTCACATGGGGATGTGACCTTGAGTGTTAATCACATATCGATGTGAACTAGATTATTGACTCTAGTGCAAGTGGGAGACTGTTGGAAATATGCCCTAGAGGCAATAATAAATAAGTTATTATTATATTCCCTTGTTCATGATAATCGTTTATTATCCATGCTAGAATTGTATTGATAGGAAACTCAGATACATGTGCGGATACATAGACAACACCATGTCCCTAGTAAGCCTCTAGTTGACTAGCTCGTTGATCAATAGATGGTTACGGTTTCCTGACCATGGACATTGGATGTCGTTGATAACGGGATCACATCATTAGGAGAATGATGTGATGGACAAGACCCAATCCTAAGCCTAGCACAAAGATCGTGTAGTTCGTATGCTAAAGCTTTTCTAATGTCAAGTATCATTTCCTTAGACCATGAGATTGTGCAACTCCTGGATACCGTAGGAATACTTTGGGTGTGCCAAACGTCACAGTAACTGGGTGGCTATAAAGGTACACTACAGGTATCTCCGAGAGTGTTTGTTGGGTTGGCACGAATCGAGACTGGGATTTGTCACTCCGTGTAAACGGAGAGGTATCTCTGCGCCCACTCGGTAGGACATCATCATAATGTGCACAATGTGATCAAGGAGTTGATCACGGGATGATGTGTTACGGAACGAGTAAAGAGACTTGCCGGTAATGAGATTGAACAAGGTATCGGGATACCGACGATCGAATCTCGGGCAAGTATCGTACCGATAGACAAAGGGAATTGTATACGGGATTGATTAAGTCCTTGACATCGTGGTTCATCCGATGAGATCATCGTGGAACATGTGGGAGCCAACATGGGTATCTAGATCCCGCTATTGGTTATTGGCCAGAGAACGTCTCGGTCATGTCTGTATGGTTCCCGAACCCGTAGGGTCTACACACTTAAGGTTCGGTGACGCTAGGGTTATAGAGATATTAGTATGTGGTAACCTGAAAGTTGTTCGGAGTCCCGGATGAGATCCCGGACGTCACGAGGAGTTCCGGAATGGTCCGGAGGTAAAGATTTATATATAGGAAGTGCTATTTCGGCCATTGGGACAAGTTTCGGGGTCACCGGTATTGTACCGGGACCACCGGAAGGGTCCCGGGGGTCCACCGGGTGGGGCCACCTGACCTGGGGGGCCACATGGGCTGTAGGGGATGCACCTTGGCCTATATGGGCCAAGGGCACCAGCCCCAAGAGGCCCATGCGCCAAGAGAAGAGGGAAAGGAAGAGTCCTAAAGGGGGAAGGCACCTCCGAGGTGCCTTGGGGAGGAGGGACTCCTCCCTTGGACGCACCCTTCCTTGGAGGAAGGGCCAAGGCTGCGCCCCCCCTCTTCCTTGGCCCTATATATAGTGGGGGAAAGGGAGGGCAGCAACACCTAAGCCCTGGCGCCTCCCTCTCCCTCCCATGACACATCTTCCTCCTCCCGTAGCGCTTGGCGAAGCCCTGTTGGAATCCCGCTACTTCCACCACCACGCCGTCGTGCTACTGGATCTCCATCAACCTCTCCTTCCCCCTTGCTGGATCAAGAAGGAGGAGACGTCGCTGCTCCCTATGTGTGTTGAACACGGAGGTGCCGTCCGTTCGGCGCTAGGATCATCGGTGATTTGGATCACGACGAGTACGACTCCATCAACCCCGTTCTCTTGAACGCTTCCGCGCGCGATCTACAAGGGTATGTAGATCCACTCCTCCCTCGTTGCTAGATGACTCCATAGATAGATCTTGGTGACACGTAGGAAAATTTTGAATTTATGCTACGCTCCCCAACACATAATCCTCGACAATATTGTAGCGGTGCTTAGGCGAAGCCCTGCGACGG
Source organism: Triticum aestivum (assembly GCF_018294505.1). Classification (NCBI taxonomy): domain Eukaryota; kingdom Viridiplantae; phylum Streptophyta; class Magnoliopsida; order Poales; family Poaceae; genus Triticum; species Triticum aestivum. The sequence continues at coordinate 41,090,784 of NC_057806.1, read as the reverse complement.
TAGAACATCAAGATCGTCACCACGCCGTCGTGCTGACGGAACTCATCCCCGACACTTTGCTGGATCGGAGTCCGGGGATCGTCATTGAGCTGAACGTGTGCTCGAACTCGGAGGTGCCATAGTTTCGGTGCTTGATCGGTCGAATCGGGAAGACATACGACTACTTCCTCTACGTTGCGTCAACGCTTCCGTTGCCGGTCTACGAGGGTACGTAGACAACACTCTCCCCTCTCGTTGCTATGCATCACCATGATCTTGCGTGTGCGTAGGAAAATTTTGAAATTACTACGTTCCCCAACAGTGGCATTAGAGCCTGGTTTTATGCGTTGATGTAATATGCACGAGTAGAACACAAGTGAGTTGTGGGCGATATAAGTCATACTGCTTGCCAACATGTCATACTTTGGTTCGGCGGTATTGTTGGATGAAGCGGCCCGGACTGATATTACGCGTACGCTTACGCGAGACTGGTTTTACCGCCGTGCTTTGCACATAGGTGACTAGCGGGTGTCAGTTTCTCCAACTTTAGTTGAACCGAGTGTGGCTACGCCCGGTCCTTGCGAAGGTTAAAACATCACCAACTTGACAAACTATCGTTGTGGTTTTTGATGCGTAGGTAAGAACGATTCTTGCTAAGCCCGTAGCAGCCACGTAAAACTTGCAACAACAAAGTAGAGGACGTCTAACTTGTTATGCAGGGCATGTTGTGATGTGATATGGTCAAGACGTGATGAGATATAAGTTGTTGTATGAGATGATCATGTTTTGTTGAAGTTATCGGCAACTGGCAAAAGCCTTATGGTTGTCTCTCTATTGCATAAGATGCAAGCGCCAAATAATTGCTTTACTTTATCGCTATGCGATAGCAATAGTTGCAAGAGCAATAGTTGGCTAGACGACCATGTGACGACACATTGATATAGATCAAGATGATGGAGATCATGGTGTCATGCCGGTGACGATGGAAATCATGACAATGCTTTGGAGATGGAGATCATAGGCACAAGATGATGATGGCCATATCATGTCACATATTTTGATTGCATATGATGTTTATCTTTTATACATCTTATTTTTGCTTAGTTCGACGGTAGCTTTATAAGATGATCTCTCACTAAATTATCAATGTATAAGTGTTCTCCCTGAGTATGCACCGTTGCGAAAGTTCTTCATGCTGAGACACCACGTGATGATCGGGTGTGATAGGCTCTACGTTCAAATACAACGGGTGCAAAACAGTTGCACACGCGGAATACTCAGGTTAAACTTGACGAGCCTAGCATATAACAGATATGGCCTCGGAACACGGAGACCGAAAGGTCGAGCGTGAATCATATAGTAGATATGATCAACATAGTGATGTTCACCATTGAAACTACTCCATCTCACGTGATGATCGGACATGGTTTAGTTGATATGGATCACGTGATCACTTAGAGGATTAGAGGGATGTCTATCTAAGTGGGAGTTCTTAAGTAATATGATTAATTGAACTTTAATTTATCATGAACTTAGTCCTGGTAGTATTTTGCAAATTACGTTGTAAATCAATAGCTCGCGTTGTTGCTTCCCTATGTTTATTTTGATATGTTCCTAGAGAAAAATTATGTTGAAAGATGTTAGTAGCAATGATGCGGATTGGATCCATGGTCTGAGGATTATCCTCATTGCTGCACAGAAGAATTATGTCCTTGATGCACCGCTAGGTGACAGACCTATTGCAGAAGCAAATGCAGACGTTATGAACGTTTGGCTAGCTCAATCTGATGACTACTTGATAGTTTAGTGCACCATGCTTAACGGCTTAGAATCAGGACTTCAAAGACGTTTTGAACGTCATGGACCATATGAGATGTTCCAGGAGTTGAAGTTAATATTTCAAGCAAATACCCGAGTTGAGAGATATAAAGTCTCCAACAAGTTCTATAGCTAAAAGATGGAGGAGAATAGCTCAAGCAGTGAGCATGTGCTCAGATTGTCTGGGTACTACAATCGCTTGAATCAAGTGGGAGTTAATCTTCCAGATAAAATAGCGATTGACAGAATTCTCTAGTCACCATCACCAAGTTAGTAGAACTTTGTGATGAACTATAATATGCAAGGGATAACAGAAACAATTCCCAAGCTCTTCGTGATGCTGAAATCAATGAAGGTAGAAATCAAGAAAAACATCAAGTGTTGATGGTTGACAAGACCACTAAGTTTCAAGTAAAAGGGCAAGGGAAGAAGGGGAGCTTCAAGAAGAACGGCAAGCAAGTTGCTGCTCAAGTGAAGAAGCCCAAGTCTGGTCCTAAGCCTGAGACTAAGTGCTTCTACTGCAAAGGGACTGGTCACTGGAAGCGGAACTACCCCAAGTATTTGGCGGATAAGAAGGATGGCAAAGTGAACAAAGGTATATTGGATATACATGTTATTGATGTGTACTTTACTAGTGTTTATAGCAAACCCTCAGTATTTGATACTAGTTCAGTTGCTAAGATTAGTAACTCGAAACGGGAGTTGCAGAATAAACAGAGACTAGTTAAGAGTGAAGTGACGATGTGTGTTGGAAGTAGTTCCAAGATTGATATGATCATCATCGCAGACTCCCTATACTTTCGGGATTAGTGTTAAACCTGAATAAGTGTTATTTGGTGTTTGCATTGAGCATGAATATGATTTGATCATGTTTATTGCAATACGATCATTCATTTAAGTTAGAGAACAATTGTTGTTCTGTTTACATGAATAAAACCATCTATGGTCATACACACCAACGAAAATGGTTTGTTGGATCTCGATCGTAGTGATACACATATTCATAATATTGAAGCCAAAATATGCAAAGTTAATAATGATAGTGCAACTTATTTGTGGCACTACCGTTTAGGTCATATTGGTGTAAAGCGCATGAAGAAACTCCATACTGATGGACTTTTGGAACCACTTGATTATGAATCACTTGGTACTTGCGAACCGTGCCTTATGGGCAAGATGACCAAAACACCGTTCTCCGGTATTATGGAGAGAGCAACATATTTATTGGAAATCATACATACAGATGTATGTGGTCCGATGAATGTTGAGGCTCGTGGCGGATATCGTTATTTTCTCACCTTCACAGATGACTTAAGCAGATATGGGTCTATCTACTTAATGAAACATAAGTCTAAAACATTTGAAAAGTTCAAAGAATTTTAGAGTGAAGTTGAAAATCATCGTAACAAGAAAATAAAGTTTCTACGATTTGATCGTGGAGAAGAGTATTTGAGTTACGAGTTTGGTCTTCAGTTAAAACAATGTGAAATAGTTTCACTACTCACGCCACCAGGAACACCACAGCATAATGGTGTGTCTGAACGTCATAACCGTACTTTATTGGATATAGTGCAATCTATGATGTTTCTTACCGGTTTACCACTATCGTTTTGAGGTTATGCATTAAAGACAGATGCATTCACGTTAAAAAGGGCACCATCTAAGTCAGTTGAGACGACATAATCTGAATTGTGGTTTGGCAAGAAACCAAAGTTGTCATTTCTTAAAGTTTGGGGTTGTGATGCTTATATGAAAAAGTTTCATCCTGATAAACTCAAACCCAAATTAGAGAAATATGTCTTCATAGGATACCCAAAGGAGACTGTTGGGTACACCTTCTATCATAGATCCTAAGGCAAGACATTCGTTTCTTATAATGGATCCTTTCTAGAGAAGGAGTTTCTCTCGAAAGAAGTGAGTGGGAGGAAAGTAGAACTTGATGATGTAACTATACCTGCTCCCTTATTCGAAAGTAGTTCATCACATAAATCTGTTCCTGTGACTACTACACCAATTAGTGAGGAAGCTAATGATGATGATCATGTAACTTCAGATCAAGTTACTATCGAACCTCGTAGGTCAACCAGAGTGAGATCCGCACCAGAGTGGTATGGTAATCCTGTTCTGGAGGTCATGTTACTTGACCATGACGAACCTACGAACTATGAGGAAGCGATGATGAGCCCAAATTCCGCAAAATGGTTTGAGGCCATGAAATCTGAGATAGGATCCATGTATGAGAACAAAGTATGGACTTTGATTGACTTGCCCAATGATCGGCAAGCCATTGAGATTAAATGGATCTTCAAGAGGAAGACTGACGCTGATAGTAGTGTTACTATCTACAAAGCTAGACTTGTCGAAAAAGGGTTTTGACAAAGTTCAAGGTGTTGACTACGATGAGAGTTTCTCACTCGTATCGATGCTTAAGTCTGTCCGAATCATGTTAGCAATTGCCACATTTTATGAAATCTAGCAAATGGATAAACAAAACTGCATTCCTTAAAGGATTTATTAAAGAAGAGTTGTATATGATGCAACCAGAAGGTTTTGTCAATCCTAAAGGTGCTAACAAAATATGCAAGCTCCAGCGATCCATCTATGGACTGGTGCAAGCATCTCGGAGTTGTAATATACGCTTTGATAGTGTGATCAAAGCATATGGTTTTATACAGAATTTTGGAGAAGTCTGTATTTACAAGAAAGTGAGTGGGAGCACTACAGCATTTCTGATAAGTATATGTGAGAGACATATTGTTGATCGGAAATGATGTAGAAATTTCTGGAAAGCATAAAGGAGTGTTTGAAAGGAGTTTTTCAAAGAAATACCTCGGTAAAGCTGCTTACATATTGAGCATCAAGATCTATAGAGATAGATCAAGACGCTTGATAAGATTTTTCAATGAGTACATACCTTGACAAGATTTTGAAGTAGTTCAAAATGGAACAGTCAAAGAAAGAGTTCTTGCCTGTATTACAAGGTGTGAAATTGAGTAAGACTCAAAGCCCGACCACGGCAGAAGATAGAAAGAGAATGAAAGTCATTTCCTATGCCTTAGCCATAGGTTCTATAAAGTATGCCATGCTGTGTACCAGATCTATTGTATACCCTACACTATTTTTGGCAAGGGAGTACAATAGTGATCTAGGAGTAGATCACTGGACAACGGTCAAAATTATCCTTAGCAGAATAAGGATATGTTTCTCGATTATGGAGGTGACAAAAGGTTCGTCGTAAAGAGTTACGTCAATGCAAGTTTTGACATAGATCTGGATGACTCTAAATCTCGATCTAGATACATATTGAAAGTGGGAGCAATTAGCTAGAGTAGCTCCGTGCAGAGCATTGTTGACATAGAAATTTGCAAAATACATACGGATCTGAATGTGTCAGACCCATTGACTAAACTTCTCTCATAAGCAAAACATGATCACACCTTAGTACTCTTTGGGTGTTAATCACATAGTGATGTGAACTAGATTATTGACTCTAGTAAACCCTTTGGGTGTTGGTCACATGTCGATGTAAACTATTGGTGTTAAATCACATGGCGATGTGAACTAGATTATTGACTCTAGTGCAAGTGGGAGACTGAAGGAAATATGCCCTAGAGGCAATAATAAAGTTATTATTTATTTCCTTATATCATGATAAATGTTTATTATTCATGCTAGAATTGTATTAACCGGAAACATAATACATGTGTGAATACATAGACAAACATAGTGTCACTAGTATGCCCCTACTTGACTAGCTCGTTAATCAAAGATGGTTATGTTTCCTGACCATAGACATGAGTTGTCATTTGATTAGCGGGATCACATCATTAGGAGAATGATGTGATTGACTTGACCCATTCCGTTAGCTTAGCACTTGATCGTTTAGTATGTTGCGATTGCTTTCTTCATGACTTATACAAGTTCCTATGACTATGAGATTATGCAACTCCCGTTTGCGGGAGGAACACTTTGGGTGCTACCAAACATCACAACGTAACTGGGTGATTATAAAGGAGCACTACAGGTGTCTCCGAAGGTACATGTTGGGTTGGCGTATTTCGAGATTAAGATTTGTCACTCCGATTGTCGGAGAGGTATCTCTGGGCCCTCTCGGTAATGCACATCACTTAAGCCTTGCAAGCAATGCAACAATGAGTTAGTTGTGAGATGATGTATTACGGAACGAGTAAAGAGACTTGCCGGTAACGAGATTGAACTAGGTATTGAGATACCGACGATCGAATCTCGGGCAAGTAACATACCGATGACAAAGGGAACAACGTATGTTGTTATGCGGTCTGACCGATAAAGATCTTCGTAGAATATGTGGGAGCCAATATGAGCATCCAGGTTCCGCTATTGGTTATTGACCGGAGACGTGTCTCGGTCATGTCTACATTGTTCTCGAACCCGTAGGGTCCGCACGCTTAACGTTACGATGATAGTTTCATTATGAGTTTATATGTTTTGATGTACCGAAGGTTGTTCGGAGTCCCGGATGTGATCATGGACATGACGAGGAGTCTCGAAATGGTCGAGACATAAAGATTGATATATTGGAGGCCTATGTTTGGACATCGGAAGTGTTCCCGGTGAAATCGGCATTTTACCGGATTACCGGGAGGTTACCGGAACCCCCCGGTAACCTAATGGGCCTTGTTGGGCCTCGGTGGAAGAGAGGAGAGGAGGCAAGGGCTGGCCGCTTGCCTCCCCTCCCCCTAGTCCGAATACGACAAGGAGAGGGGGGCGGCGCCCCCCTTCCCTCTCTCTCCCCCTCCCAATCCTAGTCCAAGTAGGAAAGGGGGGGAGTCCTACTCCCGGTGGGAGTAGGACTCCTCCAGGCGCGCCTCCCTAGGGCCGGCCGCACCTCCCCCTTCCTCCTTTATATACGGGGGTAGGGGGGCACCCCATGACACAAGTTGATCTTCGTGATCGTTCTCTTAGCCGTGTGCGGTGCCCCCCTCCACCATAATCCTCGATAATATTGTAGCGGTGCTTAGGCGAAGCCCTGCGACGATAGAACATCAAGATCGTCACCATGCTGTCGTGCTAACGGAACTAATCTCGGACACTTTGCTGGATCGGAGTCCGGGGATCGTCATCGAGCTGAACGTGTGCTCGAACTCGGAGGTGCCGTAGTTCCGGTGCTTGATTGGTTGGATCGGGAAGACGTACGACTACTTCCTCTACGTTGCGTCAACGCTTCCGTTGCCGGTCTACGAGGGTACGTAGACAACACTCTCCCCTCTCGTTGCTATGCATCACCATGATCTTGCGTGTGCGTAGGAAAATTTTGAAATCACTACGTTCCCCAACATGTGTCTCATAGGAAGCTCGAGAAGCTGGTGCCGACTATAGGATGTTGTAAGATATGCACCATACAAACAACAATCGGATGCCGACATGTCCGCGTAGAATCTGCAACCAACGACAAAATGCATCAAGGCCAGTGTGAGAAAAATGATTGTGCTTCAGTTATTGGAATGGTTTTCCTTCTATGTTCATATCATCATTATATTAATTTACGAATTTTGCATTCCACTATGAATTTAATATGAACTAATGCAGTCACGACACCATATTTCTTCCCCTGCTATACACCTATATATCACTATACCAATCGAATACAGGGAGCTGCCTATGGACTTGGAAGCCTGAAAAAGGCAAATAGTAAACAACTTTGAGTTTCATAATCAAAATTGAGACAATATTGTATATATTTAATTGGAATTATATGAAAATTGTAGTGTGCCTTATCTATTTCCTTATCTGTTGTTATGTATTATTTGTACAGTTATTGTTCAATGTTTAATTTAACCTTATGTAATTTCTGAAAAAAATGAAAGATGTATAAATGGATAAGCAGGTGAAGATATTATTGTTATGGCTGATCATGGACGATGCCTATTCCTTTCAGCTTACATTGTCGATAGGGACGCTGTAGTGAGATTTCTATCGAACTGAAGATATTGAAAGTTGAAGGTTGGCACTGGTGGGGTTTGCTTCTATGAGTACTGTTAGGTATGTGGTGTCAACAAGTTATGCTTAGAAGTACTAAACTTATGTACGCAAATAGCACTATCTTTCATTGCACACACACTTGGGTGCTAATTCTTCCTTGGATATTTCGTACGCAAATAACACTACCTTTCATTGCACACACCAGGGTGCTAATTCTTCAAAGTATTATGCTATAAAATATGAATTAAATTTAGGCAGGTCTATCTTACATATGCGAACTCATCTCAGGCATTTTCCTTTAGCTACACAATTTACTCAAGTTCTCTTTTTGTATTGCCATTCAGCGACCTCTATATTTGATTACTCGCATAACCAAGAGAATGAGTTACTATTTAGTTTCTTCCGATCTGCTCTGTTGCAAATTAGGCATCTTATACACTAGCTTGAAATGATATTCTTTAATGTTTATAAGAATAATAATTGTAATATGACATCAATTTGGGCGTAAATGTGAAGTTAATGTAGAGAAATTTATATAGAGAAAATCACATGTTTTTATTATCATACAGAGAAACCATAAATCAAGAACCACCTCTGAAGCTCTGACACCCCCCCCCCCTGCACCACCCTAGGTCCGACTAACTCTGTCCTAGCTTCGCCTCTCCACTTCTCCAATCACCACAGGTCGTTGTGTTCTTATGTATGCGTCCATTGCATCAGAGACTCTTACCACCACATCTAGGCTAAGCTCAAGGATCCTTTTTTTCGTTTACAAAATTAGGTATTTGATTATAGTTATTTTATCTCTAAATAGGAGGGATTTTTCCTTTTTGTAATAATTAAGTCATGAAAGTTGGTTGTACATAATAAAACAAAGAGATCTGCGTGGAGCTGCATGCATTATACATAATTAGCTTAATTAGCATTATAAGTTTTTGTACTGATGTTTCCACCATATAATTAAAGTGTACCTACCGTCATCTTGCCTGTATCCGAATTGCAAAGTTTTATAGTTCATATGCGGGCTTGCATACTACATAAAACTGGGTGGTGCTACCAATTTCTGAAGCAATGCAATCTATTGTTTTCTTTTATTCAAATATTCAATCTGACTTCGCACTCTCTGTCTCTCTTGATTTCTTAGTAGTTAGTTATGTTCTCTCTAATGTTTAGCAATTATACGGCTGATGGGCACCATTCCGCCCTCAACTCGCTAATGATTCGTCTATTTTGTTATTTTAGGATCATTTATATTTATACAGTTTACGCTCCAAATAATCTTCATACAGATGGTCCAACTTTGTGATTACATGAATCATATTTCTATGTTCACCTTTTCCAGAATTTCATTTTTCTGAAGTCATCAACGTGTCAGAGTGGGAGTATGGGGCACATATAAGTCTGTATTCTGCAGGTGAGAAAAATGGTAAGCTTTCAAGGGTCATCAACAACAGTGTGATGTATAGTACTACTTGTATTTAACTGAAATTAATTACAAATGGTCCATCTTAATTACATGAACTTCATTTCTAGGGTCCCCTTTTACCTACGATTGAATATTAATCAAGTAAAGAATGTGTTGGATTTATAATCATATTCCACGACATCAGATGTCTAGATTTCTTGTGATTACCCATTGCCAATATCCAGCATTTCATCTTTAGATATAGATGAACCCTTTTTATGAGCAACAACGTAAGTATCTGCATTCTTATCTTTCACTGTGTCCTTTACAGACCTTTCATCTTTACCGCCTCCATTACCTCTATCAGATCTTCTTTTATGGGCGGCGGCACTCGTCGGTCACTGTATGATCATCGATGGGTCATCTATCAGATCTTCTTTTGTCATCCCGCATCTTGGGTTGTAAGATTCAATAGACTTTTGGAAGGTTTGGTGTAAGCTAATATTATTGTTGTTATTTTGATATTTCTCTCTTTGGTCCGTCTCCTCTTACTTCTACAACAATGAAAGTTTCAGTTAGATGCCACGGTTGTCAAAAGCATTCACACTGCATCATATAATATTTTCAGCGAAGATTGTGCTGTCGTTATGGATGATCTTTTTTTTGCAGGGGCATTAAAGATGCTTTTTTTTGTAGGAGCACCATGGATGATCTTCAAGGCTATGTATTTTGACTGAATTTTTGTTTATCCCCGTTGCAACGCACGGGTAATGTTTTCTATGAATTTGTAAAATTAATGCACAAACCAGGTCGCATCCACACCAATTAATAAATTCAGCCTCAAGTTCCTACAGCCACATCAATTTGAAAAATCGAGAGGAAAATCCAAAGCCGAAATCCACTATCGCAAAATTTGAGAATTTTACAGTAACATCTCTCTCTCAAATAGTTACTTTATCAAACCAGAGATGATTAAGAACTTGCAGATTTCCCGTTACTAAGTTCTGCCTAATTTATTTCTATTTAAGATTGGCATTTGACAAATCCCACGAGAGCTCCTGTTCGGCGCCTGTTGCGCCCGAACACTGCCGCGCCCTGTTGGGCCGGCCCATGAAGGCTGAGCGCAACAACCTTTATAATACCAAAAAACTGCAAAAAACAGTGCGTTCTCCAGGATTCGAATTAGGGTGGTTGGTTCCTTGGCCGACCTCTAATAACCACTAGAGAAACTACACATTGGTTACTACCAGTAGCGCCAACACTATAAGAACAAGCGGGGCCGCGTCTATTATATAGCTTTGATTTCTGAATTATTTTTAGAACATCATGGATTTGAAAATGTTCATCATTTTTGAGGAAAAGATCACAAACTTTAAAAAAGTTCATCGATTTTGCAAACAGTTAAGGAAAAAAATTGAAAAAAGTTCAATGCTTTTGAAAAAAAAGTTCATCGATTTTCAAAAAAGTTCAAAATTTTTGACAAAAAATCATCAAATTTGAAGAAAAGTTCATCATGATTTGATGAAAAGTTCATCGAATTTGAAAAAGTTCATCGAATTTGAAAAAAGTTCATCAAAATTGAAAAAAAGTTCTTCGAATGTGAAAAAAAGTTAATCAAATTTGTAAAAAAAAAGTTCATCCATTTTGGAAAACTGTTCATCGATTTTGGAAAAAATTACGAATTTTGAAAAAGTTCATTGAACCAGGAAGAAGGAAAAAAGAAAAAGGGAAATTCGAAAGAAGAAAAGAACGAGGAGAGGTACCTAAGCACGTGAAGTTTGTTGGCGTGGTGGTTGACTGGTAGTACTCCTAACCAGGATGTCGCCGGTTCGATACGCCACAGCCTCACATTTTTTGCGTTTTGAAATGTAGATAGGAGAGAAGGATAGATGGGCCGGCCCAGCGAGGATGAGGGGTATGCGCCTGTTTGAAAAAACACCTATAACGGGCGCTAAAGGTGCCGAATAGGGTTTGCCAAATTCCACAGCCAAGCCAACATCTAGCAGTGGCATTGAGAGCTCAAAAGTATAAAATTGTACCCCTAAGATACATCTGAAACGCTCTCACCATCTGATGAAATTGATGCAGCCAATGTCATTGTCAAGGGTGAAGGACACGTATGTATTCCTCTCCATCTTGCCAGTCACCATCCCAACGAGCCTGGCCAGCAGGCCACCCAACCTGGATAGCCGCGTAAGAAGCCAATCTTGATGAACACAAAGCCGAGGAGATGCATATAGTGGGCACTCACCTTGGTCGTCTCGACGCGAGCCACCCCTTCTCGCCAGTGCCGGACAGCGGCACAATGACGATCTGCTTCATGGTGATGAAAGAGGGTGAAGACCACCACCGCAAGGAGGCCAGCCGCTTGGATGCGAATCGACAGCGGGGTGGCATCGATGTTCGCCGGGTTTCAACAGGTGCCACTGCCAATGTAATTAAAACACTTGTAGTCTTTCACTGAGCAACGTGCAGATTACATGAAGTAAAGTTGGATGGCAATTATATGCTTCATGTAAAATTGTATGAAGTAAAGCTTGATGGCTATAGTAGAGGGAGAAGACTGGATGCAATGTAAATATCTCATCTCTTCAAATATGTTGTTAGATGTGTATAGTCCCCTTTTCTGTATACCCCCCATTGTATAAGGAGTTTCCTGCATTTTACTACACATGTATATATATTGGCCTTTGACCCTCTATCAATACTAGTTGCTCATTATCCGACATGGTATCAGATGCTAGGTTAGTCTCTCTTTCCGGCACGATGCAACTCCGTGCTCCCTGTCCATAATTTCCCCCGTTTCCGCTGCTTCTAGCCACCCACCCGCCGTCTCCTCTCTGCAACCGGTCGCCACCGTTCTCTACAGCGGGCCGCTGCCGTCCTCTTCAGTCCGGCTGCCGCCAGCTCCTGTCCCGTCTGGCCGCTGTTGTCCCCGGTCCGTCCGGCCCCTGCATCGCCTGCCTTCCGCTTCCGCCGGGCTCGTCTAGCCGCCGCCTCGGGCTCGTCTAGCCGCTGCCGCCCCGGGCTCGTCTGGCCGTCGCCGCCCCGGGCTCGTCTGGCCGTCGCTGCCCCTGGCTGTCCGACCGCCGCCGCCCCTGGCCGTCCGGCCGCCGCCGCCGTTCCCGGCCTGCCAGACCTCCGCCATCCCAGCTTCCGACTGCTGGCGGCCCGGCTCCTCCTTGCCTCTGCTCGCATGGCCTGATCCCGCTTGAGCGCCCGCCCAGACCGGGTCCTCTTTGTTCATTGACTCCAAAAAATAGAGTGACTTCCTCATGTCCTCTTCGGGCTATGTCGCGGTCCCTCGGTGCTCGGTGATCTTTGATCGCACCAACTATGCTGAGTTTGCGGGGTTCATGCGTATCCATATGCGTGGTCTTCTTCTGTGGGGCATTCTCTCTGGCGAGGTCACCTGTCCGCCATGCCCTATTGCTCCCGTGGCTCCTACCATGCCGGTTCTTGCCGCTGATGCTTCTCAGGCTGATCGAGATGCAGCCAAGGTGCTCGATGATGCTGCAGTTGATACTTATGATCAGCAGGTATCCGCTTATTCAGATGCTCTTGCTGTCTACGAGGATGATCTGTCTACTTACACTCAGCGGTGCAATGATGATGCCCGTGTTGCTGTTGTTCTCACTGCGACTGTCCTCCCTCAGTTTGCTTTGGAGTTCATGGGCCTCGGCATAGTTGCAGCGATGTGGTCTTATCTCTGTCAGCGCTATCAGCCCTCTGGTGATGCTCTCTACTTATTTGTGGTGCGTCGGGAGCACGCTCTTCAGTAGGGTGACTCATCTGTTGACGAGTTCTACACATAGAGTTCTGCTATCTGGCGCCAACTTGACTCTCTTCGGACAGTTATTTGTGGATCTTGCCACTGCTGTTAGACCATGCGGTCTGACTTGGAGTTTCAGCATGTCCATGAGTTCTTATCTCGCCTCCGCTCCGAGTTTGAGCCTCGACGTGCTCACTTGATTGCTCATGGTCATGTCCCTATCTCGGAGGTACTTGCTGAGCTTCGTGCTGAGGAGATTCGCCTTCGTTCTGCTGGATTGCTTGTGCTCCCTTCTGTGTTGGCTGCTCGAGCTCCTGTGTTGTCTGCTCGTCTCACTGCGCCACCGCTCCTGCCCACACCTTCAGGGGGGTGGGTCGCCCTCCTTATGTTGAGAAGGGTCGGTCGTGCTGTGGCACCTTCTGTGACTACTGCTCTAGGCTAGGTCACCCAGAGTCTGATTGTCATCAGAAGCAGCGAAACCAGAGGCGCTCCTCTTCCAGTGGTGCTCCTGTGTCGTCATCAACTCCGTCACTCACCGATCAGGACATTGTGCGGCTCAAGCGCCTTCTAGCTTCCTCCGGCTCTTCATCGACGGGTTCTACTGCTGTTGTGACTGCTTTCACCACTTCATCACCGCCGGCATCTACACCGTCAGGTACATCTTCATGGGTTTTGGACTCTAGAGCTTCCTTTCATATGTCCTATGATTCTTCAGCGTTGTCTTCTCTTTGCTCTATTGATTCTCCTATTAGTGTTCTTACTGCCGATGGCACATCTCTTCCTATTCTTTCCACTCCATCCTTTTTCTGTTCCTAGTGTTTCACATGTTCCTCGCCTTACCATGAATCTTTTCTTTCACTACCCAACTTACTGATTCTAGTTGTCGTGTCATTCTCGATACCGACTCTTGCTTCATTCAGGATCGTCGCACCAAGGTTTTGGTTGGTGCTGGCCCCCGGCACCATGAGCCAGAGGGCCTTTGGGAGGTTGACTGGCTTTGTGTTCCTTCCACAGCCACCACTTATGCCAGCTCTCATGCTCTTGCTGCCTCCTCGTATGCATCCTTCCAGCAGTGGCATCATCGCCTTGGTCACATCTGTGGCTCTCGCTTGTCATCATTAGTGCGCTAGGGCCTCTTAGGGTCTGTATATGGAGATGTTTATTTACATTGTAATGGTTGTAGACTTGGCAAACAGATCCAGTTACCTTATCCTACCAGTGAGTCGGTATCTCAGCATCCTTTTGATTTAGTTCATTCTGATGTTTGGGGTCCTGCTCCCTTTGATTCGAAAGGTGGTCATCGTTACTATGTTTTGTTTATTGACGATTTCTCTCGCTACACTTGGCTCTGCTTCATGAAATATCGTAGCGAGGTTCTCTCTATATACAAACGATTTGCTGGCATGGTTCACTCCCAGTTTTCCACGCCTATTCGTACTTTTCGTGCTGACTCTGCTGGAGAGTTTATCTCCCAGCTGTTGCGTGGTTTTCTTGTGGAACAGGGTACTCTTGCCCAGTTCTCTTGTCCTGGTGCTCATGCTCAGAATGTTGCAGAACGCAAGCATCGCCATCTGCTTGAGACGGCTCGTGCGCTGATGATTGCCGCTTCCCTTTCGCCCCACTTTTGGGCTGATGCTGTTTCTGCATCCACCTATCTCACCAACATTTAGCCTTTGACCGCCCTGCATGGTGGTATTCCTATGGAGTGTCTCACTGGTCGTTCTCCTGACTATTCAGCTCTTCGTATGTTTGGATGTGTGTGCTATGTCCTTGCTCCGCGAGAACGCACCAAACTGACTACTCAGTCTGTTGAGTGTGTTTTCCTTGGCTACAGAGGTGCATGCTCTAGCCAATGCAACCAAAAGACCGATCTGATGGAAGAGACTAGGAAGCACATTATACGTCAACACTCCCCCTCACGTGTATCTCCCTCAGGCCTAAACCTGGACCGAAAGTGGGCTGCAATTTAATTACGCCAGCCGGGTCTTGAACTCAGGAGCTCTTGGCTCTGATACCATGTAGAAGTGCATGCTCTAGCCAATGCAACCAAGAGACCGACCTGATGGAAGAGACTTAGGCAGCACATTATACGTCAACATATGTCAACTGGAGTATTTCTCAACAATCCCTTGGATCTGCTCCAGAGTCAAGATTGACAACAATTAGCAAGAATGAGCTACCTACAAATGACCACGAAACAAAGCAAAAATGGTGCTGGAGTGCACTGAGTCTTCTTAGCAAACATATGGTGTGCACCTCGCGAGCTGGCGATGGTTGAAGTCAATGGGGGCAGAGCAGCACTGAACTGCACGCAGCCTGGGCAACGACCAGCGAACTGCTCCGCCGATCTGTGCATGATGGGAGGAGCAAGTGCTCCGGCCAGGTGAAGAAGAGCGTTGGGGAGGAGAGGAACTGGCTCCCGTCGGCTCACAGGAGCAGGTGCTCCGGCCAGGTGAAGAAGAGCATCAGGGAGGAGAGGAACCGGCTCCTGTCGGCTCACCTGTGATTGAGAGGTGAGGCAGATAGTTTGGAAATGTCTTTTGCCATCACCGGAGCACGTCGGGGAGGAGAGGAACTGGCTCCCGTCGGCTCACCTGTGATTGAGAGGTGAGGCAGACAGTTTGGAACTGTCTTTTGCCGTCGCCGGAGCACTGGATGCCAGTCAAGAGAGGAGGGAGGGCGGGTAGCGTCGCTGGAAGAGGAACACGCGAGGGCTGGGCTGGTTGTGGAGGACGACGACGTCGAGTCGTGGCGAGAGAAGGGTTGGGTGAAGGTGCGGCGTCGGCATCAAGTGTCGCCGGTGGTGGACAGCCGCAGGGGTGGGGAAGGCGGACGGCGGAGGGGTGTTGGCGGCGCGTGGCGGGGGCCGGCGGCTGATAACCCACAAGTATAGGGGATCGCAACAGTTTTCGAGGGTAGAGTATTCAACCCAAAGTTATTGATTCGACACAAGGGGAGCCAAAGAATATTATCAAGTATTAGCGGTTGAGTTGTCAATTCAACCACACCTGGATAACTTAGTATCTGCAGCAAAGTATTTAGTAGCAAAGTAGTATGGAAGTAACGGTAACAGTAGCAATAGTAACAGTAGCAGTTTTGTAGTAATTGTAACAGTGGCAATGACAAAGTAAATAAGCAAAGCACAATATGTGAAAAGCTCGTAGGCATTGGATCAGTGATGGATAATTATGTCGGATGCGATTCCTCATGTAATAGTTATAACATAGGGTGACACAGAACTAGCTCCAGTTCATCAATGTAATGTAGGCATGTATTCCGAATATAGTCATACGTGCTTATAGAAAAGAATTTGCATGACATCTTTTGTCCTACCCTCCCATGGCAGCGGGGTCCTATTGGAAACTAAGGGATATTAAGGCCTCCTTTTAATAGAGTACCGGACCAAAGCATTAACACATAGTGAATACATGAACTCCTCAAACTACAGTCATCACCGAGAAGTATCCCGATTATTGTCACTTCGGGGGTGTCGGATCATAACACATAATAGGTGACTATAGACTTGCAAGATAGGATCAAGAACTCACATATATTTGTGAAAACATAATAGGTTCAGATCTAAAATCATGGCACTCAGGCCCTAGTGACAAGCATTAAGCATAGCAAAGTCATAGCAACATCAATCTCAGAACATAGTGGATACTAAGGATCAAACCCTAACAAAACTAACTCGATTACATGGTAAATCTCATCCAACCCATCACCGTCCAGCAAGCCTATGATGGAATTACTCACGCACGACGATGAGCATCATGAAATTGGTGATGGAGGATGGTTGATGATGACGACGGCGACGAATCCCCCTCTCCGGAGCCCCGAACGGACTCCAGACCAGCCCTCCCGAGAGAGATTAGGGCTTGGCGGCGGCTCCATGTCGTAAAACATGATGAAACTTTCTCTCTGATTTTTTTCTCCGCGAATGCAAATATATGGAGATGGAGTTGAGGTCGGTGGAGGTCCAGGGGGCCCACGAGGCAGGGGGCGGACCCTAGGGGGGCCCACCCTCATGGACAGGTTTTGGGCCCCTGGTGCTGATTCTTTCACCAGTATTTTTCTTAATTTTGAAAAGTTGCTCTGTGGATTTTCAGGTCATTTCGAGAACTTTTATTTCTGTACAAAAATATCACCATGGTAGTTCTGCTGAAAACAACGTCAGTCCGGGTTAGTTCCATTTAAATCATGCAAGTTAGAGTCCAAAACAAGGGCAAAAGTGTTTGGAAAAGTAGATACGACGGAGCCGTATCAACTCCCCCCAAGCTTAAACCTTTGCTTGTCCTCAGGAAATTCAGTTGACAAACTGAAAGTGATAAAGAAAAACTTTTACAAACTCTGTTTGCTCTTTTTGTTGGAAATATGTAAAGCCGGCATTCAAGTTTTCAGCAAAGATTATGAACTAACCATATTCACAATAACACTTAGGTCTCATGTTTACTCATATCAATGGCATAATCAACTAGCGAGCAATAATAATAAATCTCGGATGACAACACTTTCTCAAAACAATCATAATATGATATAACAAGATGGTATCTTGCTAGCCCTTTCTGAGACCGCAAAACATAAATGCAGAGCACCTTTAAAGATCAAGGACTGACTAAATATTGTAATTCATGGTAAAAGAGATCCAGTCACAGTCATACCTAATATAAATTAATAGTAATGCATGCAAATGACAGCTGTGCTCTCCAGCGGGTGCTTTTTAATAAGAGGGTGATGACTCAACATAAAAGTAAATAGATAGGCCCTTCGCAGAGGAAAGCAGGGATTTGTAGAGGTGCCAGAGCTCGATTTTCAAATAGAGATAGATAACATTTTGAGCGGTATACTTTCAATGTCAACATAACAACTAAGAGATCTCGATATCTTCCATGCTACACACATTATAGGTGGTTCCCAAACAGAATGGTAAAGTTTATACTCCCCCTCCACCAGCAAGCATCAATCCATGGCTTGCCCGAAACAACGGGTGCCTCCAACTAACAACAATCCAGGGGGAGTTTTGTTTGCAATTATTTTGATTTGATTTGAGCATGGGACTGGGCATCCCGGTGACCAGCCATTTTCTCGTGAATGAGGAGCGAAGTCCACTCCTCTTGAGAATAACCCACCTGACATGGAAGATACAGACAGCCCTAGTTGATACATGAGCTATTCGAGCATACAAACCAAAATTTCATTTGAAGGTTTGGAGTTTGGCACATACAAATTTACTTGGAACGACAGGTAGATACCGCATATAGGAAGGTATGGTGGACTCATATGGAATAACTTTGGGGTTTATGGAGTTTGGATGCACAAGTAGTATTCCCGCTTAGTACAGGTGAAGGCTAGAAAGAGACTGGGAAGCGACCAACTAGAAAGCGACAACAGTCATGAATATGCATTAAAATTAATCAACACTGAGTGCAAGCATGAGTAGGATATAATCCACCATGAACATAAATATCGTGAAGGCTATGTTGATTTTGTTTCAACTACATGCATGAACAGGTACCAAGCCAAGTCACTCGAATCATTCAAAGGAGGATACCACCCTATCATACCACATCACAACCATTTTAATAGCATGTTGGCATGCAAGGTAAACCATTATAAGCTCCTAGCTAATTAAGCATGGCATAAGCAACATAATCTCTAATTGTCATTGCAAACATGTTTATTCATAATAGGCTGAATCAGGAACGATGAACTAATCATATTTATAAAAACAAGATAGGTCAAGTTTATACCAGCTTCTCTCATCACAATCAGTCCATCATATATCGCCATTATTGCCTTTCACTTGCATGACCGAACGGTGTGGATAATAATAATAGTGCATGTGCATTGGACTAAGCTGGAATCTGCAAGCATTTAATTCAAGGGAGAAGACAAGGTAATATGGGCTCTTGGTTAAATCAACAATCATGCATATGAGAGCCACTAAACATTTTCATCATGGTCTTCTCCTCTCGACCCCCAAAGGAAAGAAAAGAAATAAAACTATTTACACGGGAAAGCTCCCAACAAGCAAAAGAAGAACGAGAAATCTTTTTGGGTTTTCTTTTAATTACTACTACAAGCATGGAAAGTAAACTAGCTAAAAGCTACAACTATTTTTTTGGTTTTTCTTAAGGTTTATCAAACACACAAGAAGAAAGCTAGAAAAAGAAAATAAACTAGCATGGATAGTACAATGAAAAAGTATGAGCACCGACAACTAGCATGAGTGTGTGAACATGAATGTAATGTCGGTGAGAAATATGTACTCCCCCAAGCTTAGGCTTTTGGCCTAAGTTGGTCTATGCCCATGGATCGCGGCTACTCTCTCTGGTGTACTAAGGAATGTCATCATACTGCCACAGGCTGGCGATCTCCTCCGGATCCCACTGATAAAATGATGGACGATAAGGGTCAAGTGGTGGTTCCGGCTCAGGCTCTGGGGCTGATGTCTGGCCCCGGTACACATAAACGGCCTCCGGCAAGACGAGGTAAGTGCCTGCAGTTAAGTCAAACAAAAATAGGTATCTTGAAGTGGTTAGCAAGGCGTGAAGCATAGATACCTCCAAAGATGGGGCCCTTTGTACGATTCAGACTTAATCGTTTAGCAATAATGGCGCCCATACTAACAGAGTTATCATGAAATAAAGCATGGGACAGAAATAATATCTAGACACTAAGGTTTCCACAGTTTTCACGACCAATTAAGCATCTACTAGCAAATATTGCAAAGTAACGTAGAACAGGAAAGTGTATGCTAGTAATTCTTGCATCAGAAACCTTCCTCGTTTCCCCTACAGTAATAGTATCAATAAATCCATCCACATTTTTATGATATGGTTCCTCTAAGCTACCCCCAAAGGGTATCTTGCAAACCGCACAAAATTCATATATTGACATCTCCCTAGCCATATCATATAAATGAAACTCTACTGAAGGAGGTGATTTCTTAGGATGAAAGTAAAAATTTTGCACGGAAGTATTGGTGAGTAAGAGATACTGTTCGAGCTGGTCGTGGAGGAAGTTGGTGAGGCCCGCATTATCAGCCAACGAATAAAAATCATCATGAATCCCGGCTGCTCTCAAGAAATCATCAGAAGGCCATTCACACGGCCGCACTTCCGCGACGCGAGGGAGATTATACTTGGGCTTTTCATTCTCCTTACTTTGTTTATCCTTCGAACCTTGGCTAGAAGAGCCCCTCAAAAATCTCTTAATCATTTCATGAAAATTTCTGAATTTTTAGTAACTCAAAATAAAAGTGAACCAAACTCAACAAAATTGATAGCAACTACTCCCACAAGTGCCTAGAGACTATATCATGCATTATAACTACTTGGGACCAAATAAATTTGACATGCAAGCTCAAGAATAGGGCCACCTTAGCAGCAAAAATTTGCAATGAATAAAGCACTAGAACAAAAACTAATTGGACCATTGGAGGAGTCACATACCTGAAGGAAATATGCCCTAGAGGCAATAATAAAGTTATTATTTATTTCCTTATATCATGATAAATGTTTATTATTCATGCTAGAATTGTATTAACCGGAAACATAATACTTGTGTGAATACATAGACAAACAAAGTGTCACTAGTATGCCTCTACTTGACTAGCTCATTAATCAAAGATGGTTATGTTTCCTAACCATGGACAAAGAGTTGTTATTTGATTAATGGGATCACATCATTAGTTGAATGATCTGATTGACATGACCCATTCCATTAGCTTAGCACCCGATCGTTTAGTATGTTGCTATTGCTTTCTTCATGACTTATACATGTTCCTATGACTATGAGATTATGCAACTCCCGTTTGCCGGAGGAACACTTTGTGTGCTACCAAACGTCACAACGTAACTGGGTGATTATAAAGGAGCTCTACAGGTGTCTCCAAAGGTACATGTTAGGTTGGCGTATTTCGAGATTAGGATTTGTCACTCCGATTGTCGGAGAGGTATCTCTGGGCCCTCTTGGTAATGCACATCACTTAAGCCTTGCAAGCATTGCAACTAATGAGTTAGTTACGGGATGATGTATTACAAAACGAGTAAAGAGACTTGCCGGTAACGAGATTGAACTAGGTATTGGATACCAACGATCGAATCTCGGGCAAGTAACATACCAATGACAAAGGGAACAACGTATGTTGTTATGCGGTCTGACCAATAAAGATCTTCGTACAATATGTAGGAGCCAATATGGGCATCCAGGTCCCGCTATTGGTTATTGACCGGAGACGTGTCTCGGTCATGTCTACATTGTTCTCGAACCCGTAGGGTCCGCACGCTTAAGGTTTCGATGACAGTTATATTATAAGTTTATGAGTTTTGATGTATCGAAGGAGTTCGGAGTCCCGGATGAGATCGGGGACATGACGAGGAGTCTCGAAATGGTCGAGACATAAAGATCAATATATTGGACGACTATATTCGGACATCGGAAAGGTTCCGAGTGATTTGGGTATTTTTCGGAGTACCGGGTAGTTATGGGAGAAGCAATGGGCCTTGATGGGCTTTAGTGGGAAGAGAAAATAGGGCCAAGGGGCTGCTGCGCCCCCCCTCCCCTCTAGTCCGAATTGGACTAGGGAAAAGGGGGCCGGCCACCTGTCCTTCTCCTCCACTTCCTTCTCCCTTCCTCCCCTCTTGGTGGACTCCTACTAGGACTTGGAGTCCTAGTAGGACTCCACATCCTGGCGTGCCTCTCCTTGGCCGGCCTCCTACTCCTTCATCCTTTATATACTGAGGCAAGGGGCACCCCATAGACACAAGTTGATCCACGTGATCTTATTCTTAGCCGTGTGCGGCGCCCCCAGCCACCATAGTCCTCGATAATATTGTAGCGGTGCTTAGGCGAAGCCCTGCAGCAGTAGTACATCAAGATCGTCACCACGCCGTCGTGCTGACGGAACTCTTCCCCGACACTTTTCTGGATCGGAGTCCGGGGATCGTCATCCAGCTGAACGTGTGCTAAAACTCGGAGGTGCCATAGTTTCGGTGCTTGATCGGTCGGGCCGTGAAGACGTACGACTACATCAACCAAATGCTTTCGTTGTTGATCTACAAGGTACGTAGATCACACTCTCCCCTCGTTGCTATGCATCACCATGATCTTGCGTGTGCGTAGGAAAATTTTGAAATTACTACGTTCCCCAACAGTGGCATCCGAGCCTAGGTTTTTATGGTTTGATGTTATATGCACGAGTAGAACACAAGTGAGTTGTGGGTGATATAAGTCATACTACTTACCAACATGTCATACTTTGGTTCGGCGGTATTGTTGGATGAAGCGGCCCGGACCAACATTACGCGTACGCTTACGCGAGACCGGTTCTCCCGACGTGCTTTGCACAAAGGTGGCTAGCGGGTGACAGTTTCTCCAACTTTAGTTGAACCGAGTGTGGCTACGCCCGGTCCTTGTGAAGGTTAAAACAGCACCAACTTGACAAACTATCGTTGTGGTTTTGATGCGTAGGTAAGATTGGTTCTTGCTTAAGCCCGTAGCAGCCACGTAAAACTTGTAACAACAAAGTAGAGGACGTCTAACTTGTTTTTGCAGGGCATGTTGTGATGTGATACGGTCAAAAACGTGATGAGATATAAGTTGTTGTATGAGATGATCATGTTTTGTTAAAGTTATCGGCAACTGGAAAAAGCCTTATGATTGTCTCTTTATTGCATAAGATGCAAGCGCCAAATAATTGCTTTACTTTATCACTATGCGATAGCAATAGTTGCAAGAGCAATAGTTGGCAAGACGACCGTGTGACGACACATTGATATAGATCAAGATGATGGAGATCATGGTGTCATGCCGGTAACGATAGAGATCATGACAGTACTTTGGAGATGGAGATCAAAGGCGCAAGATGATGATGGCCATATCATGTCACATATTTTGATTGCATATGATGTTTATCTTTTATACATCTTATTTTGCTTAGTTTGATGGTAGCATTTTAAGATGATCTCTCACTAATTATCAAGAAGTGTTCTCCCTGAGTATGCACCATTGCGAAAGTTCTTCGTGCTGAGACACCACGTGATGATCGGGTGTGATAGGCTCTATGTTCAAATACAACGGGTGCAAAACAGTTGCACATGCGGAATACTCAGGTTATACTTGACGAGCCAAGCATATACAGATATGGCCTCGGAACACGGAGACCGAAAGGTCGAGCATGAATCATATAGTAGATATGATCAACACAGTGATGTTCACCAATGAAACTACTCCATCTCACGTGATGATCGGACATGG
Organism: Triticum aestivum; assembly: GCF_018294505.1. Classification (NCBI taxonomy): domain Eukaryota; kingdom Viridiplantae; phylum Streptophyta; class Magnoliopsida; order Poales; family Poaceae; genus Triticum; species Triticum aestivum. Next base: position 41,067,589 of record NC_057806.1, on the reverse strand, counting down.
TTTAGTTGATTTGGATCACGTGATCACTTAGAGGATTAGAGGGATGTCTATCTAAGTGGGAGTTCTGAAGTAATATGATTAAAATGAACTTAAATTTATCATGAAGTTAGTCCTGGTAGTATTTTGCAAATCATGTTGTAGATCAATAGCTCGTGTTGTTGCTTCCCTGTGTTTATTTTGATATGTTCCTAGAGAAAATTGTGTTGAAAAATGTTAGTAGCAAAGATGCGGATTGGATCCGTGATCTGAGGTTTATCCTCATTGCTGCACAGAAGAATTATGTCCTTGATGCACCGCTAGGTGACGGACCTATTGCAGGAGCAGATGTAGACGTTATGAACGTTTGGCTAGCTCAATATGATGACTACTTGATAGTTTAGTGCACCATGCTTAATGACTTAGAATCGGGACATCAAAGACGTTTTGAACGTCATGGAGCATATGAGATGTTCCAGGAGTTGAAGTTAATATTTCAAGCAAATACCCGAGTTGAGAGATATGAAGTCTCCAACAAGTTCTATAGCCAAAAGATGGAGGAGAATCGCTCAACTAGTGAGCATGTGCTCAGATTGTCTGAGTACTACAATCGCTTGAATCAAGTGGGAGTTAATCTTCCAGATAAGATAGTGATTGACAGAATTCTCTAGTCACCATCACCAAGTTAGTAGAAGTTCGTGATGAACTATGATATGCAAGGGATAACGGAAACGATTCCCAAGCTCTTCGTAATGCGGAAATTGATGAAGGTAGAAATCGAGAAAAACATCAAGTGTTGATGGTAGACAAGACCACTAGTTTCAAGAAAAGGGCAGAGGGAAGAAGGGGAACTTCAAAAAGAACAACAAGCAAGTTGCTTCTCAAAGTGAAGAAGCCCAAGTCTGATCCTAAGCCTGAGACTAAGTGCTTCTACTGCAAAAGGGACTAGTCACTGGAAGCGGAACTACCCCAAGTGATTGGCAGATAAGAAGGATGGCAAAGTGAACATAAGTATATTTGATATACATGTTATTGATGTGTACTTTACTAGTGTTTATAGCAACCCCTCAGTATTTGATACTAATTCAGTTGCTAAGATTAGTAACTCGAAACGGGAGTTGCAGAATAAACAGAGACTAGTTAAGGGTGAAGTGATGATGTGTGTTGGAAGTGGTTCCAAGATTGATATGATCATCATCGCACACTCCCTATACTTTCGGGATTAGTGTTGAACCTGAATAAGTGTTATTTGGTATTTACGTTGAGCATGAATATGATTTGATCATGTTTATTATAATACGGTTATTCATTTAAGTAAGAGAATAAATTGTTGTTCTGTTTACATGAATAAAACCTTATATGGTTACACACCCAATGAAATTAGTTCGTTGGATCTCGATCGTAGTGATACACATAATCATAATATTGAAACCAAAAGATGCAAAGTTAATAATGATAGTGCAACTTATTTGTAGCACTGCCGTTTAGGTCATATTGGTGTAAAGCGCATGAAGAAACTCCATGGTGATGGGATTTTGGAATCACTTGATTATGAATCACTTGATGCTTGTGAACCATGCCTCATGGGCAAGATGACTAAGACTCCGTTCTCCGGAGTGAGCAACTGACTTATTGGAAATAATACATACTGATGTATGCGGTCCGATGAGTGTTAAGGCTCACGGCAAGTATCGTTATTTTGTGAACTTCACAGATGATTTGAGCAGATATGGGTATATCTACTTGATGAAACATAAGTCTGAAACATTTGAAAAGTTCAAAGAATTTCAGAGTGAAGTGGAAAATCATCGTGACAAGAAAATAAAGTTTCTACAATCTGATCGCGGAGACAAATATTTGAGTTACGAGTTTGGTCTTCAATTAAAACAATGTGGAATAGTTTCACAAACTCATGCCACATGGAACACCACAGCATAATGGTGTGTCCGAACGTCATAACCGTACTTTATTGGATATAGTGCAATCTATGATATCTCTTACCGATCTACCACTATCGCTTTGGGGTTATGCATTGGAGACAGCTGCATTCACGTTAAATAGGGCACCATCTAAATCCGTTGAGATGACACCATATGAACTATGGTTTGGCAAGAAACCTAAGCTGTCGTTTCTTAAAGTTTGGGACTGCGATGCTTATGTAAAAAAAGTTTCAACATGGTAAGCTCGAACCCAAATTGGAGAAGTAAATCTTCATAGGATATCCAAAGGAAACTCTTGGATACACCTTCTATCACAGATCCGAAGGCAAGACTTTTGTTGCTAAATTCGGAGTTTTTCTAGAGAAGGAGTTTCTCTCGAAAGAAGTGAGTGGGAGGAAAGTAGAACTTGATGAGGTAACTGTACCTGCTCCCTTATTGGAAAGTAGTTCATCACAGAAATCTGTTCCTGTGACTACTACACCAATTAGTGAGGAAGCTAATGATGATGATCATGTAACTTCAGATCAAGTTACTACCAAATCTCGTAGGTAAACCAGAGTGAGATCCGCACCAGAGTGGTACGGTAATCCTGTTCTGGAAGTCATGTTACTAGACCATGACGAACTTGCGAACTATGAGGAAGCGATGATGAGCCCAGCTTCCGCGAAATGGTTTGAGGCCATGAAATCTAAGATATGATCCATGTATGAGAACAAAGTATGGACTTTGATGGATTTGCCCGATGATCGGCAAGCCATAGAAAATAAATGGATCTTCAAGAGGAAGACGGACGCTGATAGTAGTGTTACTATCTACAAAGCTAGGATTGTCGCAAAAGGTTTTCAACAAGTTCAAGGTGTTGACTACGATGAGATTTTCTCACTCGTATCTATGCTTAAGTCTGTCCGAATCATGTTAGCAATTGCCGCATTTTATGAAATCTGGCAAATGGATAAACAAAACTGCATTCCTTAATGGATTTACTAAAGAAGAGTTGTATACGATGCAACTAGAAGGTTTTGTTGATCCTAAAGGTGTTAACTAAATAAGCAAGCTCCAGCGATCCATCTATGGACTGGTGCAAGAATCTCGGAGTTGGAATATATGCTTTGATAAGTTGATCAAAGCATATAGTTTTATACAGACTTGTGGTGAAGCCTGTATTTACAAGAAAGTGAGTGGGAGCACTACATCATTTCTGATAAGTATGTGTGTATGACATATTGTTGATCGGAAATAATGTAGAATTATTCTGCAAAGCATAAAGGAGTGTTTGAAAGCAGTTTTTCAAAGAAAGACCTCGGTAAAGCTGCTTACATATTGAGTATAAAGATCTATAGAGATAGATCAAGACGCTTGATAAGTTTTTCAATGAGTACATACCTTGACAAGATTTTGAAGTAGTTCAAAATGGAACAGTCAAAGAAAAAGTTTCATGCCTGTGTTACAAGGTGTGAAGTTGAGTAAGACTCAAAGCCCGACCATGGCAGAAGATAGAAAGAGAATGAAAGTCATTCCCTATGCCTCAGTCATAGGTTCTATAAAGTATGCCATGCTGTGTACCAGATCTATTGTATACCCTACACTTTGTTAAGCAAGGGAATACAATAGTGATCTAAGAGTAGATCACTGGACAGCGGTCAAAATTATCCTTAGTGGAATAAGGAAATATTTCTCAATTATGGAGGTGACAAAAAGGTTCGTCGTAAAAAGTTATGTCGATGCAAGTTTTGACATAGATCTGGATGACTCTAAGTCTCAATCTAGATACATATTGAAAGTGGGAGCAATAAGCTAGAGTAGCTCCGTGCAGAGCATTGTTGACATAGAAATTCGCAAAATACTTACGGATCTGAATGTGATAGACCCGTTGACTAAAATTATCTCACAAGCAAAACATGATCACACCTTAGTACTCTTTGGGTGTTAATACATAGCGATGTGAACTAGATTACTGACTCTAGTAAACCCTTTGGGTGTTGATCACATATCGATGTGAACTATGGGTGTTAATCACATGGTGATGTGAACTATTGCTGTTAAATCACATGGCGATGTGAACTAGATTATTGACTCTAGTGCAAGTGGGAGACTGAAGGAAATATGCCCTAGAGGCAATAATAAAGTTATTATTTATTTCCTTATATCATGATAAATGTTTATTATTCATGCTAGAATTTTATTAACCGGAAACATAATACTTGTGTGAATACATAGACAAACAAAGTGTCACTAGTATGCCTCTACTTGACTAGCTCATTAATCAAAGATGGTTATGTTTCCTAACCATGGACAAAGAGTTGTTATTTGATTAACGGGATCACATCATTAGTTGAATGATCTGATTGACATGACCCATTCCATTAGCTTAGCACCCGATCGTTTAGTATGTTGCTATTGCTTTCTTCATGACTTATACATGTTCCTATGACTATGAGATTATGCAACTCCCGTTTGCCGGAGGAACACTTTGTGTGCTACCAAACGTCACAACGTAACTGGGTGATTATAAAGGAGCTCTACAGGTGTCTCCAAAGGTACATGTTGGGTTGGCGTATTTCGAGATTAGGATTTGTCACTCCGATTGTCGGAGAGGTATCTCTGGGCCCTCTCGGTAATGCACATCACTTAAGCCTTGCAAGCATTGCAACTAATGAGTTAGTTGCGGGATGATGTATTACAGAACGAGTAAAAAGACTTGCCGGTAACGAGATTGAACTAGGTATTGGATACCGACGATCGAATCTCGGGCAAGTAACATACCGATGACAAAGGGAACAACGTATGTTGTTATGCGGTCTGACCGATAAAGATCTTCATAGAATATGTAGGAGACAATATGGGCATCCAGGTCCCGCTATTGGTTATTGACCGGAGACGTGTCTCGGTCATGTCTACATTGTTCTCGAACCCGTAGGGTCCGCACGCTTAAGGTTTCGATGACAGTTATATTATAAGTTTATGAGTTTTGATGTACCGAAGGAGTTCGAAGTCCCGGATGAGATCGGAGACATGACGAGGAGTCTCGAAATGGTCGAGACATAAAGATCGATATATTGGACGACTATATTCGGACATCGGAAAGGTTCCGAGTGATTCGGGTATTTTTCGGAGTACCGGGTAGTTACGGGAGAAGCAATGGGCCTTGATGGGCTTTAGTGGGAAGAGAAAAAAAGGGCCAAGGGGCTGCTGCGCCCCCCCTCCCCTCTAGTCCGAATTGGACTAGGGAAAAGGGGGCCGGCCACCTCTCCTTCTCCTCCACTTCCTTCTCCCTTCCTCCCCTCTTGGTGGACTCCTACTAGGACTTGGAGTCCTAGTAGGACTCCACATCCTGGCGCGCCTCTCCTTGGCCGGCCTCCTCCTCCATCCTTTATATACTGAGGCAAGGGGCACCCCATAGACACAAGTTGATCCACGTGATCTTATTCTTAGCCGTGTGCGGCGCCCCCAGCCACCATAGTCCTCGATAATATTGTAGCGGTGCTTAGGCGAAGCCCTGCAGCAGTAGTACATCAAGATCGTCACCACGCCGTCGTGCTGACGGAACTCTTCCCCGACACTTTGCTGGAACGGAGTCCGGGGATCGTCATCGAGCTGAACGTGTGCTAAACCTCGGAGGTGCCGTAGTTTCGGCGCTTGATCGGTCGGGCCGTGAAGACGTACGACTACATCAACCAAACGCTTCCGTTGTTGATCTACAAGGTACGTAGATCACACTCTCCCCTCGTTGCTATGCATCACCATGATCTTGCGTGTGCGTAGGAAAATTTTGAAATTACTACGTTCCCCAACAATACCAAGGAACAATCCTCCAAAGCAGTTTTGTAAATGGAGCTTTGAGCAAGGAGATCGAAAATGGCAGCAAAATGAGCTAGAACTCGTGCTTGAGCTGGATAGTGATTTTTTGGGAGGAAGAAGTAGAGCATGGGTGCAGGAATAAGTGGAGGGGGCCACCGCGGGCCCACGAGGCAGGGGGCACGCCCAGGGGGTAGGGCGCGCTCCTGACCCCCGTGGCCAGGTGCCAACTCCCCCTGCTGTGTTCTTAGTGTCAGATATTCTCAAATATTCCATAAAAATCATACTAAATTTGCAGGGCATTTGGAGAACTTTTATTTTTGGGGTATGTTTTTATTACATGGGTAATTCAGAAAACAGACAGAAAATACTATTTTTACTTTATTTAATCTAAATAACAGAAAGTAAAAGGAGGGTACAGAAGGTTGTGCCTTCTAACTTCATCCATCTCATGCTCATCAAAAGGAATCCACTAACAAGGTTGATCAAGTTCTGTTAACAAACTCATTCCGAATAACATGGAACCGGAGAAATTTCGAATAACACTAGGTTACCTCAACGGGGATATGCACATCCCCAATAATAAGAATATCATATTTCTTCTTGACAGTAGGAAGAGGAAATTCAAAACCTCCAATAATAATAGTTGGAATTTTTCCAATAGAATTGATACTGTGAACTTGAGGTTGTTTCCTCGGAAAGTGTACCATATGGTCATTACCATTAACATGAAAAGTGACATTGCCTTTGTTGCAATCAATAACAACCCCTACAGTATTCAAAAAGGGTCTACCAAGGATAATCGACATACTATCGTCCTCGGGAATATCAAGAATAACAAAGTCTGTTAAGATAGTAACGTTTGCAACCACAACAGGCACATCCTCACAAATACCGACAGGTATAGTAGTCGATTTATCGGCCATTTGCAAGGATATTTCAGTAGGTGTCAACTTATTCAATTCAAGTCTACGATATAAAGAGAGAGGCATAACACTAACACCGGCTCCAAGATCATGTAAAGCAGTTTTAACATAGTTTCTTTTAGTGGAGCATGGTATAGTTGGTACTCTTGGGTCTCCTAGTTTCTTTGATATTCCACCCTTAAAAGTATAATTAGCAAGCATGGTGGAAATTTCATCTTCCGGTATGTTTCTTTTATTTGTAATAATATTTTTCATGTACTTAGCATAAGGATTTACTTTAAGCATATCAGTCAAACACATACGTAAAAAGATAGGTCTAATATTTCAGCAAAGCGCTCAAAATCCTCATCATCCTTTTCCTTGGATGGTTTAGGAGGAAAAGGCATGGGTTTCTGAACCCATGGTTCTCTTTCTTTACCGTGCTTCCTAGCAACAAAATCTCTCTTATCATAACGTTGATTCTTTGATTGTGGGTTATCAAGATCAACAACAGGTTCAATCTCTACATCATTATTACTAGGTTGAGCATCAACATGAACATTATCATTAACATTATCACTATGTTCATGTTCATCACCAAATTGTGTTTCAGCATCAGAAATAGAAATATCATTGGGATTCTCAGATGTGCCTACAACAGGTTCACTAGAAGCATGCAAAGTCCTATCATTTTTCTTTTTCTTCCTTTTAGAAGGACTAGGTGCATCTACATTATTTCTCTGAGAATCTTGCTCAATTCTCTTAGGGTGGCCTTCAGGATACAAAGGTTCCTGAGTCATTTTACCCGTTCTAGTAGCCACTCTAACAACAAAGTCATGTTTATTATTTAATTCATTAAGCAAGTCATTTTGAGCTTTAAGTACTTGTTCTGCTTGAGTGTGAACCATAGAAGCATGTTTGCTAATGAGTTTAAGTTCACCTTTAACTCTAGCCATATAATCACTCAAGTGTCCAATCATATAAGCATTTTGTTTCATGTCTACCAACATAAGCATTGAAGTTTTTTTGTCTAGCCATAAAGTCATCAAATTCATCCAAGCATTGGCTAGCAAACTTAGTAGACGGGATTTCAACTTTATCGTATCTATAGAGAGAATTTACCTTTACTACCCGTGTCGGGTTATCAAGACCATGTGTTTCTTCAATAGGTGGTATATTAATACCATGTATTTCTTCAACAGGAGGTAAATTCTTAACATCTTCAGCTTTAATACCTTTTTCTTTCATAGATTTCCTTGCCTCTTGCATATCTTCAGGACTGAGAAATAGAACACCTCTTTTCTTCGGAGTTGGTTTAGGAATTGGCTCAGGAGTTGGCTCAGGCAGCGTCAAATTATTTTCATTAGTCAACATATTATTCAATAACAATTCAGCTTGATCGACTGTTCTTTCCCTGAAAACACAACCAGCACAACTATCCAAGTGGTCCTTGGAAGCATCGGTTAGTCCATTACAAAAGATATCAAGTATTTCATTTTTCTTAAGAGGATGATCAGGCAAAGCATTAAGTAACCGGAGAAGCCTCCCCCAAGCTTGTGGGAGACTCTCTTCTTTAATTTGCACAAAATTATATATTTCCCTCAAGGCAGCTTGTTTCTTATGAGCAGGGAAATATTTAGCAGAGAAGTAATAAATCATATCCTGGGGACTACACACACAACTAGGATCAAGAGAATTAAACCAAGTTTTAGCATCATCCTTTAATGAGAATGGAAATATCTTAATGATATAATAGTAGCGAGATTTCTCATCATTAGTGAACAGGGTGGCTATATCGTTTAACTTAGTAAGATGTGCCACAACAGTTTCAGATTCATAGCCATAAAAAGGATCAGATTCAACCAAAGTAATTATTTCAGGATCGACAGAGAAATCATAATCCTTATCAGTAACAAAGATAGGTGAAGTAGCAAAAGCAGGATCATATTTCATTCTAGCATTCAGCGATTTCTGTTTCAGTTTAGCTAATAACTTCTTAAGATCAGATCTATCATTGCAAGCAAGAAAATCTCTAACAGTTTCTTCATCCATAACATAACCCTCAGGAACAACAGGCAATTCATATTTAGGGGAAGAACCTTCATCATCACTATCTTCAATAATATCAGTTTCAAGAATTTCATTCTCTCTAACCCTAGCAAGTTGTTCATCAAGATATTCACCTACACAGTAGTATCAAGCACAGAAGTAGTTTCATCATAAGTATCATGCATACTAGAAGTGGCATCATCAATAACATGCGACATATCAGAATTAATAGCAGAAGCAGGTTTAGGTGTCGCAAGCTTACTCATAACAGAAGGAGAATCAAGTGCAGAGCTAGATGGCAGTTCCTTACCTCCCCTCGTAGTTGAGGGATAAATCTTAGTTCTTTCGTCTTTCCAGTTCCTCATAGTGACCAGCAGATATAAATCCCAAGTGACTCAAAGAACAGAGCTATGCTCCCCGGCAACGGCGCCAGAAAATAGTCTTGATAACCCACAAGTATAGGGGATCGCAACAGTTTTCGAGGGTAGAGTATTCAACCCAAATTTATTGATTCGACACAAGGGGAGCCAAAGAATATTCTCAAGTATTAGCAGTTGAGTTGTCAATTCAACCACACCTGGATAACTTAGTATCTGTAGCAAAGTATTTAGTAGAAAAGTAGTATGGAAGTAATAGTAACAGTAGCAATTTTGTAGTAATTGTAACAGTGGCAACGACAAAGTAAATAAGCAAAGCACAATATGTGAAAAGCTTGTAGGCATTGGATCAGTGATGGATATTATGTCGGATGCGATTCCTCATGTAATAGTTATTACATAGGATGACACAGAACTAGCTCCAGTTCATCAATGTAATGTAGGCATGTATTCCGAATATAGTCATATGTGCTTATGAAAAAGAACTTGCATGACATCTTTTGTCCTACCCTCCCGTAGCAGCGGGGTCCTATTGGAAACTAAGGGATATTAAGGCCTCCTTTTAATAGAGTACCAGACCAAAGCATTAACACATAGTGAATACATGAACTCCTCAAACTACGGTCATCACCGAGAAGTATCCCGATTATTGTCACTTCGGGGTTGTCGGAACATAACACATAATAGGTGACTATAGACTTGCAAGATAGGATCAAGAACTCACATATATTCATAAAAACATAATAGGTTCAGATCTGAAATCATGGCACTCGGGCCCTAGTGACAAGCATTAAGCATAGCAAAGTCATAGGAACATCAATCTCAGAACATAGTGGATACTAGGGATCAAACCCTAACAAAAGCAACTCGATTACATGGTAAGTCTCATCCAACCCATCACTGTCCAGCAAGCCTACGATGGAAGTACTCACACACGGCGGTGAGCATCATGAAATTGGTGATGGAGGATGGTTGATGATGATGACAGCGACGAATCCCCCTCTCCGGAGCCCCGAACGGACTCCAGATCAGCCCTCCCGAGAGAGATTAGGGCTTGGCGGCGGCTCCGTATCGTAAAATGCGATGAAACTTTCTCTCTGATTTTTTTCTCCGCGAACGCAAATATATGGAGTTGGAGTTGGGGTCGGTGGAGGTCCAGGGGGCCCATGAGGCAGGGGGCGCGCCCTAGGGGGGCATGCCGCCCACCCTCGTGGACAGGGTGTGGGCCCCCTGGTGCTGATTCTTTCGCCAGTATTTTTATTAATAATGAAAAGTTGCTCCGTGGATTTTCAGGTCATTCCGAAAACTTTTGTTTCTGCACAAAAATAACATCATGGAAGTTCTGCTGAAAATATCATCAGTCCGGGTTAGTTCCATTCAAATCATGCAAGTTAGAGTCCAAAACAAGAGCAAAAGTGTTTGGAAAAGTAGATACGACGGAGACGTATCAGCGGCGCGCGACAAGCAGAGATGCGCTGGAGGTGGAGAAGGCAGGTCGTCGTGCGGATTTTTTTAGGAGGACTGCGCGTTTGAATACCTAAATTACCAGGGCAGAAGCAATAGCCTCTTTATTATTAATAAAATAAATAAATAAATAATATTAGCAAACATGCTCGTGCGTTGCAACAGGAGAAAAATAATAATTAATTAACATAGTATATCAAATTATGCAATTTCCTTATTGATATTCCATGAAGTCCACTTAACATTACTTAGGCTCGACTTTCAGATTAGTAACAGTAAAACTTGTGAAACAACAATCATGATCACATCCTGAAGTGGTCCTCAAAAATTAAGAGGGGAGATCAATGCTCATAGTCATAGGTGCAGTAGTATTTATTCACCTTTGCCAAAAGATGCTAATCATCCATAGTCATAGGACCATTTCTCTGCAACATACATGTATATATTTAGTGAGCATAATAGACTGAGTCCAGTAGGTGTGAAACACTGCACTAATTATATTTTTTTCTTCTTGCCGGGAAGGCACTACACTAACTCTAAATTGAACTCTTTTAAATTCATTTTGCCTTCACCGCAAAGCCACAAAAGATTAAAATAAGAATTAGCCAAAAATACAAAAAGATATTAAATATATTAGTTAGATGAGAACGAACAGATGAAGTAGCGATGATCCTACTGAATTAGTTGAGGTGCAGCACCGTGACCTTGCAACAACAGCCCATGCGGAGGGGATCCGGCTTGCATTCCTGGTCCACAATTGTTGTGACCGCACACTGTTCCTAGTGGATGATTCTCCAATCAAATCCAGGCTTGTCAGTAGCACCTCTATGAATGTACATAACTCAACTGCATGAACGCGTCCTGCTTGAATACTGTTCATATTGGCCAGTTGCAGCCTCAGCTCTGCTGCTCTTGCAAGGAAGTCCTGCTAAACCCATCAACTCCTTGCTAGCACCCACCACTTTCATGTCTGATAAAACTAATCACAACACTGTTAATTAGTTATCCTAAAAGATCACCACATTCGGACTGTCGTAGTGCTAGCGGCCGACCGGCGTTTAGAGGTATGTTTTATGTTATTTTCGTACATAAGAAAACCCAACAGAAATATGTGCGTAAATAACACCTTTTTTGGCACCAGATCCTTGTATATAGTTCTATAGACCGACTAAATAGCTTGTTCAAAATAATCTTGTCTGCATAAGCAACTTGCTCTACTGCTTCATTGACAACCCACCTTCCTTTCATCAAATGTTTCATGGCCTGCTAGTCAATAAACCACAGCACCACAGCATCAAGTTTCACATACTTTCAGACTCATTCATCATAACAAAATATTTTAATAACAAGACCAAGCTTCGCAAGGCCTATACTGTGAGTGGGTCTGTTATACATTAGAACTTCACACAACTTAAGATTAATTAATGAGATTTACTTGCTGGCTCGATAAATATGTGATCAAACTTCACCAACTTCAGAAGCTTTACAAGACTCCCCTTGGACAGTAAAAGGGCAACCTGGTGCATGTAGCTCCCGCTTGCGCAGGGTCCAGGGAAGGGTCCGACCACTTTGGGTCTATAGTATGCAGCCTTTCCCTACATTTCTGTAAGAGGCTGTTTCCAGGACTTGAACCCATGACCTCATGGTCACAAGGCAGCAGCTTTACCACTGCGCCAAGGCTCCCCTTGAAGACTCCCCTTGGACAGTGCATCATAAAAAACCAGTATTCACCATCACAATGTCTTCAACAAAGGATGAACGAACATTAATCCTCTTCTCATGTTGCAATGTTAAAAGGTGATTCAGAAGGGTTGTCTCTGAAAGAGAGACTAAGAACAATTAGCTAATTTAATTTAAAAAACATTGGGATTGTATATATTTTAGCATCATGGAAGTAAGCACATTAATAGGTTTAAATTGACACTGGTTATAATGATTTAATTGATAGTGCATCATTTTCTCAATTCTGAATTCATACGGCAATCGTCTATGCATTACTGGACAATCGTATCAGACTTCAGACTTGACTGGCTTCATGTTCAGTGGTGAAATTAAGGAACCTCAGAGGCTCAGATGCAGCTAAGAGGCTGTAAGATTCTGATAAATTACCTTCTGTACAATTGACAGGGGACCAAGGAGCAAGGATACCCAGTTAAGAACAGAGTAGAGAGCTATTAACATAACAAAAATAATCAAGCATAAAATTTATGTCAAGTTGTCAACATCTACATTCTTACCCTTGGGAAAAGATATCTGGGAGTTAGGCACCAAACTTCAGAAAAAAAATACGCTGGGTTGCGAATACAATATAGCTGACTGAGAGCTTGTAGGCTAAGAACTTTGAGATTTCTATTAGAATGGTTTACTGGAGGTTGTCTCCTGATGTTCATAGATAGAAAAGGAGTTTCAGTAGAAGATCTAACTTCAAGGTTATTATTTTGAAGTGGGGAAAATTCTTAAAAGTTATCTAGTTCGCTGCTTAATTAAGAATAGACCTAGTTCTAATTGTATCTGTGGGAGTACTTGTCGATTTGCGCAATACAAGTAGCTAGATGCCTTCAAAAAACATCTATAGTTCCATTCTTTTCTATGTATACATTGGCAAAAATGATGCCTTATCGCTTATTGGCATGAAGCACTATGTACAGAAAAATTTCAATGCTCAACAAACAATAAACATTTTGGAATTCATAAATGCCTAAACGTGTTGGACCATGTCTTCAGATACTGTCCAGTTATAGTTACCCAACCTTCAGAGGCCAAAAGCAGGGAGTTGGCCTGCAGCAAGCCAGCAAACAGACCATGGCCATCGAATGCAGCACCCAGATCACCTCATATCATCCATCCACCATGGCCACTATCTGCACCGTATTGCCAGCATCAATAAATTAAAGAGACTAAATGCTTTTTCTACAATCAGCTATTGTAGTCCTTAGGTATCCATCTTTCTAGTTACTAATAATGAATATGTTTCTAGCTGTTTCTAATAGCGCCACTTAAAACAGCATGCCCAAATCTCGGGATTCAGTTTAGCTGAATAAACACCTGGAATTCTTTCAGTCCAAGAATGACCTGGAGTCTCTATTGGAGAGAAGTCCACCCGGGATCTGAGCATGATCGACATGTCCATTCATTGAGTCATCCTCGCCATAGCGAGTTCGTATAGGCATTCCTTAGAACTGCTAGTCTTCTTCACTCTTCTCATTCAACTCTTGAATTTCTAGCCATCTTATACTCATCAGGCCTACAAAAATTATGCAAAAAAATCAAGTATGAGATGTAGGATCCAGAGTACAGATCTTTAGAAAGATAACTTTTCTTTCACAAAAAAAGCCATCTGAACCAAACTTTTCTTTCACGACAAAAAGCATCTGAACCAAGTCTGATGCCCACTAAAAAAACACTATGTTTAATGCATGCATATACCAGTGGAACTTATATGAAGATAAACGAAGCAACATGATGATAGAAATCAGGAGATGGCACTAATTGATCTAGTGGGTGTGATCTGTAGTTCGTAGGTAAATAAGCACACCCATGTGAACTTGATGTCCTAGATAGTTTGTACAAATGCTCATATCTCCAGACTGCCCCTTTGAACCAAGCCGAAATACATATCGCCAATCCATGCGGCTGTACCAATCACATAACATGTGGAATTTAGATGGGCAGAAGAACATCATAAGGCGCTTCTAATCAAGATTTCGTAAACTGTGAACCACACAGCTGCTACGTTGTCATTAGTTACCAAATGGCAGAGCAGAGTAGAGGTAGCAGCAACAATCTGGATTCTAAATTAAATACTCAAACCACAACACTGCCCCCCAGCTTCTCATCTTATTAATCGATACTACCATCTGGATTCATTTGTCCTAACAACTAAGCAACGATTGGAATCGGATCAGATGTAACGGAAAACTAAATGCTTAACCATGAATTAGATTCATTCATAAAAAACTTGTTCTTTCTTTCTTAATATATGGACGTGCAGGTCTCCTGCGTGTTCCCGAGAAGAAATTAGATTCAGCCAGACGTAGAGCATGAAAATTGCATGCTCCCTTATGGACGCAATATTGTAACCTATCAAGATTAATGGCGTATATAATCATTTCGATTAATTCAAATAGTAAACAAAGAAACTAATGTAGTAAGTCCTATTTCTACCTGTTGATAAGTCAAACCGTCCATTGTTAATTCCACCATGATGAGGAATTGAGCGGGACAAACAAAGCAAAACAAAAGAGGCAATGTGAATTGACCAATTGATTGTTATCTTACTTCATTCATGGAGTCCAGCAGGTGGGATCAGATGAGAAACTGAAGGTGGTGTTCTACTCTCTGTCCCTACAACAATGCAATCTTGCATTCAATACATTCATTCCTCAGGAAACAAAATTTCTTGCCGGCGCTTGCTGAACGGTTGGGGGCACGGGGAGGCGATCTCACCAAATGAGGAGATCCTGCTGGAGGAGGGGATCCCACCAGATTAGGGGAGCATGGGTCTCCGCGCCTCGATCCGAGCAGAAGAAGCCTCCGTTGCCGCCGATGGAGCACGCTGTGCTTAGAGAGTTGGGAGGCGAGTTAGGGTTCTAGATCAGGATGGGGGAGGGAGCAGCGAGCTTGGTGGTGGTAGATGGTGCACGTAGGGGAGAGGGAGGGATGGAGGGGGCACTAGTAGAAAATAGGGCTTTGGTTCAGGCCAGATAAGCCCATTAGTTCCGGTTCAGTCACGAACCGGGACCCATGTGGGCATTGGTCCCGGTTCGTGAGGCCAGGGGGCCTGCCGGGCCTCATGTGGGGCATTGGTCCCGGTTCGTCTGGCCCTTTGGTCCCGGTTGGTGGGAGGAACCGGGACCAATGGGCCTCGCTCCTGGCCCATCATCATTGGTCCCGGTCACGAACCGGGACCGATGATGTGCCTATATATACCCCCTCGCTGGCGAGCAGAGCACTTCACACTGCTCTGTTTTTTCTGGCTGGTGAGGGAAGGGCTTTGTGGTGCTCTAGCTCACCTCCTATGCACATGAGGTGTTCGATGGAATGCTCGAGCCACACTACTTAAGCTTTCTCCTCTACAAGCTCGACCTCCAAACTCAATTTTCCTCAATATTTGTCTAGGTTTAGCGGTCTGTCACGTCCTGTCCCCGTCTTCACCGTCGTCGATCGCCCGTGCCGATCTCGTCGCCGGCACCACCGTGATGAGCCTCTTGTTCTTATCTTCTTTCTGAAAGGAAAAAAATTCTTACCTGTATGTTTATATAGATACTTATATAATTTTCTTGCTTTTATTATTGCTTCTTATTATATAGTGCGATGGTTTTGGTATCCGCCCTCATCGGCCATCGTCATGTCTATGATTCAGATGTGGTATATATTAGCTTTTTAACTATTTGGTTCATTTATTGTTTATGATAATTATGCCGACCAACGAGACATAGATTTTATTTATCTAGGAGGTATGTGAATCGGAAATTCCAACCGACCCTATTATCGAGAGGTTAAATTTAGTTGAAGAAGAAAACAATTACTTGAAGGAAAAAATAAAAAAATGAGGAGGAGAAGATGACATTGGAGTTGCATGTTGCGGATGTCGTCGATGATCACAAGATCAAGATGGATGCAATGCGCTTGAAGATTAGAAAGATTAGAAAATATGCCATTCATACCGAGGCTTGGTATCATTATGCCGTTGGATCAATTGTTACCTTGGTTGCGATTATGATCGCATTTGTTTTCGCATTGAAATGTTTTACATAGTTTCAATGTATGGTTTAATTAGATGCTCTGGAGAGCTATATGTTGTTCAATGAGAACTATGTATGTACTTTGGTTTTAATGTGATGATGAACTTCTATTAATTTGGTCACTTAATTATCTATTCATGATGTTCTGTAATGGTTTTTGACACACTTAATTATATATAATGCACGCAGATGAACCATGTAGCGACCAGACCTCAAACAGTCTAGTCTCTGTGCATCAGTGCCATCCCTGGATCGGTAATGCTGACACGCACAGTACTTGAGGTTTTATAACAGAGTTTCAATCACACACTTATTACATCGAATGTCTCAAAAGGGAACTTATTACAATAATATGGCTTAAGGCCATCTAAAAACGATAACAACGGAAGGCTTGGAAGATAAAGTGAGTCCATCAACTCCAACGACATAGCTGAGTGAACGACAACGACCTATGGCACCTTACTCGTCGTCTGAAAAGTATGCAACAAGAAATGTTGCAGCCCGAAACGGGTCAGCACATGGAATATGCTAGCAATGTAACACATAGAGTAATGAACAGAATGAATGCTATCACTACATGCATAGATGGCTGGTGGAAAGCTCTATGGTTATAGTTTTGCATAAAGCCAATTTTCCAGTACAACAAAGGAATAAATTTCATTTAACTATCATGGTGGTTGTTAAACATTGAGAAGGTTCCTCCAACTCAATCCCAATTAAGCATCATCGTCAAACCCAACAAGTTCCCAGATACTCAAGATGTCCATAACCGGGGACACGGCTAACCATGATTAGTTTATACACTCTGCAGAGGTTTGCGCACTTTTCCCCACAAGACCCGAACACATCCATGATCGGAGATTCGAGACACAGTCTTTCTGAAGCATTAACTCTCTACTCTGGGTAGACAATACCACCTACAACCCACTACATATGCTAGTCTACCTCTTCAAGAGCTTCACGCAACTTACTCAACTATGCTAGAGCCCATATTGGCTTGTGGCTGCACACGGAAGTTTCTAGCATGAATAATCTTATGATCCCTTTAAGCCTGGGTGGCGAACCGTAGGATGATCACACGGGTACTCCGGGATATCCTAGGACAACACTGGATTCTCTAGGTACCCTGACAACCACTGGGTACTCCAGGGTGCCTCAACCAATACACCTAGATGTGTATTTAAGTATCCACCTTCAGTTAACCATTAATTAACAATACTCACATCTGTCATGGATACACTCACCCAAACCACGTCTACGAGCATAGCATAGCAATATAAGCATAACGTAGAAGTAACTCCCAAAGGTTTGATAATAAACAGGGCAATAGGTTCTATCTCATCATATACTTCCCAAAACCCACATGTTATTCAGATCCTAACCATGCATTGTTTGAGGGTTGATCTAATGCATAAAAACTGGGTAATAAAGAGGTATGATCAAAGTGTGACTTGCCTTGCTAATGATCTGCAAAACCTAGGGACTCGTAGTAGCACGCTTCGCACTCCGGGTACTCTATCGCAAACAAACAATAACATACATAAGCACTCAACTAGAAGCACGGGTAAAACTCAAATAAGAGATCTAACCAGAAAGTTCAACTGAAGCAGTTTGCAAAAAGAATCAAATCAGACGGAGCAACGAAACTCAAACTGCGAAAGAAACAAGATCCAATTACTAATCTGGACTAAAGTCAAATTTTACAGTACCAAAATCTTGTTCAAGTTGGTTAAACAGAAAGAGGGCTTCGAGACGAAGATCTAGGCGCTTGAATCACCTGATTCGGATAAACGAGCAAAAAGATAAACTAAAACGAAAATCAGGGCAGAAATCGCGATCGAAAATAATCGCGGAAAAACCTTGGAAAATAAAACGCGACGAACAGGCTAACGAACGGACGTTCGTTGTCTGCGGCTAACGGACGAACAGCGTTCGTTAAAACGAACGTACGGACGAACATCCACTATTTAACTAAACCGGAAAAATAAACGAACCGATCTAAAAAAATAAACCTAGGGTTTCTTAAAAAACCCGATCGGTTTTCCAAGAAAAACTGGCGGCGGCGGCGGCGATTATACCTCCAGCGAGGTCGGGTTCGGTGGCGGGGCGGCGGGACGGCGGCTCCGGCGGCGAGCTGCGGCGGCGCTGCGGCTGGCGGCGGCGGGAAGGGGCGGCGGCGGCGCTGCGCGCGGCAGTGGCGAGGCGAGGCGAGGCAGCGGCGGCTGCGGCGCGGTGGCTAGCGGCTGCGGGACTGGCGCTAGGGTTCGGCGGGGCTGGCGGGCCTCGCGGCTTATAAGGCCGGCCGGGTCGGAGTCCTAGTCGAGCACGGCCCGGCTAGGTCGGTTACTTTTTTTAAAAAAATAATCTTGACACAGAAAACTAATAAAGGAAATACTAACGGAGTCCAAAAATCGAAACAAATTTTCACGGCCCTCTAATAATATTGCGGACATAGTGAACATTTATTTGAGCCTCTAATGCAATTTTGAAAAACGCATTCTTTTTTCCTAATTCGAATAAAATAGCAATAAAACTTCGAATAAAATTCTTATTTGATTTTAATATTTTTCCTCCAATATTTATTTATTTTGTAGGAAGCCATTTTATCCCTCTGCTTTTTATGTTTCATATTAAGAATTTTGAAGAGAAAAATAATTAAAACCAAATGATCCACTTTTCAAAATTTGAGAAAACTCAAATATGAAATAACGAAATCCCCAACTCTCTCCGCGGTCCTTGAGTTGCGTAGAATTTCTAGGATCAATGAAAAATGCCATAAAATATGATATGCAATGATGCTCTTCATGTATAACATTCCAAATTGGAAATTTGGGATGTTACAAACCTACCCCCCTTAAGATGAATCTCACCCTCGAGATTCGGGTTGGCTACAAATAGGTGTGGGTGGTCCTTCCATAGGTCTTCCTCTCGTTCCCAGGTGGCTTCATCCTCGGTATGGTGGCTCCACTGAACTTTGCAGAAATTGATAACCTTGCTGCGTGTGACTCGGTTGGCAAACTCGAGAATCTTTCACTGGTTTCTCCTCGTAGGTCAAATCGCTATCCAACTGAATCGCTTCCAGTGGCATTGTATCTCTCAGAGGAATATCGGCCATCTCTGCGTGGCACTTCTTCAACAGGGAAACGTGAAACACATCGTGAACTCCTGACAATCCTTCTGGCAATTCCAGCTTTGTAAGCAACTTCACCCATACGTTCCAAACTTTGTATGGTCCCACAAAACGTGGCGCTAACTTTCCCTTAACTCCAAAACGCTTAACTCCTCGAAGTGGGGACACTCGAAGATACACTCGGTCTTCGACTTCGTAAAATGTCTCCTTGCGTTTAGAATCCGCATAGCTCTTCTACCTGTACTGGGCTACCTTGAGCCTATCACGAATTAGTTTAACCTTCTCTTCAGACTCCTTAATCAAATCTGGTCCAAACAACTGACGGTCTCCAACTTCATCCATAACAACGGTGTCCTGTACCTCCTTCCGTACAAGGTTTCGAAAGGGGCCATCTTCAAACTAGCTTGATAACTGTTGTTGTAAGAGAACTCTACATACGGCAAATTGTCGTCCCAACTAGATCCATAATCTAGCGCACAAGCTCTCAACATGTCCTCCAGAATCTGATTGACTCTCTCGGTCTGTCCATCTGTCTGTGGATGAAAGGCTGTACTAAACTCTAGCCTGGCACCCAAAGTCTCATGCAACCGATTCCAAAACTTTGAGGTAAACTGGGTTCCTTTATCTGATACAATGGTCCTCGGAACTCCATGCAGACATACGATCCTGGTCATGTATATCTTTGCCAACTTAGCACTGGTGCAAGTGGTCTTCACTGGGATGACATGAGCTACCTTTGTCCACCGATCGACTACAACCCATATCGAGTCATAGCCAGAACGAATCCTGGGCAATCCCGTGATAAAATCCCTAGCTTATCCACTTCCATTTGGGAATCGGCAATGGCTGTAGCAATCCTGCTGGCTTCTGATGCTCTTCCTTTACTCTCTGACATACATCACATGCTGCTACATACTCAGCAATATCCTTCTTCATTCCGATCCACCAGAAACTGTCCTTCAAATCCAAATACATCTTGGTATTTCCTGGGTCAATCGAATACGGCGAATCATGGGCCTCCTGCCAAAATAAACTTCCTGATCTCGGGGTTATTAGGCATATATACGCGATCCTCAAACCATAGGGTATCGTGCTCGTCCTCACGAAATCGTTTAGCCTTTCCTTTGCTCATTCTTTCCTTTATCCTTCAATCTCTTTGTCAGTCTTCTGAGCTTCCCTGATCTTATCCATCAAGGTAGACTGAATTTCCAACGCTGCTACATAACCCTTCGAAACTATTTCCAAACATAGCTCGGGAAGATCCTCCGCTAACTCCTTGGGTAATCCTCCGATCATGAGTGTATTGGCACGACTCTTGTGACTCAAAGCATCATCCACTACGTTAGCCTTTCCGGGATGATAGTGTAACTTCATATCATAATCCTTAATGAGCTCCAACCATCTCCTCTGCCTGAGATTTAACTCCTTCTGTGTGAAGATATATTTCAAACTCTTGTGATCCGTGTACACCTCACAATGGTTTCCGATGAGAAAATGTCTCCAGGTCTTCAACGCATGCACTACGGCTGCTAGCTCTAAATCGTGTGTAGCATATTTTAGCTCATGAGGTTTAAGCTGTCGTGAGGCATATGAAACAACTCTTCCCTCCTGCATAAGCACTGCTCCAAGTCCTCGACGAGAAGCGTCGCAATACACTTGATAATCCTTGCATTGATCTGGAAGAATCAACACTAGGGTTGTAACCAAACGCTTCTTCAACTCCTGAAAACTGGCCTCACAATCCTCAGTCCATTTGAACTTGGTGTCCTTCTTCAACAACTCCGTCATGGGCTTTGCAATCTTAGAGAAATTCTCAATGAACCTCCTGTAGTATCCTGCGAGTCCAAGAAAACTCTGGATCTCTCCAACCGACGCGGGTGATTCCCAATTAGTCATAGTGAAAACCTTGGTGGGGTCTACTGCTATTCCTTCTCCGGGTATAACATGTCCGAGGAATCCAACTTCCTTCAACCAAAACTCACACTTACTGAACTTGGCATATAACTGATGTTCTATGAGCTTCCCAGTACCAAACGCAAATGCTCCTTATGCTCCTCTTCATTCTTTGAGTAGACCAATATGTCATCAATGAACACCATGACGTACTTATCCAAAAACTCCATAAACACCTTGTTCATCATGTTCATGAAATAGGCAGGCGCGTTAGTCAGACCAAATGACATAACGGTATACTCATAAAGCCCGTAGCTTGTGGTAAAAGTTGTCTTAGGTATATCCTGCTCTCGAATCTTCAGCTGGTGATATCCTGATCACAGATCGATCTTGGAAAATACTTTAGCTCCTTGCAACTGATCAAATAAATCATTGATCATCGGCAGTGGGTACTTGTTCTTGATCATTACTTCATTCAACCCACAATAATCAGCAACCATCCTCAAGATCCATCCTTCTTCTCTACTAGAAGTACTCGTGATCCCCAAGGTGACGAACTTGGGCGAATATAGCCTTTATCCAGTAACTCCTTAATCTGCTTCTTGATTTCCTCCAAATCCTTTGCGGGCATCCGATACGGTCTCTTAGATATTGGCCCTGTGCCTGGCAAAAGCTCAATTAAAAACTCAATGTCTCTATCCGGTGGCATGCCTGGCAACTCCTCTGGAAATACGTCAGGGAAATCCTTCACCACTGGTACTTCCTCCTGTACAACTCCTAATAAGGAATTCACTTGAGTCCTCTTCGGCACATGCCGGGATACATACTTGATCCTTCTTCCTTCTGGGGTAGTAAGCAAAATCGACTTACTGGCGTATTCAATGTTCCCTCCATACTTTGATAACCAATCCATGCCTAATATTACATCCAGTCCTTGTGACTCCAATACTATTAGGTCTGAGGGGAACATGTAGTGACCAATCCTTAATGGTAACCGATCACACCAAAGGCTAGCCATATACTCTGCTCCTGGCGAGGTTACTAACATGGGTGACCTAAGGTCTTGGGTTGGCAGGTTATACTTTTCCACAAATCCCCTTGATATGTATGAATGTGATGCACCAGTATCAAAAAGAACGATTTCAGTAAATGACTTAACCAAAAACTTACCTACAACTGCATGCTACGTCTTGAGCTTGCGTTGGTTTTCCTGGAAGAGGAATGGGTGATGCAGCAATAGTAGCGTAAGTATTTCCCTCAGTTTTTCAGAACAAAGGTATCAATCCAGTAGGAAGCTCCTCATAAGTCCCACACACCTACACAAACAAACAAGAACTCACAACCAACGCAATAAAGGGGTTGTCAATCCCTTCACGGCCACTTGCAAAAGTGAGATCTGATAGAGATAATATGATAAGATAATTTTTTTTTGGTATTTTATGATATAGATTGGAAAGTAAAAGATGCAAATAAAAGTAGATTCAAAGCTTATATGATAAGAGATAGACCCGGGGGCCATAGGTTTCACTAGTGGCTTCTCTCAAGATAGCATAAGTATTACGGTGGGTGAACAAATTACTGTCAAGCAATTGATAGAAAAGCGAATAATTATGAGATTATGTAGGCATGATCATGTATATAGGCATCACGTCTGTGACAAGTAGACCGACTCCTGCCTGCATCTACTACTATTACTCCACACATCGATCGCTATCCAGCATGCATCTAGAGTATTAAGTTCATAAAGAACAGAGTAATGCATTAAGAAAGATGACATGATGTAGAGGGATAAACTCATGCAATATAATATAAACCCCATCTTTTTATCCTCGATGGCAACAATACAATACGTGCCTTGCTGCCCCTGCTGTCACTGGGAAAGGACATCGCAAGATTGAACCCAAAGCTAAGCACTTCTCCCATTGCAAGAAAGATCAATCTAGTAGGCCAAACCAAACTGATAATTCAAAGAGACTTGCAAAGATAACTTAATCACACATAAAAGAATCCAGAGGAGATTCAAATATTTCTCATAGATATACTTGATCATAAACCCACAATTCATCGAATCTCGATAAACACACCGCAAAAAGAGTTACATCGAATAGATGTCCAAGAAGATCGAGGAGAACTTTGTATTGAGATTCAAAGAGAGAGAAGAAGCCATCTAGCTAATAAGAATGGACCCGAAGGTCTGTGGTAAACTACTCACAACTCATCGGAGAGGCCTTGGAGATGATGTAGAGGCCCTCCGTGATCGATTCCCCCTCCGGCGGAGCGTCGGGGAAGGCTCCAAGATGGGATCTCGCGGATACAGAAGGTTACGGCGGTGGAATTAGGTTTTCGTGGTCGCTTATGATGTTTTCGGGGTACATGGGTATATATAGGAGGAAGAAGTAGGTCGGTGGGCGCCCGAGGGGCACACGAGGGTGGGTGCACGTCCAGCCCTAGGGGGCGCGCCGGGCACCCTCGTGGCTGCCTCAATTGTTTCTTGACTTCCACTCCAAGTCCTCTGGATCAAGTTTGTTCCAAAAAGATTGCTCCCAAAGGTTTGGTTCCTTTTGGACTCCGTTTGATATTCCTTTTCTTCGAAACACTGAAACAGGCAAAAAACAGCAATACAGGTTGGGCCTCCGATTAGTAGGTTAGTCCCAAAAATGATATAAAAGTGTAAAGTAAAGCCCATAAACATCCAAAATGGGTAATATAATAGCATGGAACAATCAAAAATTATAGATACGTTGGAGACGTTGGAGACGTATCAAGCATCCCCGAGCTTAATTCCTACTCGTCCTCGAGTAGGTAAATGATAAAAACAGAATTTTTGATGTGGAATGCTACCTAGCATAATTCTCAATGTAATTTTATTTATTGTGGCATGAAGTTTCAGATCCAAATGATTCAAAATAAAAGTTCATATTGACATATAAAAATATAGCTCCAAGTAAAGTTACCGATAGACGAAGACGAAAGAGGGGATGCCTTCTAGGGCATCCCCAAGCCTTTTGGTTATCCTTTAATATCTTGGGGTGCCATGGGCATCCCCAAGCTTAGGATCTTGCCACTCCTTATTCTATAATCCATCAAATCTTTACCCAAAACTTGAAAACTTCACAACACAAAACTCAACAGGAAATCTCATAAGCTCCGTTAGTGCAAGAAAGCAAAACCACCACATAAGGTACTGTAATGAACTCATTGTTTATTTATATTTGTGTTAAACCTACTGTATTTCAACTTATCTATGGTTCATACGCCTACATACTATCCATAGATGCATCAAAATAAGCAAACAACACACACAAAACAGAATCTGTCAAAAATAGAATAGTCTGTAGCAATCTGTAACTCTCGAATACTTCTGGAACTCTAAAAATCCTACCAAAATATGAAGTCCTGGAAACTTTGTCTATTGATCTACAGCAAAAAGAATCAATGCAAAATCACGTTACTGTGAATTACTAAAATTATTTTCGTGCGCGCAAAGTTTCTGTTTTTCAGCAGAATCAAATTAACTATCACCATAGGTTATCCTATAGGTTCTACTTGGCACAAACACTAATTCAAACATAATAACACATCTAAACAGAAGGTAGATGCAAAATTTATTACTAAACAGAAGCAAAAACAAAAAACATAAATAAAATTGGGTTGCCTCCCATTAGCACTATTGTTTAATGCCCCAAGCTAGGCATAAAAGCGAGGATAGATCTAAGTGGTGCCATCTTTGGCACTCAATTCATAAGTAGCTCGCATGATAGATTCATAAGGTAATTTGACTTTCTTTCTTGGAAAGTGCTCCATGCCTTTCCTTAATGGAAATTGGAATCTAATATTCCCTTCCTTCATATCAATAATTGCACCAATCGTTCTAAGGAAAGGTCTACCAAGAATAATAGGACATGAAAGATTGCAATCTATATCAAGAACGATAAAATCTACGGGCACCAAATTCCTATTTGCAACAATGAGAACATCATTGATCCTTCCCATTGGCTTTTTAATGGTGGAATCCGCAAGGTGCAAATTTAAAGAGCAATCATCAAGATCATGGAAACCTAGAATATCACATAAAGTTTTCGGAATTGTGGAAACACTAGCACCCAAATCACACAAAGCATAACACTCATGATCTTTAATTTTAATTAATAGTAGGTTCCCACTCATCATAAGGTTTTTAGGTATAGAAACTTCCAAATTAAGTTTTTCATCATAAGATTGCATCAAGGCATCAACAATATGTTTGGTAAAAGCTTTATTTTGACTATAAGCATGAGGAGAATTCGCAACGGATTGCAACAAGGAAATACAATCTTCTACAGAACAATTATCATAATTAAATTCCTTGAAATCCAAGATAGTGGGTTCAATGCTATTTAAAGTCTTGATCTCTCCAATCCCACTTTTACCAAATTTAGCATCAAGATCTAAGAACTCCGAATCTGGGCCTTTTAACTAAAGTTGACTCATCTCCAGTCCCATCATTATTAAGATTCATATTGCAAAACAAAGATTTAATAGGGGACACATCAATAACTTTTAGATCTTCATCATTATTTTCATGGAAACTAGAAGAACACGCCTTTACAAAGCAATCTTTCTTAGCACGCAATCTAGCGGTTCTTTCTTTGCACTCATCAATGGAAATTCTCATAGCTTTGAGAGACTCATTGATATCATGCTTAGGAGGAGTAGATCTAAGTTTCAAAGAATCAACATCAAGCGAAAGTCTATCAACGTTCCTAGCCAAATCATCAACTTTAAGCAATTTTTCTTCAAGCATGGCATTAAAATTCTTTTGAGAGATCATAAATTCTTTCACACTATTCTCAAAATCAGAGGGCATCTTATTAAAATTACCATAAGAATTATTGTAGGAATTTCCATAATTATTAGAGGAATTACTAGGGAACGGTCTAGGGTTAAAGTTTCCTCTATAAGCATTGTTACCAAAATTATTCCTACCAACAAAATTCACATCCATAGATTCATTATTATTCTCAATCAAAGTAGACAAAGGCATATCATTGGGATCAATAGAAGCACTCTTAGTAGCAAACAATTTCATAAGTTCATCCATCTTTCCACTCAAAACATTAATTTCTTCTATAGCATGCACTTTCTTACTAGTAGATCTTTCGGTGTGCCATTGAGAATAATTAGCCATAATGTTATCAAGGAGTTTAGTAGCTTCTCCTAAGGTGATTTCCACAAACGTGCCTCCCGCGGCCGAATCTAAAAGATTTCTAGAAGCAAAATTCAATCCGGCATAAAAATTTTGTATGATCATCCATAAATTCAAACCATGAGTAGGGCAATTGTGAATCATCAATTTCATTCTTTCCCAAGATTGGGCAACATGCTCATGATCAAGTTTTTAAAATTCATAATATCGTTCCTAAGAGAGATGATCTTAGCGGGAGGAAAATACTTAGAGATAAAAGCATCTTTGCACTTATTCCATGAATCAATACTATTCTTAGGCAAAGACGAAAACCAAACTTTAGCACGATCTCTAAGTGAAAACGGAAATAACTTCAATTTAACAATATCATTATCCGTATCTTTCTTCTTTTGCATCTCACACAAATCAACAAAGTTGTTTAGATGGGTAGCAACATCTTCACTAGGAAGGCCAGAGAATTGATCTTTCATAACAAGATTCAGCAAAGCAGCATTGATTTCACAAGACTCAACATCATTAAGAGGAGCAATCGGAGTACTAAGGAAATCATTATTATTGGTATTGGAAAAATCACACAATTTGGTATTATCATGCACCATCGCGACAAGCAATCCAACACATAAGCAAACAAAAAGACAAGCGAAAGAGAGAGGAGACTGGGAAAGAGAGGGCGAATAAAACGACAGGGGTGAAGTGGGGGAGAGGAAAACGAAAGGCAAATGGAAAATAATGTAAGTGCGAGGGAGATGAGTTTGTGATGGGTACTTGGTATGTCTTGACTTGAGCGAAGACCACCCCGGCAACGGCGCCAGAAATCCTTCTTGCTACGTCTTGAGCTTACGTTGGTTTTCCTTGAAGAGGAAAGGGTGATGCAGCAATAGTTGCGTAAATATTTCCCTCAGTTTTTGAGAACCAAGGTATCAATCCAGTAGGAGGCTCCTCAGAAGTCCCACACACCTACACAAACAAACAAGAACTCGCAACCAACGCAATAAAGGGGTTGTCAATCCCTTCACGGCCACTTGCGAAAGTGAGATCTGATAGAGATAATATGATAAGATAAATATTTTTGGTATTTTATGATATAGATTGGAAATTAAAGATGCAAATAAAAGTAGATTGAAAGCTTATATGATAAGAGATAGACCCGGGGGCCATAGGTTTCACTAGTGGCTTCTCTCAAGATAGCATAAGTATTACGGTGGGTGAACAAATTACTGTCGAGCAATTGATAGAAAAGCGAATAATTATGAGATTATCTAGGCATGATCATGTATATAGGCATCACGTCCGTGACAAGTAGACCGACTCCTGCCTGCATCTACTACTATTACTCCACACATCGACCGCTATCCAGCATGCATCTAGAGTATTAAGTTCATAAAGAACAGAGTAACGCATTAAGAAAGATGACATGATGTAGAGGGATAAACTCATGCAATATGATATAAACCCCATCTTTTTATCCTCGATGGCAACAATACAATACGTGCCTTGCTGCCCCTGCTGTCACTGGGAAAGGACACCACAAGATTGAACCCAAAGCTAAGCACTTCTCCCATTGCAAGAAAGATCAATCTAGTAGGCCAAACCAAACTGATAATTCCAAGAGACTTGCAAAGATAACTTAATCACACATAAAAGAATTCAGAGGAGATTAAAAATATTTCTCATAGATAAACTTGATCATAAACCCACAATTCATTGGATCTCGACAAACACACCGCAAAAAGAGTTACATCAAATAGATCTCCAAGAAGACCGAGGAGAACTTTGTATTGAGATTCAAAGAGAGAGAAGAAGCCATCTAGCTAATAACTATGGACCCGAAGGTCTGTGGTAAACTACTCACAACTCATCGGAGACGGCCTTGGAGATGATGTAGAGGCCCTCCGTGATCGATTCCCCCTCCGGCGGAGCGCCGGCGAAGGCTCCAAGATGGGATCTCGCGGATACAAAAGGTTACAGCGGTGGAATTAGGTTTTCGTGGTCGCTTCTGATGTTTTCGGGGTACATGGGTATATATAGGAGGAAGAAGTAGGTCGGTGGACGCCCGAGGGGCCCATGAGGGTGGGGGCGCGCCCAGCCCTAGGGGGCGCGCCGGGCACCCTCGTGGTTGCCTCGGTTGTTTCTTGACTTCCACTCCAAGTCCTCTGGATCACATTTGTTCCAAAAAGATCGCTCCCGAAGGTTTGATTCCGTTTGGACTCCGTTTGATATTCCTTTTCTTCGAAACACTGAAATAGGCAAAAAAACAGCAATACGGGCTGGGCCTCTGGTTAGTAGGTTAGTCCCAAAAATGATATAAAAGTTTAAAGTAAAGACCATAAACATCCAAAACGGGTAATATAATAGCATGCAACAATAAAAAATTATAGATACGTTGGAGACGTATCACTGCATCGGGTTGCGCTTCAACCTCCTCCACGCTAACGTGGTTCACTTGTCCCCTGTTGAAAGGGTTGGGCTTCTTCCTAGAGATTCCATTGCCATTTCCATTCTTTGCTTAAGAACACTCTGTGGCGTAATGTCCATTCTTCCCGCACTTGAAACAAGTAATGTGACTTAGATCCTTCTTGGCGGGCGTTGCTGGGTTGGAACGGTTTCATGCCGTTGCTTCCTCCATTCCCATTCCCATTCTTGGGGCCACTATGATTATGCGAACTTCCTCCATTGGAATTATGGCCTCCATGGTTATGGTGAATGTGTCCTCCCGAGTTCAGGGTAAAATGAGGCCTCTGCTGAGCTCCTGAATTGTACTTCCCTTGTCCATACTTCCTCTTGCGATTGTCAATCTGCTACTGCTTCCTTTCAATCATAAGAGCTCTATCTACCAACTCCCGGTAGTTGTTGAAAGTTGCCACCATCAACTGCATGCTCAGCTCATCATTCAGTCCTGCCAGAAACGTCTCCTGCTTAGCGGCATCCGTAGCAACGTCATCTGGGGCATAACGTGCTAACTTACTAAAATCATCCACATACAGGACCCACTGTGCTTCCTCCTTGGCGCAAATTGCAAAACTCATGCTTCTTCATGGCCATAGCTCCTGCTGAAACATGGGCAGTGCGGAAAGCCTGCTGGAACTGGTCCCATGTACCAGTGTCAATGGGGTAAGTGGCTGTGAAATTCTCCCACCATGATGTTGCAGGTCCATCAAGCTGATGTGCGGCAAAACGCACTCTTTCCGCATCTGTGCATCCTGCAGTGGTCAGCCCTCTTCCAATCTTGCGGAGCCAATCATCTGCAACTATCGGCTCAGTGTTACTAGAGAACACCGACGGATTCAGCCTTAGAAAACGGGCTAAGTGATCAACAGGTGGTGGTGATGGTGGGTTGTTGTTGTTGTTGTTGTTGTTCCCCTGGTTCTAATTCTGGACTAGTAGCTGCATTAGGGTATTCTGCTGCTGGATCAACTGAGTGAGCTCCGGTGGGAAAGCAAATCCATTATCACGTCTCGGAGGCATCTGATGGGTTTAGAAAAGGTGAGAAAACAGAATAGAATGAGGTCTAGAAGGAAAACACTACCATATGTGCATGAGACAAACACAAACATATCACTTCAATCAATTCGAATAAGGGCATACAATCGGTCTAACTATCGTTACAAATGTGCTCGGACTATACTATATACATGGGGAAATACTACTACTGATATGGTGGTCGACTAGAAGTTTAATCAGTGGAAGACTCCATGATATCTGCTCCAGCTTCATCAACATAGTCATCATCGTCGATGATGTAGTCCTCTGAACGAATGTCCTTGGAATTGTCGTCATCCCCTCCTGGCGCGGGGTCTCCCATGAATACTCCTAGCTTCCTTGTCAGATCGTCACTCTTCTCCACTAGTATCGTCATTTCCTCCTCATATCCATCGCGTGTAGACTTGAGTTCTTCCTCCAGCTCCGTGATCCTGATCATTGCCTTCTTCAGATCTATCATGCCTGCGCACATCTGGTTCTCCTGGCGACGAATGTGCTGGTTTAACTCCTGGATGAAAGCTGCAATGGACCTATCCCTCCTGGTGCTGATCATCTCCCATTGCTCATCTCGGCGCCCACAAATCTAGTAGATAGTATCCTTGAGATCCTTGTGGTAAACTTCTCCAATGCGTCCCATGGTGATGTGGGTTGCCATGCTCTTTCCTAGACTCCAGGTTGGTGCATCAAAGGAAAACTCTATGGGCTCAGTGACTGGCATGAACGTCCTTCCTGGAACTTGAACTCGAATCACCCAATGCTCCTCTTTTGGTAAAGTGGCGATGTAGGTCCCGGTGAAGCTTGGTATTCCAATGTTCAGGTACCTAGTAACTTCCTTCAAGTGTCGTCCAAAAGGAGTGTCTTCATCCGGTTGTGTAAACTTGTTCCTTGCATCCGCCATCCTATAGAGTAGAAAAGGGAGAGGAGTCAGAAATGAGAAGAGAGGAGTGACCTATGGTTTTAGCTTAGTGGTCGTGTCCTACAGTCAGCGTGTGCTCTGATACCATCTTGTAGTGACCAGACCTCAAATAGTCTAGTCTTTGTGCGTCAGTGTCATCCCTGGATCGGTAATGCTGACATGCACAGTACTTGAGGTTTTATAACAGAGTTTCAATCACACACTTATTACACCGAATGTCTCAAAATAGAACTTATTACAATAGTATGGCTTAAGGCCATCTAAAAACGATAACAACGGAAGGCTTGGATGATAAAGTGGGTCCATCAACTCCAGCGACATAGCTAAGTGAACGACAAAGACCTAAGGCACCTTACTCGTCGTCTGAAAAGTCTGCAACATGAAATGTTGCAGCCCGAAACGGGTCAACACATGGAATATGCTAGCAATGTAACACATAGAGTAATGAACAGAATGAATGCTATCACTACATGCATATATAACTGGTGGAAAGCTCTATGGTTATAGTTTTGCATAAAGCCAATTTTTCCCTACAACAAAGGAATAAATTTCATTTAACTATCATGGTGGTTGTTAAACATTGAGAAGGTTCCTCCAACTCAATCCCAATTAAGCATCATCATTAAACCCAACAAGTTAAATTTAGAGTGACGAGATCAACATGATAATCCAAGAACCAGATACTCAAGATGTCCATAACCGGGGACATGGCTAACCATGATTAGTTTATACACTCTGTAGAGGTTTGCGCACTTTTCCCCACAAGACTCGAACACATCCATGATCGGAGATTCGAGACACAATCTTTCTGAAGCATTAACTCTCTACTCTGGGTAGACAGTACCATCTACAACCCACTACATCTGCTAGTCTACCTCTTCAAGAGCTTCACGCAACTTACTTAACTATGCCATAGCCCATATTGGCTTGTGGCTGCACACGGAAGTTTCTAGCATGAATAATCTTATGATCCCGTTGAGCTTGGGTGGCGAACCGTAGGATGATCACACGGTTACTCGGGATATCCTAGGACAACACTGGATTCTCCAGGTGCCCTGACAACCACTGGGTACTCCAGGGTGCCTCAACCAATCCACCCAGATGTGTATTTAAGTAGCCACCTTAAGTTAACCATTAATTAACAATACTCACATCTGTCAAGGATACACTCACCCAAACCACGTCTACGAGCATAGCATAGCAATATAAGCATAACGTAGAAGTAACTCCCAAAGGTTTGATAATAAACATGGCAATAGGTTATATCTCATCATCTACTTCCCAAAACCCACATGTTATTCAGATTCTAACCATGGATTGTTTGAGGGTTGATCTAATGCATAAAAACTGGGTAATAAAGAGGTATGATGTGACACCCCAAAAATTTAACCAAGTTTTTGCTTATTAAAATTTTGCCAGGAAATTAATTTTTTTTCTTCTGAAATTATTTCTGATCTCAAAACCTCTCTTTTCTTCTAAGTTATGGAGTTTTCATTCCAAGTGAAAACTTTCCAAATTATTTTTGGACTTGTTTAACCTCTTAGATAAAACAATCCTTTTATCAGTGGGATCATTTATATAATTATTTTTCCTGAGCTCTATTTTCCCAAAAATGATTTTTTTCATAAGCTTTAGGGCCTCTTTTACACTGCAACCCTTTTATAAATTTATCTAAAATTTCCAACAAAAATTTTGGGATGTCATATGGTGTTTCCACATCACTTTTGTGCAAAAATATATTTCATTCATTGGAGATTTTGAGCTCTACTTCAATTTCTCAAAACTGGCCCAATTGGTAATTTTGCACTACAACCTAATTAAATATTTCTTTAAAAACTCTACCAAAATTTGGAGAGATCAATAGATGCATATAATTCAACTCTATGCAAAAACCCTTTTATGTTCTTTGAAAAATTTGAGTGAATCAACATCTTTTTCATTCTGGTCCAACTTGGTGTTTTGCACTGCAACCCTAATTTATTTTGCTCCAGTGCCCTTGAGCTTTTTCCTACTTATAAATCATCCTACAAAACCCTTAAGTCCAGGAGGTTGGACTCATTGGAGCACTTTTGGTTCATGAAATTATGTTCTTTTTCTTCTGTCCAGAACTGAAGTTTTGCAAAACTTGCACTAACAAGTTTCTAGATTTGGCAAACTAACCTCACCACCCTCTGTATCATCTAAAGAGACTAGGATCTGGAGATTTTGGCCACTCCAAGAGTTGCCTAGATGCCATTGGCATTCTGGCAAACACCTTGAGTGCATGAACAGACTTGGCATGAATTTTTGTTTTGCACTGGGAACTTGATCCCCTGACCAGACCAGCATGTCCCATGAATTTGCCCTAGCCTATAGCCCCACCCTGCTAACCCTCTTGTGGATTGGAGCCCCCTAGCATGCCTTGGCATATGACCGAGCATGTAGCGTGCGTGCTCTGGGCGCGGCCAGAGCGCGCGTTTTGCACGTGCGTGCGCACGGGTCGCCGCATCGCGCCCCGGCCCTTGATCACCTGCAGAGCCGCACCCCCGACCTCATCCACTCACCAGAACACGCCAGCTCGCCCCTGGCACCCTATAGCGCCGCTGCCAGGGCCCTCTTGGCGGCAGTTCGACGACCACAGTACGCCTCTGCCCCGGACGGCGCCGCCTGAGTCACCCCTGCTCGCCAGCTTCCCCTGGAGCCGCTCCAGCTTATCCGCAAGCTTGTCCGCAAGCACTCATCGCCGCCACGTCCCCTGCAGCTACAGAACAGCAGTTCACCGTCGAGCTTATCCACGGCCGCCGCGAACCGACCTAGCCGCGCTATAAGTAGAGGCCCCCGAGCTCATCCGAGCACTCAGGCAGCCTCAGGCTTCTTCCCTAGGTCCCCCTCGGCCAGCAATTTGACGGCAGGAGGCCTTCTTCTCCGTCTCTGACCAGCTCGGCCGCCGCCACGATCCAGCCACGTTCGACGCAACCAGGGCCTCCCCCTCTCCACTTTATTCACCAGAAGCCCCCTCTTCCTCCCGTGAATCCATCCCCCTGCTCGATTTTGATCGGGAGCCACCGGAGGCAAAAACACACTCTGCCCGACGGCCACCATCCGCAGCGGAGCTCGCCGCCGACGACTCCAGCCACCCCCGAGACCTTAGCGACCACCGTAGGGACCGCCTCGACCCCCTGAGCCCGCGGATGGCCTTGGTTCCTCGAATGGTGCCACCGTTCACCGGCGAGCCTCGTCGGAGCCCCGCCCCGTTCGGACAGAGGAGGGAGAAGAGGCGCGTGGACTGGTCAAACCTGACCAGTGGGCCCCTGGACCCACTGTCAGTGACCACGAGCCGGTCCACGCTGGAATAAGTGAAGGCGTAAAGCACCAGAGTACGTCTTCGCTGCCCCAAAAACGTATTCCCCTTTTTGAAACGTTTTCTTTTCTGTTTTATTTTAGAAACAGAATTTGACCAAAACTTTGACTGGCTATAACTTTTTAAATATAAGTCCAAATGACCTGATTCTTTTTCTATTGTTCCCCAAATTTGATCTAGTTTATTTTCAGATTTATTTGAAAATTTTCCAAACAACTTTTTTGTACTGTTTTTGAACTATGAGGTAATTTGAATATTTTCAAAAATAGGATTTGTTGGAGAGAAGAAAACTTTCAAAGTCTTGGAATACACCCTGCCTCTCCACAACTTGAAGGCAAGCATTCTGAACCCTGGAATAATACTGTGTGTGTTATTTTTGACACGATTACAACACCACCTCGACACGGAGTATCCGTTATTTCATGCGATGATATGTTCATACTCATGAGTGCATATTGATGATATCATGCTGTTGGAGTTTGGTATGTTTGTGATCGTATCACCATCACATATTTTTCATGCATACCGGAAGGATTCCGGGAAAGTCTCGGTCTTGGGTAGACACGGGCTTGTCTCGAGTTCTCCGTCGAGACGGTTATGGCCGGTACGGCATGATGAGACGAGTAGTGATGCAGTCTGTTGATTGATTGATATATATATATGATGAGACGAGTAGTGATGCAGGCTGGCGGGCATCGGCGGCTTATAAGGCCGTCCTGGGCGGAGTCCTAGTCGGGCACGGCCCGGCTTGGTCGGTTACTTTTTTTAAAATAATCCTGACGCAGAAAAACTAATCAAAGAAATACTAAACGGAGTCCAAAAATCCCAAAACAAATTTTCATGGTCCTTTAATAATATTGCGGACATAGTGAACATTTATTTGGGCCTCTAATGCAATTCTGAAAAACGCATTATTTTCCTAATTCAAATAAAATAGCAATAAAATTTCGAATAAAATTCTTATTTGATTTTAATATTTTTCCTCCAATATTTCTTTATTTTGGAGAAGTCATTTTATCCCCTCTTTTTTATTTTCATATAAGAAATATTTGAAGAGAAAAATAATTAAAACCAAATGATCCTCTTTTCAAAATTTGAGAAAACTCAAATATGAAAATAGCAAAATCCCCAACTTTCTCCGCGGGTCCTTGAGTTGCGTAGAATTTCTAGGATCAACCAAAATGTAATAAAATATGATATGCAATGATGCTCTAATGTATAACATTCCAAATTGAAAATTTGGGATGTTACAAACCGGCAATGGATGTACGGTGATAGACACACCTCCGAGTACATTAAGGGCGTGCATAATTTTCTCGAAGTGGCTGAGGCAAACAAGCAGAATAGTTTTATGTGTTGTCCATGCCCTATATGTGGGAATACGAAGTCTTACTCTGACTCGAAAACCCTTCAGACCCGACTTGCTTTATGAGAGTTTCATGCCACACTATAATGTTTGGACCAAGCACGGAGAAATAGGGGTTATGATGGAAGACAGCGAAGAAGAAGAGGACGATGACAACTATGTGCCCCCTGAATAAGGTGATGCTGCAACGGGGGAAGCTGCTGAAGATCAAGAGGAACCAGACGATGTGCCCGATGATGATCTCCGCCGGGTCATTGTTGATGCAAGGAGACAGTGCGAAAGTCAAAAGAAGAAGCTGAAGTTCGATAGCATGTTAGAGGATCACAAAAAAGGTTTATACCCCAATTGCGAAGCTGGCACACAAAGCTCGGTACCGTACTGGAATTGCTGCAGTGGAAGGCAGAGAATGGTGTGCCTGACAAAGGATTTGAGAAGCTATTGAAAATATTGAAGAAGAAGCTTCCAAAGGATAACGAATTGCCCGATAGTACGTATGCAACAAAGAAGGTTGTATGCCCTCTAGGATTGGAGGTTCAGAAGATACATGCATGCCCTAATGACTGCATCCTCTACCACGGTGCGTATGAGGATTTGAATGCATACCCGGTATGCGATGCATTGCGTTATAAGATCAGACGAGATGACCCTGGTGATGTTGACGGCGAGCGCCCTAGGAAGAGGGTTCCTGCCAAGGTGATGTGGTATGCTCCTATAATACCATAGTTGAAATGCCTGTTCAGAAACAAAGAGCATGCCAAGTTGATGCGATGGCACAGAGAGGACCATAAGAAAGACGGGAAGTTGAGAGCACCCGCTGACGGGTCGCAGTGGAGAAAAATCGAGAGAAAATATTGGGAGGAGTTTACAGGTGACGGAAGGAACATATGGTTTGGTTTAAGCACGGATGGCATTAATCCTTTTGGGGAGCAGAGCAGCAATCATAGCACCTGGCCCGTGACTCTATGTATCTATAACCTTCCTCCTTGGCTGTGCATGAAGTGGAAGTTCATTATGATGTCAGTTCTCATCCAAGGCCCTAAGCAACCCGACAACGACATTGATGTGTAGCTAAGGCCATTAGTTGAAGAACTTTTACATCTGTGGATTGGAAACGGTGTACGTGTGTGGGATGAGCACAAACAGGAGGAATTTGACCTGCATGCATTGCTGTTTGTCACCATCGATGATTGGCCTGCTCTCAGTAACCTTTCAGGACAGACAAATAAGGGATACCACGCATGCACGCACTGTTTAGATGACACCGAAAGTATATACCTGGACAAATGCAGGAAGAATGTGTACCTGGGGCATCACGATTCCTTCCGACCAACCAACAATGTTGAAAGAAAGGCAAGAATTTCAAAGGCGAGGCAGATCACCGAAACAAACCCGCCAAGCGTACTGGTGATCACATACTTGCTATGGTCAATGATTTAGAAGTAATCTTCAGAAAGGGTCCCGGCGGACTATCTGTTCCGAATGACGCTGAGGGACGCGCACCCATGTGGAAGAAGAAATCTATATTTTGGGACCTGCCTTACTGGAAAGACCTAGAGGTCCGCTCTTCAATCGACGTGATGCACGTGACGAAGAACCTTCACGTGAACCTGCTAGGCTTCTTGGGCGTGTATGGGAAGGCAAAAGATACACCAGAGGCATGGGAGGACCTGCAACGTTTGCACGAAAAAGATGGCATGCCACCAAAGCAGTATGAAGATCCTGCCAGCTACGCTCTTACCAAGGAAGAGAAGGAAATCTTCTTTGAATGCCTGCCCAGTATGAAGGTCCCATCTGGCTACTCGTCAAATATAAAGGGAATAATAAATATGGCAGAGAAAAAGTTCCAGAACCTAAAGTCTCATGACTGCCACGTGATTATGACGCAACTACTTCCAGTTGCATTGAGGGGGCTTCTACCGGAAAACGTTCGACTAGCCATTGTGAAGCTATGTTCATTCCTCAATGCAATCTCTCAGAAGGTGATCGATCCAGAAATCCTACCAAGGTTAAGGAGTGATGTGGCGCAATGTCTTTCAGTTTCGAGCTGGTGTTCCCACCATCCTTCTTCAATATCATGACGCACGTCCTAGTTCATCTAGTCGATGAGATTGTCGTTCTGGGCCCTGTATTTCTACACAATATGTTCCCCTTTGAGAGGTTCATGGAGTCCTAAAGAAATATGTCCGTAACCGCGCTAGGCCAGAAGGAAGCATCTCCATGGGCCATCAAACAGAGGATGTCATTGGGTTTTGTGTTGACTTCATTCCTGACCTTAAGAAGATAGGTCTCCCTCAATTGCGGTATGAGGGGAGACTGGGTGGAAAAGGCACGCTAGGAGGGGACTCAATAATATGTAGGGACGGGCATTCTTGGTCTCAAGCACACTACACGGTTCTACAGAATTCCACCTTGGTGACCCCGTATGTCGATGAACACAAGAACATTCTGCGCTCCAAACACCCGGACCAGTGTGACGACTGGATTACATGTGAACACATCAGGAGTTTTGGCAGTTGGTTCCAAACATGTCTCAGGTGTGACAACACTGTTTCTGATGACCTGTACTCGTTGGCGAGGGAACCATCTTTGACTGTAATGACTTACAAAGGGTACGAGATAAATGGGAATACATTTTACACGATCGCCCAAGATCAAAAGAGCACCAACCAAAATAGTAGTGTCCGCTTTGATGCAGCAACCAAGAGGGGAAAGGACACATATTATGGTTACATAGTGGACATATGGGAACTTGACTATGGATATGATATTAAGGTCCCTTTGTTTAAGTGCAAATGGGTCAATCTGTCAGGAGGCGGGGTACAGGTAGACCCACAGTACGGAATGACAACAGTGGATCTAAGCAATCTGGGGTACACAGACGAACCATTCGTCCTAGCCAATGATGTGGCGCAGGTTTTCTATCTGAAGGACATGTCTACCAAACCGAGAAAAAGAAAAGATAAGGAAGCGGATACATCATACGATGAGCCAAAGCGCCACATAGTTCTTTCAGGAAAAAGAGACATCGTGGGATTGGAGGGCAAGACAGACATGTCTAAAGATTATGAAAAGTTTCATGAAATTCCTCCCTTCAAAGTCAAGGCTGACCCAAGCATCCTGTTAAACGATGAAGATTATCCATGGTTACGGCGCAATAAGCAAAGGACACAAGCGAAGAAAAAGTGAAGACTTTCTATCCACAACTATTATGATGATGCCTTTGATCTAGAATATCACTGCAGTTACATGTGAACAAATGAAATCCCTTTGTAACAGATGAGTTTTCGTCCGAAACCCTGATACTTCCAAAGAGATTGTCTGTTTTGTACACAAAGTGCATCCAGTTTTTGTCGTAACCCTCTCAACTTTTTAGCACATGCTATGTGGGTGAAATGATGATACCATGCCAACTTTCAACCTTTTCAGAGTTCATTTGTAGTGCTTTTCAATTTAAGGGTCATTTAGCTCAAAGAAATGAACTAATAGCAAAAAGAATGAACTAATTGCAAAAAGAATGAACTAAAAATAATCAATTAAAATATTCTGTTATGATCAACTAAAACAAAACTATAATATCCTTCAATAGAAAAAGAATCAAGTAAAAAGCTTTTATAAAACTCCAATAGCAAAAGGAATCAACTCAAAAAACTTTTATAAACCTCTAGTATTATTGAAACTAAAATTATATAAAATTTATGCAACCAAAATTATCAAAGTATTTTCTCTTCAAAACATTAAAGCAAAAAGAATTTTCATAAAGAAATTTTTTTGTTAGAAACTTTAATTGCAAAAAGAATTATCATAAAGAATTTTTTGTTAGAAACTAAAATAACAAAATCTGTTTTTCAATATAATGATAAAACACAGTGATATTAAATAGCAGGAAAAAGAATCACTCAAAAATCTATCTTTATAGTAAAGTTATTCAAAAACTAGTGATTCACACAAATTTTAAAAAATTCAAATTTAAATTATTCAAACTGGAAAAAAATTGGCACTAACAGAAAGTTTATAATTTTTATTACCTAAAGAAAAAAGAAATAAAAAAATAAAGCAAAAAACAACAGATAATAAATTATGCAAAGAACAAAACAAAAATCTGGAAAAAAAATTAAAAAATGCAACCTACTGGGCCACCACGACCTGAATACGACTAGAAACCCAGCTAATTGGGCCAGGATTCAGGCCCGCAAAAGGCCCAGCAGGCCCACAGGCATAGCGGTGTCAGTTTAGGCCCATAGGCCTGCAGTTCAGAGGAGTTCGAGAGGGAAGCGGGGCTTATAAAACAGGTGCGGAGCGCTCTAAACTAGCAAGGTGGGACTAAACTCCCACCACCACCCCGCTGTGCAAGGCCATTGGTCCCGGTTGGTGCCACCAACTGGGACCAAAGGCCACCTGCTTCCCGCCCTTTGGGCTGCTGAAAAGAGGCCTTTGGTCCCAGTTGGTGGCACCAACCGGGACTAAAGGTGGGCATTGGTACTGGTTGGTGCCACCAACCGGGACCAAAGAGTTGGGTATATAACCAACACTTGTGAAAATTTAGAATTCATCTTGCAGTTGCCTCCCGACGCCGCGCCGAACCATGCCCTCGCCGTCGCCGACGCCCTCGCCCTCGCCGGCGCGCCCTCGCCGCTGGCGCGCCCTTGCCGCTGCCGACGCCCTCTGCCCTGACGCGCCCCTGCCCGCCCTGACGCCGCCTGCCGTCCTCGTCACCGACGCGCCCTCGGTCGCGCCCTCGCCGCCGCCGATGCGCCCCTGCCCGCCCCGACGCTGCCGCCGTGCGCCTCCTGCCCCGACGCCTCCGTCGTGCACCCCTTTGCCCCGACGCGCCCTGCCCACCCCGACGCTGCCACCGACTCCCCCTGCCCCGACGCCTCCCTCTATGAGCACCGCGCCCCTGCCGCCGCCGCCGTCGCCGTGATGCGTATTTTTATATGCATGTATGTATTTTTAGATGTTTTTAGATGTTCATATATGTATGTATGTATTTTTCAGATATATGTAGTTTTTAGATGTATTTTTTGTATGCATGTATGTACTATTTATATGTATGGAAAAGAGGAAGAAGGAAGAAAAAGAAGGAGAGGAAAAAGGAAAATAAGAAGAGTAAGAAGGAGAAGAAGAAGAAGAAGAAGAAGAAGAAGAGAGGAAGAAGAGGAGAAAAAATAAGAAGAGGAAGAAGAAGAAAAAAGAAGAGGAGAAGAAGAAAATTCTCCTCTATTCCTTCTTCTCCTCTTTTTTTCTTCTATTTTTTTCTTCTTCTTCTCCTCTATTTTTTCTTCTTCCTCCTCTTCTTATCTTTTATCGGGAATGAGGGTGTCGGAAACTAGGGTAGAGGGTTGAGGGTTGCCGAGGGGTCGAGGGTCGTCGAGGGGTCAAGTGTCGAGGGTCGTCGAGGGTCAAGGGTCGTCGAGGGGTCGAGGGTCGTCGAGGGTCGAGGGTCATTGAGGGTCGAGGGTCGTCAAGGGTCATCGAGAGTCGAGGGTCGTCGAGGGGTCGAGTGTCGAGGGTCGTCGAGGGGTCGAGTGTCGAGGGTCATCAAGGGTCGAGGGTCGTCGAGGGTCGAGGGTCGTCGAGTGTCGAGGGTCGTCGAGAGTCGAGGGTCAAGGGTCGTCGAGAGTCGAGGGTCGAGGGTTGTCGAGGGGTCGAGGGTCGAGGGTCGAGGGGTCGAGGGTCGAGGGTCTCCGTTTAACAAGAATGCCCCCATTATGGATGTGCACAAGTTGATCCATTTTTTCTGATCTCATCCATGGCTACATCATTTTCTGGAAGTAACAGGCGTATGACGCTACGAAATTCTTCAAAGTTGTTTTGGAATGGAGTTCCGGATAGGATGATTTGCTTTTTGGTACGAATTTCAGCAAAGGCCTTCCAAATAGCGATATTCGGAAGGCTCTCGCTGAACTTTGTACCAAAAAGCGAATTATCTTATCCGAGACTCCGTTCCAAAACAATTTTGGAGAGCTTCGTACCGTTATGCGCCTGTTACTTTCGGCAAATGATGAAGCAATGGTTTTCTTGAGATCAGGAAAAATAGGACCATTTTATGCACATCCAGAATGGCGCCATCTTGTTAAATCCCTTAAAGGTTAAGAGAATCCGAGCGGTCGAGGATCGGAACTAGCTAGGGTATGGGGTCAAGGGTCGCCGAGGGGATGAGGGTCGAGGGTCTCCGTTTAACAAGAATGCCCCCATTATGGATGTGCACAAGTTGATCCATTTTTCTGATCTCATCCATGGCTACATCATTTGCTGGAAGTAACAGGCGTATGACGCTACGAAACTCTTCAAAGTTATTTTGGAACGGAGTTCTGGATAGGATGATTCTCTTTTTGATACGGATTTTAGCAAAGGCCTTCCAAATAGCGATATTTGGAAGGCTATTGCTGAACTTCGTACCAAAAAGCGAATTATCCTATCCAGGACTCTGTTCCAAAACAATTTTGGAGAGCTTCGTACCGTTATGCGCCTGTTACTTTCGGCAAATGATGAAGCAATGGTTTTCTTGAGATATGGACCATTTTCTGCACATCCAGAATGGCGCCATCTTGTTGAATCCCTTAAGGGTTAAGAGAATCCGAGCGGTCGAGGATCGGAACTAGCTAGGGTAGGGGGTCAAGGGTCGCCGAGGGGATGAGGGTCGAGGGTCGTCGAGGGGTCGAGGGTCGAGGATCGCCGAGGGGTCTATTTTTGCCA
The DNA here is from genome assembly GCF_018294505.1 of Triticum aestivum. Lineage (NCBI taxonomy): Eukaryota > Viridiplantae > Streptophyta > Magnoliopsida > Poales > Poaceae > Triticum > Triticum aestivum. The sequence goes on along the minus strand of NC_057806.1, from coordinate 41,025,333 downwards.
CTATTAATATATCCATCTCTCATGTTTGTATATTAATTGTCATGTTGTAATATTTGCAGAAACTATGGATCAACAAATAGACTTTGAACAAGAAGAGATATTGGGGGACATAATCCGCGATGGAGGTGATGTCTTGTTGTTTCTCAACGACCTCAAAGAAGGTCTGGAAGGAGAGGAAGCATGCTATGATGATCAAACAATGGAGGAGGAAAGTCATGATCATGATGGTGGCTCCGACGATCGTGATGACGGCTGCGGTGATCGAACAGAGTCGGGATCAGCTGTTGCAAAGTCTGGCGAGGTATATATATATATATATAAGTAAGCCTGTGATGACTAGCTAATTGATGCATTAATTGTTTTGGTATGTACATATATTAACTCTTCTTTCTTCTTTTATAGCCCTCCGGATCGAGCAAAACTTCGGTAATGAGATGAGGCCCGAAGAAAAAGTTGCGCCCGGATGAAAGTTTCATGATCACAGAAATCGCGCGTGATGGCCAACCGATTAAATCCCTCTGGACCAAGGAAGCATTTTCTGCTCAGTGCGGGGTTCTTGTTAGGTACATGATCCCGATCAGTAACCAGCAATGGTATAAGCCTAAGAAGGAAGACCTTCAAGTTTCTTTTGTCGAAGATAGACAGAAAGATGATCTTTGGACCGCGTTGAAGGTAAATTTCACCCTACCGGCAGAGGAGGATCCGGAGAAGCCAGTTATAAAGCCATTGATCAAGGCTCATGCTCTCAAGAAGATGGCAGGTCTATTCAGGAGGTGGAAGAATGAGTTGAAATCAACGTATGTCGACAAAAACAAGACTCCAGAATTCAACGGCCGATTTGAGAAGATAAGAGATCACTGGTCCGCATTTGTGGCCCACAAGACATCAAAGAAGAGTAAGAAGATGTCAGTGATTAACAAGATAAATGCTGCAAAGAAGGAGCATCACCATCACGGGGTCAGGTGGCTACCTCAAAGCCCGGCCATTGTGGGACAAGGCTGAGTAGGACCTGATTGCTAAAGGGGTCGAACCAGAGACATTGCACTGGCCAGACCGTTCAAGGACTTGGTTCTTCGGGGTTGGGGGAACTTTGGACCCTGAAATAGGGAAGTGTTGTTGGACGGACGAGCAACTTGCAACACCCATCATGAAGCTTTTGAAAGCAATCAAGGAAGTGCAGGAAGGGACGTTCATTCCCGACAGAGAGAACGACGAGCTCAAAAGGCCCTCGGGAATCTTGAGCACCCTGGACAAACACGTGGCACGCCAGGCTCCATTGCGTGGAAGGTTGGGTTTCCCAACGCAGGCGGTTACAAAATCCAAGAGATGAGGAGGAAAGTGGAGCAGAGCGAACTGCAACAGCTTTTGGCAAGGGTACGAAAGCTAGAGGAACGACAAGCTGTTGAGAACCAGTGAGATCCTGCCGAAGCTATCCCAGAAGGTATCGCGCCATCTCAGTGGAGAAGCAGCGTGGCTTCCACCAAGCTCGTTCAGCAGCCGGACTTCACGGGTCCTAACTACCCCGTGGATTTTATCACGGATTCACACCAGTGCCACCTTATGACGCAATGGCTTCAGCTCAAAGTCAAGGCGGTTGTCGGCTCTGTGTTCCCTCCTTCACCCAGAGCAACTTTTCACTGCTTTCCGATTCAACAAGGCTATGCTGTTGTGATGGAGGATGAAATAACGGAGGGATTTGAGGAGCTCCAGCTTGAGCACCCTACAGGTGATGGGGAGACTCAGCTAGGTCTTGCTCTGAAGACTCCGTGTCTATGGCAGAAGGAGCACATCAAGCTTCTGAACTTCACGCCTCCTGCGAGTCAGCTGGCCACTCTGCCTCCTCTGCCTCCTCCTCCTCCGGTGAGTGATCAGGGCACTCTGCCTCCTGCTCCGGCGCGTGAGGGCAGTAGTACTCTGCCTGCTCCGGCGCCTCCTCCTTCGCCGCATCGTAAGCAACATCGACGGTGGAACACAGATGCCGCCGGTCCGGCAGCTCCGACGCGTCCTAGCAGTCCGCCTCCTTCTTCTCCGCCTCTTAAGCAACGAAAGAAGATAGCCGCAGCCGCTCCGACTGCTCAGGCATCTAGCAGTACAGCCAGAGGCGGGAGGCAATACAGATTCGGTCCATCATCTCTCAAGCCTCTAGAGAAGTTACCATACGAGAGGAGCGAGGAGGAAAACCAGAAGATCTGTGAAGGCCAAGTGAGGGACTTCTTTGAATCGGTAAAAGCTAAGAAACATCCACCTCCGGAGGAGAAGATAGATCCGGTGAAAGCGAAGCGCACTTTGGATGCCTGCAGCAACCGTCACCACCTCTGCCGCAATCCAACTATGACCGCGTTACTGAAAGGACATATAAGGAAGCGGAGCGGTCGGGAAGTACTTGCGCTGATCAAAGGTTAGCAGAATGAAGAAGTGGGAAAAAATTCCCCAGCTCGGCGAACAAGCGAAGCAATCGTGCCCCCCGCTCAATGTGTCTAGCGATATCATCGCTAATCTTCCGGGGAGGCTGCCCGGTACCAATCCTGGAGATTACATGCCCGACGATGCACTTTTTGATACAATGGAGGCGAACACATTCAAATTCTGGCACGGGAAGCCTCTCATCAAACCTGGTACTCCTCTAACAACGATGATGCGAAGATTCCATGCTTGGTACATGGACTCCTCTAACATCTGCAGCAAGTCTGGGACGGATACTTTGACGCTAAGAGTTAAAGAGGAGCACGACCTCGTTGAAATTGATCTGTTGTCTGTTCCATATGAGGAGTTCTTCCAGTTTTTCAATCAACAGGCCCTCGATAAAACAATCATCACTTGCTACTGTCTGTAAGTACTACTTCTCTGTAATTAATTAAGTCTCTATATATAGCTCAGCTCTTTCATTGCATGTATATATAATTATCCTCACTATATTATGCAGATTGAAGATCGCCGAATTGAAGAAAAGACAAATAGGTGATATTGGGTTCATTAACACAAATCTCATGGATGAATGGAATGTTACACATGATGCCAAACTAACCGAGGCCAACTTGCTCGCATCGTTACTTCAAAATCAAAACAAAGATACAATACACTTTCCTTACGAATACAGGTGAGTGTTACTGTCTTGTGCATATTCGGTTTTCCCTTATTACTCGAGGTTATAGTAATGTAATTGATGAGTTATGCATGCGTGCGCAGCTTCCACTTTATTCTGCTAGAGATTAAGCTTGAGTAGGGACTAGTAACCGTCATAGACTCGAAACGAAAAAATCCTGAGGAGTATGCGACCATGACTAAAATGCTCGAGAAGTAAGTTCAATCGATCATTATCGCACCATATCGGCAACTTTATTCATTTCCTGATACAAGTAATTGTTTTCTTTGTCTGGCAGGGTTCGGAAAAAGTTCACCGCACAAACTCCGGGATTGCCGGCGGAGCTGCGGTTTAACCACCCGAAAGTAAGTACTACTAGCTAGTTCCGCGCATCTCCCATTGATTATAGCTAGTTTCATCAATACCATTTAGCATGCTTGCTTATCAGTTTGATTGACCTCTATTTCTTGTAAAGTGGTTGTGGCAGGAACTCGGGAATAATTACTGTGGATACTATATTTGCGAGTTCATCCACCACATGACTTGTGAGAGGGGCTACTCTAAAAAACAATATGAAGTGCGTAAGCAATAATATTCGCAATTTTATTTTATTATCATCATTGTGTTGAGTTTCATTCATATATATGTATTGACTCCCTTCTTCAAATTAGATGTGGCAGATGCGGGATGAACTCCTACCACAAGATCGCATACAAGCAATTCAAGAGGAATTGGCGGGATTCTTTCTTGACCACGTCATCGACAAAGACGGAGAATACCATGTGGAAGTTGAGTTCAGATGTTAGGGGATTGTAAGAGATCTTATATTGTATATACGTAGCTAGTAGCGTCGGATATATATATGAAAACTTGTTGTTCGGCCAATCTCTCAGAGAAGGAGAGGTTGATCACTTCTCTCTGTATATGTTCATGATCGACGATCTTCTGTACTTAATGGTTTCCTTCATTTGCTTACTAGGTAACTAGCGTGTCGAGTCCTCTCTATACGTATAATACGTAGCATCGACCAAGCACGGAGATAAGAGAGGATACTTCTCTCTATTAGCTAGCTAACACACATATGAAACCCCTAAATGAACCCTACAAAACCCCCAAAAAACCCCAACCCCCCCCCCTTCAGAAAAAAAACTCAGTCCCTAAACTGCTGACGCGTGGAAGCCTTTTGGTCCCGGTTGGTGGCACCAACCGGGACAAAAGGTCCTCCTGCCTGGGCAAGCCGCAGCGGCCACATGGAGCCCCATCTGTCCCGATTCGTGGGCAAACCGGGACTAAAGGTGTTGGGCTTTAGTACCGACAATTTAGTCCCACTTCGGCAACCAAGACAAATGGGCCTTTTTCTACTAGTGGAGGTCGACCAGCTGCCTCCGGCACCGAGGCAAGGCGATCAGCAATAGGAACACATCAAAACTTATGAAAGGAAAATGACAGGAAAGTTTTCGTGTAAGTGAAACATGCTTCTAACCATCAGGATTCGAAATTGCTACTAACTGTTGCACGATGAGTATTCTTTTCTAGATGCGGCAAGTTTGGTTTTCAACATAACAGTAGCTAGCTTGCATGCATGTTATGTTTCACTGCAAAAATGAATAAATCAATAGCAGGTCTCGTACTGAAAACACAAACTACTCACACTTTAAATTGAGATGGCTCTTCTTTGCAAAATAAAAATAAAATATAAGATGGCTTTGGCTTAAATGTGGCAGCTTCAAGCACTCTCATCAATGTGCCTATGCCAAAATGATGTAGATTTACCAACATGGATTTAGTGACAGCAACATATGATTCACAACCAGTAAAAATGAAGCAGGGAAATAGAGGGTAACTGGAAACTCAAAAATGAAGCAAACAAAAATGTTTGGGGTGCTTACAGTCTCACCCAAAGACCTTGTTTCATTCGAGGCAAAAGTTGCAGTGCTTTCTACAGTAATTTTATTTATTCGCAGGAAGTTAACATGAATTTTACATATTTACATTGATGATTATAGGCCCGGACTACTCCCTCTCTTGCAAGGCTGGCAGTTGCTTCACTTTATTGAGTGTTGCCATGGCTGTGTTCTCTCCTTAAATGTAATCTTGAACCTTTCCTGAAGAACATCAAATAAAGAGCTTGTGCCATCAGAAGTGAGGGTGATACCATGTACATCCGAAAGTTTATCTTTTGGCATGAACCTATTCAAAGTACTAAAATCAAATGATGGTCTACACATAGGTGTGCCGGTCTTGCCTTAGGCCCTTAACTTTTATCTGTTTGCTAATTTCTTCCATGACTTAGGAGCACACATTCTTCTAGGGATTGACCACTTTTGACATATAAAAATGTTCTCATGCCTTGTCAAGTTATCATACAGGACAATCCCATAAGAACCAAAAATGGTTCTGATTACATAGTAATTACTTATTCTAACACAAAAATATAGTTCCGGAGATTAGCATGCATAAGTGAGATCTTTGGGAAAATAAATGGGTTCGAGAAGCTCAAAAGATGCATAAAAATACAAAAACAATCAGAAGCAGCCTCTCAAATACATGGTCAATAAAGGGCATTCAAGTATCCATGATCTTGCGACAAAGCAAATCCAGTCTGTTGCTCATTCCATGAATAGCTGGCAAATCACTGACGCATCAAGGAGTCAACACAAACTACCTAAGCCAGGGCGGACCGAAAGGCATGCCATAGTCACAAGGATAAGAATTCTAATGCGGAAGTATCAGTTCCCCTTGAGCAGAATACCGAGTAATAACAAATGTATCATATGCACAGAGTTAAACTGTATGTAATGGAAAATTTTAAACTTGAAAGCCTATGGGGCAACAATTTCTTCTTCCACAACAGACAGTTTTTCTTCCTCGCGTTATCGCCCTCGAATCTTCTGCTGCAATACGCTTCTCTTGAAGCACACAGGAAAATTACGGAAAACATCAGTATGTACCTTATCATTCCTGTCTATTTCCTACAAGTCTTTTTATGAGTTGTTCACTATGAGAAACCATCTCAAGAAAAGGTAGATTAATGACCAAAGAAATGAAATTATAGACCAGTACGTTGACTGAATTATTAGAGAATCTGACTGCTACAGAAAATGCATTTAGTCAAACTGGATTATTATCTTCTTAAACCAAAAGAGAATGTATGACTATAACAAAAAGGATTCAAGATGACAAAATGAATAACATAATGATTAACAAATGATGCAGGCAGAGGGATACAGACACAAACCTGATGTTGCTAATAGATGGTTGCAGATGCATGGCTCTATACCCGATCTCGTAAGCAACACCTGTAGATTGCATAAGTTGGGTCGTCTAGACTCTTTCCTAAAGTAGTAGCATGTACTCCAGTTACTTCGCTAGCAATACTCTTTTTTTTGCAACGCTACTCTTCTAGCAAAAATAACAACTTAACAACTATTATTCATTTCAAATCATTCATGAAAACCCACAGAAGTCCAGAATTCTTTTCCTATGATTAGCCCTATAGCCTGAAGACTTGCACTGAACTCATCATCCTGTTGCCTGAAGGAAATTTGGTGCCAACATCAAGCAGACTGTACAAGCTTCAAAACCACAATAACAGAGTACATAACTTGGTAGTTTCATATTTAACATCTTCAACTTTGATATTGTTTCAAAAACTCAATGGAAAAGTGTCGGGTGGTCGGTGCGACATATGCCAAAGGATGGCTTATCATGGTGGGAGAGAGTAGAACGTCGCCGGTGCCTGGAAGTGGGATGAGGCGTAGGCACGAACGCCGGTGTACTTTACCCAGGTTCGGGGCTCTCCTAGGAGATAACACCCCTAGTCCTGCTTTGCGGGGTCTCCGCATGATCACTAAGGCAAAGTGAATACAAGGTTGCTCCTCGAGCTATGTGGCGGGAGGTAGGAGAAGGCAAGGCTAGCGTTCTCCCTCCTCTAAGGTCTAGCTAGTGCTAAATGGTGTCCAACCCTTTGCATGGGTGTCCCGGGGGGTTTATATAGGCCTACCCCCCGGGGGTACAATGGTAATCTATCTGGATGCAGGGTCCAGTCGTCAGTCTCTTTGGCCGTCGGCTTCTCCGCCGACTTCTAGGGCCCGCCGACTGGTGGGCCTGCTGGCTGCGGGATACTGTAGCCGTGCTTCTGATGACGCGGGCTTGGTCACGGGGCCGTGGCTACAGTGCCGCCGTCTGGCAGGCGAGTACAGTAGCCACGCCCCGTCTCGTCTGATTAATGGCGCGTGGGGCACGTGGAGGAGTGGGCCGACCCTGCACGGCCGACTCCCCTCGGGTCCGTCTTCGCGTTGCTCTTGTCGTCTTCGGGACTCTCGCCGACTGGTGGGGGCCATCGCCCGTAGGTCGTACAGACTGGCCATCATGGGCTCGGGGCCCCACCAGTGACGCTGATGTCATGGGTAGCATGGCAACAGTGCCAGAGATATCCTTAGTCAATGCGCACTGTTGCCACGCCTACCTCGGGAAGGAGGAGGGAGTGGGTATTTCTTTAGTCTCTCCTCGTCCCGTCCCATCGATGAGGTCACGGGGTTGTTGGCTCCGTGGGCGACTCCCTACGGCCGTATTCTCTGGAAGTCGCCTGACGGGAGTCGGCCTGTCTTGGCGCCGTCTTCAGGACTCGGCTACGGGTGGGGAGTCGGCAGACCCCCCAGCCGACTCCGGAGGCGGATCTCCGTCTTGGAGTCTTCGAGGGGCGCAGTCAGCCCCGATGTCTTGAAAGTCCTGGGGCTCGGGTTGTCCTACCCGTGGCCCAATACTCCGATAGTAGTCCCCGAAGTTGGTGAGGCGCTGTGGAAGACGCGTTGCGGGGCCTCAACAGTATCTTCTCCTTAGGGAATAGGTGCGAGCTTCTTCCGCCGTCTTCGCCCAAGCCGACTGGCCGAATTCGGATTGGCTCAAGTTGTCTTGTCTCCAAAAGAACTTTGAACACCGCGGCGGGGCTCAAGACAGCTTGCCTGCTACGCCTCCAGGTCGTCGCTGGCTTCAAGCCCGCCACGTGGTGCCATGCGGCCAGGCCTGCCAGTCCGCCCACGCGCGCGATGGGACGAGCCAGCAGGCGAGGGCCCGCCACTGCCGCGCCTCAGCCCGCGGGCGGATCCGCTGTGACCGTGCGGACGGTTGGCGTTCCCACGCATTTACCATGCGCAGTAACTTCACGCGACGGATCGTGGGGGTCGTGGGGGTGTGGGCGCAGTAAATCCCGCGTCGGCCCCCTCTGCTTCTCACCCCACGCGCCTATAAGTAGGCAGGGGAGAGGGGCGGCGAGGGCGCGCGCCCCCTGCTCTTCTTACTTCTTCTTCTTCCTCTCGTAACTCCTTCGAACCACACCGCCCGCGGCAGCGATGAGCTCCTCCTCCGCCGCCACGGCTCCTGCGGCGCGCTCCAGCGAATGGAATGGCTCCAAAATCGACGAGGACCACATCGACAACCTCCGCCGGACGCGGAGGCTACCCAGCGCGGGCCTGGTGGAGGTCCGCCTCGCGCCGAAGGGGGAGATATCACCGGCGCCGAAGGAGGGCGAGCGGGTCATCTTCCGCTCGCACCTTATGTGCGGCATGGGGCTGCGGCGAGCGGCTTCTTCTGCTCCTTCTTGGAGTTCCACGGGCTTCAGCCGCACCACCTCACCCCCAACACAGTGGTGCTGCTGTCCGCCTTCGCCACTCTATGCGAAGGCTTCCTCGGAGTCCTCCCCACCATCGAGCTCTGGGGGAGTTCTTCCAATCCAAGCTCGGCACCCAAGTTGCTGGCGTGCCGGCCCAGTGCGGTGCCTTCATCGCGGTGCGAAGAGTGGGCGCTGATAATTCGTTCCCCTCCATCACGCTGATCAAATCGGTGAAGATGTGGCAGCGCTCCTACTTCTACGTGAAGAACGTCGCCCCTGAAGGCGACTGGGTCAATCTGCCGGCCTATGAAGCCGGCGCACCAGCTGGGCGACTTCCCAGCTGGTCGTACCGGGCTAGGTAGCTGACTCCGGCTGGAGCCGCCGTCGTCGCGCGACTCCGAGTCCTGACGCAGTCGGAGGGCTTGACTGGAGCCGACTTGCTGGCCGCCCTCGTGGCGCGCCGAGTTCTTCCTCTTCAAGGCCGGCCTCATATGATCTGTCAGATGAGCGGCCATCGGGATCCGTGCCGGATGTGCACCAAGGACATGACCCACTCCGAAGTGGCGGATATGGTGAACGGTATTGCGAACTGCAGGCTCTTAGGGGACTGGCAGTTTGGCAAGGAGCCGTACTCGCGCGACAACCCCCCACCCGTTGTGAGCCGCTTTCTTCCTTTCTTCGCTGTAGAGTCCGACTTGCCTAGTCTGACTACTTAATGTTTTTTGAATCACAACCCCCTCCTCCAGCCGGCAGCCGGCACCACAGGGTCGGCCCGTGATTTTGTCCCTGACCGGGCGGAGAGAGACGTTGATGACCCGGATCTTGGGGCGGCGGCCCTGGAAGCCGATGCCGAGGGAGGAAGAGGGAAGGCCGTCTCCCCCAGGTACACGGCCACTTTCGCCGACTGGCCCAATGACGCCGAAGGGGAAGTCGGCCCGCACTACCAGTCGAAGGCGGGCCAGCTAGGCGCGGGCTCCTCCGCCGCCCCAGACGCCCAAGGTGGCACGAAGAAATGCCGGGCCAGGCCGAGTACGCTCGGTGGTCGGCCGAAGAAGCCCAAGGGGGCGACCGCGGCGACCAAACGAGAAGAGGCGGCTGCACGGGCCAACCGCTTCCGCAAGGAAGTGAAGGAGGCGCTGCTTGTTTCTGGGTGAGTGTCTCTTCCTTTGGTCTTTGCTCTTTCTTTATTGGCTTTGTCTTGAATCTAGCTTGTTTCTTCGATCTAGGGCTCCCCTCTCTCTTGAGAGGGTTTCCGCCGGCTCCGTCATGGGGTCGGCGGAGACGTCCACCACAACGCGGCGGATTGACCCCGCCGTCGACCTTCGGGAGGCGACGGAGCGGAACGCGCAGGAGAAGCGCGCTGAAGATGAAGCCGCCCGTCTGGAGAAGGCGGAGGCCGACAAGGCGAAGGCCGCCGCCGAGAAGAAGCTGGCGAATGCCGAGGCCAAGGTCGCGGTAAAGGGGGCGGCCGAGGCAGCCGCGTTCCACCAATCGGCGATCTTCGTCACCCCACTGGACTCTGCACCGCCGCTTCCGGAGTTCACGGGGCCGACTGGGGAAGCCGACGGTGAGAACCCGGCCATGGAGGAGGACGACAGTTATACCTTTGTGCCGGATGTCATCGTGCCGCCGCCGCCAAGTCGCGCCCGAAGTGAGAAGCCGCCGGTACCGCCGGCGCCGCCGACTGGAGCCGGGGGCGCGGCGGGCCCGACCCCCCAAGCTTGCGCGCCCACGCGCCGCTGTTTTGACAGGGGCGCATCGGCACCGCCTCCATTGGAAGCCGGCGCCGCGAGTTCCGCGACCCCGGACACCGAGGCGAAGAGCGCCGCGCCCTCTGGGTGGTTGCGGGTAGGCGGGACAGGCCCGCTGAACCGGGCACTCTTGGACGTTCAGGCCAAGATCAAGGCCGAAGGCGATGCCCTCCAAGTCTGCACCCAGGCACATCTAGCGTCGCGCTTTGCTATCCGAGTACGCTTTCCTCTTTCAGTTATCTGCTTGTTGTCTTCTTCATGAGGGCGCGCTAGCGCACCCACTGGGTGTAGTCCCCGAGTTTCGGGTCGGCTGCTGAGCAGGCGGCTCGGAACTCCAATAAGCGAGTTCCAAGTACTAATTTTGTCTGGAATCCTTGTCGCAGGACTACCATAACCTCTGTGCGACCGCCTTCAACAACAATCTCGAAGAGCTTGCCAAGCGGTCTGCTGAATTGTCGGACAGCTGGAGTGAGTCTTCTTCTCTTTCCGCGGGGGCGCGCTGGCGCACCCGCGGGCTGTAGTCCCCGAGATTCGGGCCAACTGCTGAGCAGTCGGGCCGGATCTTCCTGGCGACTTTCTTTCCTGTTGATGGCTAACGTCTCTGTCTTCTTCTTCACAGGCAAATGCCGACTTGCAGCAGCGGCTGGGCGAGTCCGATGCTGCGCTGCTCGTCAAGGGGGAGGAGTGCGACAAGATCGCCGCGGAGCGTGATCAGCTGGCCGCGCAACTGGCAGAGCAGAAGGAGCTGCTCAAGAAGGCCAAGAAGGAGGTAGAAGACAAGGAAAACGCCCTCATTGCCGAATTCGCGAGCGAGCGCTCCTCCTGGTCTGACAAGGAGGTGATGCTGACTTCCGGCTTCCACGAGATCGAGGATATCGTCGATGGTGAGCTTCTATTCATTTCTTTGGAGTCTCCGGCGGTTGGTCAAGCCGGCTTCTCATTTTTGACTTCTTTCTTTGTGTCTTTGTCTTGGCAGACTTCTTCCCGGGCCACTCGCACGCTGCCAACCAGGCCATCGCGGCTGACCGTGAGGGGCGGAAGGCAAACGGCACGGTGATTTCCGCCGATGCCCCCGAACCCTTGATGAACAGATCTTGAGCATCGAGGCGCGCCTTCGGCCAGCTCATCGCATGCTGCGCCGTCTTCAGCCTGTCGGCGCCCAGGCGGTCGCCGCCTTGTGGCCCGACCGGCCGGCTCCGCGCACTCCCAGTCGGACTGCCGACTGGCTGGAGGTCGCGGCTGGTCGTCTTGAAGCCTGGAAGGGCTCCTCGGCCCGGGCCAGAGCGCGCCGGGGCTTGGAGTTTGTGAAGGCCTGGTATCCCGGCCTCGACCTGGACCAGCTAACCACGCTCCGGCTAGAGGCCCAGGCGGATTTGGCGGACGCAGCAGGCGCCCTTGTCCAGCGTGCGGTGTTGATCACTGAGTATACCAACACCAGCATCTTCGTCCCGGAGCGAGCTGAGAATGGTGAAGAGGCACCACCAGAGTGGTTCGGGGTGGATCCAGACGGTGGCGAAGACTCGGCGGAGGTGATCGACTCCAGCGGTAAAGAGGAAGACGAGGCAGAGGAGGAAGGCGAAGAGGAAGTGCCAGAAGATGGAGCAGATGGCCAGCCCCAGCTCGACCGCGCCTCCAGCAACGAGCCGCGCCTGGCCAAGCTGACTGATGTTGGAGAGGACCAGGCCGAGACCGCCCAGCCACCTGCCCCAACGACCGGCACCGCCGACTCCGCCGACCCTCCGAACCCGGCCGCCGCCTCCTAGACAGCCGTTTTTTATCTTGCTTTGTCTACTTTATCAGTTTCTGCAGAACTTGTTAATTTGCACAATTCCATCCGCGGGGTGTATCTTGAACTCTTACTCGAAGAGCTGGCCAGAGGCCCAAGTTATGTAAATATTTTCCAAGTCCTATCTCTCTTTGCTTATTTGCTCCTATGGCTTTTTCCTTTGCCGCCTTCCCTTGGTCACCGCCTTGCCTTACGAACAGCCGCTCTATGGACTGCCGCAAGGTCAAGCTCTTGGCTACCTTGGGAGGCAAGTACTTAGCCATTTCAGAGTTTTAGCGAACTGGATAAAAAACGTGAGGCCGGCCGCTCGAGAGTCGGCTGTGAACAAGGCCGGAAGCCGGTTTGAGCTATGCTTTATGCCTTAGGTCCTTAGTCATTTTTCGTGCGGACGCCCATTCTACCTTACTCCTGCCTACCGATCAGTCGCTCTGCGAACTGCGGCTTCTGGCTGGAGTCGGCTTAGGCGCCACACACTACTTGCCCGACTGCAGGAGACATTTCATAGTGCAAGGCGGCGAGTCCCCGGGCCGACTAGTCGGGCCCGGTGCCAAAAGTCGTAACGAGTAACGGTACATGCATAATCTTATCATACATAGATAAAAGAGGGCAGTCCCCGAGTTCCTCTCGGGGGGCCCGAAGTCTGCGTACTTATGATACAAAAGGTAGCGTGGCACATACTGATTTTTTAACTGTAAAACCTCCGGAGGAGATTGGCATTCCATGGTCGCTCCGTCTCCTTGCCGGAGTCATCTCTCTTGCGCGCTCGGGGCTTTTGTGCATCAATCAGATAGTAGGAGTCGTTGCCCAACACCTTGCTGATGATGAAGGGGCCTTCCAAGGTGCTGAGAGCTTGTGCTGGCCGGCTGTTCGCTGGATCTGCCGGAGCACAAGGTCTCCTTCTTGGAACGATCTTGGCTTGACCTTTCTGTTGTAGTAACGGCGTAGACTCTGCTGGTAGATGCTGGACCGGCTAAGTGCCAAAAGCCGGCCCTCTTCCAGCAGATCGATGCCGTCTCGGCGTGCTTCTTCTGCTTCCTCCTTGGTGTACATGGTGACTCGCGGGGAGTCAAACTCTATGTCCGTTGGGATGACGGCTTCGCCACCGTAGACGAGGAAGAAGGGTGTGAAGCCGGTTGACTTGTTTGGGGTCATGCGCAGACTCCAGAGGACGGCCGGCAACTCGTCAAGCCAACAGCCTGCCGACCACTCCAAAGGCTCGACGAGTCGAGGCTTGATGCCGGACAGGATGAGGCCGTTCGCGCGCTCCACTTGGCCGTTTGACTGCGGATGGGCAACGGACGCTAAGTCCAGTCGAATGCCCTGCGTCGCGTGGAAACGGGCCAAGGCACCTTTGGCGAAGTTGGTGTCGTTGTCGGTGATGATGCTGTGTGGTATGCCGTACCGAGTTGTGATGTCGGCGATGAAAGTCATGGCGGTTGGACCGTTCAACTTCTTGATCGGCTTCGCTTCTATCCACTTGGTGAACTTGTCCACTGCGACGAGTAGGTGAGTTAGGCCGCCTCGAGCCGTCTTGAATGGTCCCACCATGTCCAGGCCCCTGACAGCAAAGGGCCAGGCAATGGGAATAGTCTTGAGTGCCGAAGCCGGCTGATGTGGCTTGGAGCGAAACTTCTGGCACCCTTTGCATCTTCGGACCAAATCTTTGGCTTCTTCTAACGCAGTCGGCCAGAAGAAACCGTGGCGGAAGGCTTTGGCGATGAGTGCTCTTGAAGCCGCATGATGACCACACTCGCCTTGATGGATGTCTTTGAGGATTGCTTGGCCTTGCTCCGGCTCTACGCAGCGCTGGTAGACTCTAGTGACACTGCGCCTCACAAGCTCCCTGTTGACTATGATGTAGGCTGCAGCTCGACGTTGCACTTGCCGAGCTAAGATCTCTTCGGCTGGCAACTCTTTGTTTACCAGGAACTTGAGGATCGGCTGGGCCCATGATGGTGCTGAGATTTCTTCGGTTATCAGGACTGCAACTTGGACGAGGGCGGCTGGGCTGGGAGGCGGCAGGTTGGAGTCGGCAGCCACTTGCTGGATTGATGAAGTCCCCAGGCCGACTGGCGCAGTCCCCGGGCCGAGTCCTGAAGTCCCCGGGCCGGCTTTGACTGAAGCGGACCCGAAGCCGTCTACCGGAATTCTTGTGCCGCCAGCTGGGGCTTTGGAGTCGGATCCATCTTCTTCAGGGGGAGTCGGCACAAAGATGGAGTCTGACTCCGGTGAAGGCTTGACAGACGGCTTGAGGAGGCGTTGAAGGGCGACGCCGGACGGTATTGCTTAGCGGGTGGAGCCGATTCGTGCCAAGGCATCGGCTTGCTCGTTCTCATTTCATGGCACGTGGAGGAACTCGCACCCCTCAAAATATCCACTGAGTTGCTGCGCGAGGAAACGATAGCTCGCCATGTTCGCATCCTTGGCGTCCCAGTCGCCAGACGTCTGCTGGACCACCAAGTCAGAGTCGCCATAGCACAGGATCCGGCGAATGCCGAGTTCCTTGGCAAGCCGGAGCCCGTGGATGAGCGCTTCATATTCGGTGACGTTGTTGGAGGCGGTCAAATGGATCTGCAGCACATACTTGAGCTTGTCGCCTTTGGGGAAGGTTAGGACGATGCCGGCTCCCAAGCCGGTGCGCATCTTGGAGCCGTCAAAGTGCATCCGCCAATGGGTGGAGTCGGGCGCTGGTGGCAGGTACTGGGTCTCGGCCCAGTCGACGAGGAAGTCGGCCAGTGGTTGCGACTTGATGGTGGTGCGCGGCTGGTAGTAGATGGTGTAAGGGGCCAACTCTATGGCCCATTTAGCCACTCGGCCTGACGCATCCCGGCTTCCGATGATCTTGGCCAGCGGGGCTGTGCAGACCATGGTGATTGCATGCTCTTGGAAGTAGGGCTTCAACTTCTTGGCGGCAAACTTCACGCCGTAGCATATCTTCTGGTAGTGGGGGTAGTTCTGCTTGGAGTTCGACAGCACTTCGCTCAGGTAATATACCGGCCTCTGGACCGGCAGCGCCTTGCCTTCCTCCTTACGCTCCACTACGATGACTGTGCTGACTACTCGGCTGGTGGCGGCGATGTACAAGAGCATCGGCTCCTTGGGAGTCGGAGCCGCCAGGACAGGCGTAGTAGTCAGCACCTTCTTAAGTTGGAGAAAAGCTTCGTCTGCCTTGTCGTTCCACTCAAAGAAAGTGGTTTTCTTCATGAGCTGGTACAGGGGCAGAGCCTTCTCGCCCAGCCGACTGATGAAGTGGCTGATGGATGCCAGGCATCCAGTGAACTTCTGCACATCCAGCAGTCGGGTGGGCACTTCCATTCTCTCTATGGCCTTGATCTTCGAGGGGTTGCATTCTATGCCGCGTTCGGAGACCAGAAAGCCAAGGAGCTGGCCGGCTGGTACTCCGAAGACGCACTTCTCTTGGTTGAGCTTGATATGGAATCGGCGCAGGTTCTCAAAGGTCTCTTTGAGGTCTTCTAGCAGCGTCCCACGCTTTTCCGTCTTCACCACTACATCATCCACGTAAACATGGGCATTTTTGCCGAGTTGCTTGAGGAGGCACTTCTGCATGCAACACTGAAAGGTGGCGCCGGCATTTCTCAAGACAAACGTCATGGTCAGGTAGCAGAAGGCTCCAAACGGCGTGATGAAGGCAGTCTTCAGCCTATCGGCCAGGTTCAACTTGATCTGGTGATACCCTGAGTATGCATCTAAGAAACTCAACAGCTCGCATCCGGCTGTGGAGTCTATCACCTGATCTATCCTTGGCAGAGCAAACGGGTCCTTGGGGCAGGCTTTATTGAGGCTGGTGTAGTCGATGCACATTCACCACTGCTTGTTCTTTTTCAGCACTAGGACCGGGTTGGCTAGCCATTCTGGAAAGAACACTTCCATGATGAAGCCGGCGGCTAGAAGCCGGGCTATCTCCTCTCCAACAACTCTTCTCTTCTCTTCTGACAGGCAGTGCAAGGGCTGCCTGACGGGTTTGACATCATCTCGGACATGTAACTTGTGTTCGGCGAATTCCGTCGGAACACCTGGCATGTCCTTGGGGGACCATGTGAAGATGTCCCGATTCTCACGGAGGAAATCGACGAGCTCGCCTTCCTATTTGCTGTCGAGGTTTGCACCTATGACAGCGTACCTCTCCGGGTGCTTTGGGTCCAAAGGTATCTTCTTTGTTTCCTTGGCCGGCTTGAACGAGCCCTCGGACTCCGACTCCTTGGGGTTGGGCGACATCTCTGGCTGCTTGCTGGCCATCGCCACCACCCGGTCTAGGAGTCGCTTCTCTGCAGCTACCACGAGGGACTCGGCCAGCCGACTACTCTCGGCCGTGCAAGCAGACGACTTCTTGTAGTCGCTGGCAACAGTCAGAATCCCCTTGGAACTCGGCATCTTCATCTTGAGGTAGGCGTAGTGGGGGACGGCCATGAACTTGGCCAAGGCAGGTCGGCCAAGCAGTGCATGGTACGGGCTCTCGAGGTCCACCACTTCAAACCATATCGGCTCTCGGCGGAAATGGTCTTTATCTCCGAAGAGAATGTCTATCAAGATCTTGCCAATTGGTGAGCAGGAAAGGCCAGGAACAATGCCATGGAAAACTGTCCGGCTACTCTGAAGCTGCCTCTGTTTGATTCCCAGTTTCTCCATGGTATCCTTATACAAGATGTTGATGTTGCTGCCTCCATCTATCAAAACTCGGGAGAACCGGGCGGCTCTTCTATCTGTGGCAAAGGTGGCATTCAATACCATGGCATAGGAGCCGGGGTTGGGCATCACCTCTGGGTGATCAGCCCTGCTCCAGCTGATGGGCTTCTAAGACCAGTGCATGAACTCTGATGCTTCTGACGTTACTGCGTTGACTTCCTGTTGCTGGAATCGCCTGCTGCGCTTGTTATTGGCCACGCTGGTGAACACGACGTAGGCTCCGTGCTCTTCTGGGTACTTGTCTTGCACGGCTCCGACTGGCCTGATAGCCGGCGGCGGAGGCGGGGGAGGTGGCTGCCCAGCCGGCGGAGGAGGCGCAAGGCCGTCTCCCTTGGCAATCCTGGAGAGCCAGTGGCAGTTCCGTGTCGTATGGTTTGACAGCTTGGCTCCGCTGTGGAACTTGCAGGGTCCATCTAGAGTCTGCTCATATGAGAAGGCAGGCAACCAATTGGACTTGCCGCCCTTCTGGCGCTTGGGCGGAGTTGGTCCTTCTGGTGGTTGTTCTTCAACTGTGGCCACTTGCCGACTGGTGGAAGTCGGCTGTGGGGCTTTGCTCTTGTGATCGTTCTTTTGCTGACACCGACTGGTTTCGCCAATCGGGGTTCGGGGAGCCGGGGGAGCCGTCTTGCCTGAGGCGTCGACTCGGATTTCCGACTTCATGGAAGAGTCGGCCGTGGCGTACTTGTCTGCTATGATCAGCAGCTCGTCGAGGGTCGTCGGCTCATCGCAGAGGAGCTTATGCTTGAGGAGGGTGCCTTCTCGGCACCCACCGGTGAAGTACTCAATGGCCTGCACTTCGTGCACGCCCTCGCAAGAGTTGCGGAGCTCGGCCCATCGCGTGAGGTAGTCGCGGGTCGACTCGTCGGGACCTTGCACGCACAAGGAGAGCTGGCGAGGCTTGGGAGGCCGCTTGTACGTGCTGGTGAAGTTCCGGATGAAGGCGTCGGTGAAGTCGACCCAGCTGTTGATGTTGTGGGGCTTCAAGCTGTTCAACCACGTCCGGGCCGTGCCCTGGAGCATGAGGGGAACATACTTCACGGCCACGCGCTTGTTGTCGTTGGCTATATTGACCGCCATGGAGTAGTCAACCAGCCAGTCTTCCGGCTTCATGGAGCCGGTGTACTTGGGCGTGTCTCTTGGGAGCGTGAACCCTTTGGGAAAGGGCTCATCTCGAATGCGGGGGCTGAAGCAGGGCGGCCCCATCTCATCTTCCTCTTCCCTCGCCAGAGACCGCTGGAGTCGGTCGATCCGGTGGCGAGCATCGTTCTCCCCGACTCCCTCCCGGCGGCAGAGTCGGTCGCCGAGCGTTGGGTGGTCGACAGGCGGTGGGGAGACGCGCCTTTCCCTGCGGGGGGGAGGGGGAGGAGGCGGACAGTCATCCCGTCGTTCCACCGCCCTTGGGCGGCCGTCTGGGTCTCGCTCTATAGTGAGGCGAGTCCGGCTACGGCTGGCAGCCGGTGCCTTATCTTTTCTTCCACGGGCGCCGCCAGTCGGCGTCCGGGAGGTCGCGCCTTGATCTCGGCGAGGGGGTAGATCGTCGTTCTGCTGCTGGGGTGCCTCGGTGCGGCAGCCGGCTTTGTGCTGCTCGACAGCCGCGTCGAGGAGTCGTTGGACGCGTTCCGCCATCAGGCAGCGTTCTTTGCCCTCGAACTGGCCCATTTCTTCGGCAGCCGCCTGGGCGGCTCGGATGTTTGCCGCGGGCGTGGCGTAGACGGGGCGATCCACCCCGAACAAGCCGGCAATGGCCACGCCGCGCCGCTGGACTGTGCCAAGGCGGCTGGGCCCAGTCGGAGCCGGAGTGCCGCCCACGGCCCGGTCCATCTCGCGCTGATAGGCCTCAGACAGACGTCTCATGCTGGCGAGCTTCTTTGCGCATTTGACGACTTGGAGGCGACGTGCCTCCAGTGTCTCGGCGTCGGCATCTTCTGGGATCGGCGCCGCCAGGTCTTGCAACGCCGCGTCGAGCGAGTCATGGGCGCCTGCTCCAGAGGGCTCGCCGTGACTGAGGACTAGCACCTCTGTGACCGCGCTTTCGCCGCTCTCCGCGCAAGGGAGCGGCTCGTCGTAAACTACCACGTTGGAGGGGAATGCATCGAGCGACACAGTGTCGGAGTCGACCAGCATCGGGTCGGTGGAGCCTAAGGACTCCAAGTCCCTAGCAGGCTCGCTGGTAACTTGGAGCTGGTCGAGGAGGCCCACGATGAGGCCTTTGGGGCCGCCTGCGCCCGCGTCGGGCGCGGGCTCATCGGAGAGGCGAACCTCAGCGACAAGATCAGTGAGGCAGCGGGCCGCGCAGGCGACTTCTGCGCCGTGCAGCGCGTCGGCACAGAATCCGTCTGGTGTGCCGGGCTGGCTGCGCTCGCCAGGGAGGAAAAGGGTTCCCGTCCAGAACAGATCTCCGGACGACGGTGCACCTCGCCCCACGGTGGGCGCCAAATGTCGGGTGGTTGGTGCGACATATGCCAAAGGATGGCTTATCATGGTGGGAGCGAGTAGAACGTCGCCAGTGCCTGGAAGCGGGATGAGGCGTAGGCACGAACGCCGGCGTACTTTACCCAGGTTCGGGGCTCTCCTAGGAGATAACACCCCTAGTCCTGCTCTGCGGGGTCTCCACATGATCACTAAGGCAAAGTGAATACAAGGTTGCTCCTCGAGCTATGTGGCGGGAGGTAGGAGAAGGCAAGGCTAGCGTTCTCCCTCCTCTAAGGTCTGGCTAGTGCTAAATGGTGTCCAACCCTTTGCATGGGTGTCCCGGGGGGTTTATATAGGCCTACCCCCCGAGGGTACAATGGTAATCTATCTGGACGCGGGGTCCAGTCGTCAGTCTCTTTGGTCTCCGGCTTCTCCGCCGACTTCTTGGGCCCGCCGACTGGTGGGCCTGCTGTCGTGGTTCTAACTATGACAGTGATGTAGGGGGTGAATATGGAGAGGCTAGATCTTAGCTATTGGGAAGTTGTTACACGCGAGGTTTACAAGTTCAGGCCCTTCTTAGAGGAAGTAATAGCCCTACGTCTCGGAGCCCAGAGGCGGTCGACTGGATTATGCGTGTATGGATACAGGGGTGCGAACCCTTCATACTGAGGAGGGGGGTGGCTTTAAGAGTTCGTCGGACCCCTCCCGCCCTCAGTAATGCAGGGTTTAAGGTACATTTAAGGTTGGGCGTTTCTGGTAACGTCCCTAATAAAGTGCTATAATGATCATAAAGACTACTTAACAGCCGACCGTTTGCCTGCGGAGTGACTTTAGGTCTCCTGGCAGTCGAGTGGTTGGCTTCATGGTCGAGTGATAGCTTTTTGGTTGAGTGTCTTGAACCCGTCGAGTGGGATACCTTCAAGTCGATTGAAAGGTGACTTCTCCTAGGGGTGTCCTAGTGTAGGACTCTTTGGTCAGGTCTGTGTCCCTACCCTAGGTACATGTCTTCATCATTAGCCCCCGAATGGATCGAGGTTGGAGTGGGGAAAGAGTTGGAAATCTTTCCGACTGGTCCTTCGGGCTATGTGAGCGCCTCGTTTTGGGTCAATCATCACGGATGACGTTGCCAACCTTTTTCAGTCGCCTTGATGCATTCCAAGCCTTTCTTCGAGTGAATTTCTTTGATTGTGACATATCGAGCGCCGGCGCGATCGGGGTCTTCTGTTTTGACAAGTTGTTTTATGGCCCGCGGATGTCGCGGGATCCGGATTTTGGGAAGTGCGTGGGACGGGAGCGGCCGCAGTAATCGGAAGCGATAAAGCGGAAGCTCCTCGATCCGCACGTCGTCTTTTTCGCCATGTACTGCGCGCGTCTGCTACGGGATTTGACTGGATAGCCTGGGCCTACCAGTCAGCCACTCGGAAGCGGTCCCTTATAAATTGCCGGCTCGGGGTTTCCAAGCAGTGCGCTCTATTCTCCTCCTTTCTTCCACCTCTCCCCCTTCACAAGTCCCTCCACCACCTTTGTTCTCGCCCCAACGCAGCAGGCCCGTGCGAGACTTCGCCGGCGACGATGATGAAGAGCAAGACCTCCGCTCTGGAGCACGCGAAGAAGGCGGCGGCGGCGGGGAAAGGGAAGAGGTCAGCTCGGGGCGGATCTTCCTCTAGGACCGCTCTTCCCAAAGGTTGGATCCAGGGCGACTGGATGCCATCGGTGCTCCGGCAAGAGGATCTCGACGATATGGTCGAGGGGGGAGTCATTCCCCACGAAGCTGCGCGTCTTCCGGGGGGAGAGATCGAACCTCAACCCCGCGACGATGAGTGCGTGCTCCTAGCCACCCACATCGACCGAGGGTTTTCTCTGCCGCCCCATCCTTTCTTCCGGAGTTTCCTGAATTTCTTCGGAGCGCAGCTCCACCACTTCACTCCCAACTGCATTGTCTACCTTGTTGCTTTCATCTCCATGTGTGAGGCTTTCTTGGGTTGTCGACCCCATTGGGGACTCTTCAAACACATCTTTACCTGCCGTTCTCAATCGGTCAAGAAGGCTAAGTCGAGTGACGAGAGGACGCAGGTGATCCAGCTATGCGGGGGCCTGGCAATCTAGACGAGGGGGAAGAGCTGTTTTCCATCTATCACCTTCCCGGAGTCGGTCCGTGGCTGGCAGTCGACCTGGTTCTACTGCAAGGACGAGGCGACCCCAGGACAGTCGACTGGTCTTCCTCTTTTTTCCCTCGACCGAGCCGAGAAGCCTGCCTCTCTGAAAGTTGTGCTGGAGGAAAAGGCCCAAGTCAAGGTGCTGGCAGGTCGAGTGGTTGAGCTTGTCCGCGAGGATGTGACTGGTATGGACCTGCTGGAGGTCTTCCTTCAAAGGCGCATCCAACCGCTCCAGGCCCGCGACCACCCGATGTGGCTGTATTCGGGTCTTAACGACACCACTCGGGTCCACCCGGAGGAGGTCACCGACGAGATGGTGGAGGGGTGGCTGTCGAGCATCAAGGGGAACAAAGACAACCCCCGAGGAGCCAGGAGGGTAACCCCTCTCGACAACTCGTATGAGGTGGACCAGGTATGTCTTTGTGCTCCCGACTGATATCTTGTCTTCTGCATTGGTCTTCTTTGAATAAGTCAATTGACCTTCGTCTTGTCTGTTGTTTTCCAAGCGACCACCGAGATGTACTCGACGCCCAACGGGGCACAGGGGTCGACTGAGGAAGGGATGGTGAGCGGAGGCGAGAGCGGGGACGACCAAGGCGAGTGGGAGTCCGACGGTGAGGGAGAGGGAGGCGACGACATCTTCTCCAGCGAAGGGGAGGAGGAGGAGGTTGAACCCCCCCCCCCCCCCCCCCGCCCGGAGGGGCGATCCAAGCTCACCCACGATCCAGCGCGGGAACGTGGCAAGGCGACTGCTCCTGTTGGGCAGTCGTCGAAACGCCCTCGGACCTCTTCTCCTCCGCCGACTGGGAAGGCTCCCAAGCATCCACGAGCGACGCCATCCAAGCCGCCCAAGGCTCTGCCCAAGATGAAGATAGTTGTTCCTACCATTTCCGAGTAATAATAAAACTTGCTTTCCTTTGTTGACCGTGGACGGATCCTTGGTCGATTCACTGAACCAACTGATTGACTTTCGAGATTTGCAGCGGTGCTACTTCTGAGGTCTTCGCCAGGAACGACGACCAAGAGATGGAGGACGCTGTTACCTCCAACCCTGGTACGATTGCCGACGTCCTGCCTTTGAGTCGACTGAACCTTTATTGCTACTCTGGTCGACTGAATGTTTTCCTTGTAGCTCCTCCTCATGTTATCGACCTCCCGGATGACGACGACGACGGTCCGTTGAGAGTGAGGAGGCACAAGAGGGCGTCGGCTGACAAGACCCCCCAATCCACTCCGGAGTCCGAGGCCGTGGCTCGGGATGGTGGTGACACCACTCGGGCTTCTGTGACCTTCGCCGTTCCTCTGGCGAGTGCGCGGCCCTCGGCGTCGACTGCGGGTCCACCTTCACTTTTTGCTGCGTACCCCGTCCCTGAGGACCAAGCGGCTGCTGCAAAGGAGGCTATACGCCAGGCGGGGATCATGATGGAGCAAGTGAAGATGGCTCGGGAGGCCAGCCAAGTAGCCTATGACGCGAGTTCGGCTCTTCAGAGCAACGTCCAGGTCAGCCGACTCGACACTTGGTCTGTTATGATATGCTGTTTGAAGAGTCTCTTTTCCGAAGATCTTTTGTATCGGTATCTGTACACCCACTGGGTGTGTCTGCCAATCCTTTGGACGAGTGGGGGCACGCTAAGTGCACCCACTGGGTGTAGTCCCCGAGACTACGGTGGACTGCTGGCAGTCGACTGTAGTCTTTACATTGTGTTGCTGTAGCTGTATTTCTTCGCTCGGTTTGGTCGGGCCAGGTCGAGTGGAATTGTATCCGGTCGACTGCGGGCAGTCGACTTTTTTTTTGGTCGAACCAGCCGGGGCACGCTGAGTGCACCCACTGGGTGTAGTCCCCGAGACTACTGTCGAATGTTTTTGATTCGGCTGTGGTCTTAGAAGCGTCATCATTGTCTCTTAGTTACTCGGAAGCAACTTATCTTGGACGTCTGTCGACTGATTTTCCTTTTTACAGAAATCTTGCGAACTTGTAGCTCGCTATACTGAGTTGGAGAATCAGCAGATCCAGCTCAACCTTAACTTGAAGCTTGCTCAGGAGAATTTGAAGAAGGCGCAAGAAGAAGCAAAAGGTATGGCTGGTGAGGTTCTCCATTCTTAACGGGTGACTTTTCTTTCTTGTCCATTCTTGATGTTGGTTCCACTCGACGCGCCGCAGATAAACTGGAGGAAGCTCTGAAGAAGAAGGACCAAGATCTTGCAGAGGCACAGAAGGAGGCCTCGAGCAAAATGAAGCTCGCAGAAGAGAAACTGGCTTCGGTCGGAGCTCTTGAATAGGAGAACTCCAGACTGAAGACTGCTCTCGAGGCAGCTAATCGAGACGCCAGTCGACTGAAGAAAGAGAAGATGGCGCTGCACGACAAGGCGGGTGAGCTGTCGGGGAAGGTAAAAGATCTGGAGGCTTATCTCGGTGGACTCGCCAAGAAGCTGTTTGTCATGCTCGAAGGTAATTATTCCAACCCGGCTGTCTTGTAGTTGTCGAGCCTGCGTACGGCCACCGTCTTACCCTTGAATCGTGTTTGCAGAATTCTGCCAGAACTTTGAAGAGGAGACCAGTCGAGTGGAACCAGGCTTGGACCCTGTTAACTCTCTCGTGAAGGACGAGGCTGCAATGAACGTGCTCCGTCTGGAGTCTCGTACTGCCAGCGTCGTTGACTATCTGGCTCGGCTGAAAGTTGCGATGTCGCGGATCGACGCATCACTCTGGCCTGGGACGACGCTTCAAAACGACCTCGAGTCTCTAATGGCTCGACTGAACGAAGTCCCAGGTCGAGTGGCGGAATGGAAGAAATCTTCTGCTAGATGTGGTGCTGATGTCGCTCTGTCCCTGGTCCGCGTCCATTGCAAGGAGGCGCGAGAAGAAAAGCTGGCGGCCATCCAAATTGCCAATACCAGGAAGCACAGCTTTCAAGACTTCATGGAGACCTTCATCGCTGCTGCCACCCGTATTGCCGACGGGATCGACTTGGATGAGTTCGTCGCCCCTTCCAGCCCTCCTCCTGAGGAGTGAAAACTTTAAATTTACCTCGGAATGTTGAGTGGATTTGTAACCGTTTAAACTCTGCCTTAAATTTGCCTTGGGATGCCGAGTGGACTTGTAACAGTTAAACTCCGCCGAGCCGAGGGCTCAAGTACTTTGAGGTCTGGGACCTTTTAGGCTTTATCTGAACTTGATTTCTCGTTGGATACCTTCATGGTTTGATTCGTCGAGTGGAACTTGATCTTCACTCGGAATAACCTTGTATTTGTGGCGCAACTCCGAAGGCGAAGGTAGCAGTCGACTTGCGCCTCATCGTCCTTTCAGATTGGGTTGTGTTTGTATTTAGGCGAGCACTGGGCCGCAGCTAAGTCCCCAAGTGGGAGGTTTGCTCTCACCCGATAGGATTTTTAAATACTTAGGCGAGCGCTGGGCCGCAGCTAAGCCCCCGAGTGGGAGGTTTGCTCTCCACTCGGTAGGATTTTCAAACTTAGGCGAGTGTCTGACCGCAGCTAAGTCTCTTAGTGGGAGAACTTAGGCGAGTACTGGACTGCAGCTAAGCCCCCGAGTGGGGGGTTTGCTCTCCACTCGGTAGGATTTTCAAACTTAGGCGAGTGTCTGACCGCAGCTAAGTCTCTTAGTGGGAGAACTTAGGCGAGTACTGGACTGCAGCTAAGCCCCCGAGTGGGAGGTTTGCTCTCCACTCGGTAGGATTTTTTCAAACTTAGGCGAGTGTCTGACTGAAGCTAAGTCTCTTAGTGGGAGAACTTAGGCGAGTACTGGACTGCAGCTAAGCCCCCGAGTGGGAGGTTTGCTCTCCACTCGGTAGGATTTTCAAACTTAGGCGAGTGTCTGACCGCAGCTAAGTCTCTTAGTGGGAGAACTTAGGCGAGTACTGGACAGCAGCTAAGCCCCCGAGTGGGAGGTTTGCTCTCCACTCGGTAGGATTTTTTCAAACTTAGGCGAGTGTCTGACTGCAGCTAAGTCTCTTAGTGGGAGAACTTAGGCGAGTACTGGACTGCAGCTAAGCCCCCGAGTGGGAGGTTTGCTCTCCACTCGGTAGGATTTTTTCAAACTTAGGCGAGTGTCTGACTGCAGCTAAGTCTCTTAGTGGGAGAACTTAGGCGAGTACTGGACTGCAGCTAAGCCCCCGAGTGGGAGGTTTGCTCTCCACTCGGTAGGATTTTTTCAAACTTAGGGGAAACGGATTCGCAGCTAAGTCACCCACTGGGGGATTTCGTATGTAAACAAAAGTGACAGCAATTATTGGAACACTCTTGCCTTTGATAAAAACAAACTGCAGAAATTTTTCTTGTTACATCTCTTCCAAGGGAGAACTCAAGTGTAAAAGGGGCGGAGTAGTTCTGCATTCCAAGCTCGTGGCTCGTCGATCTGGCGATCAACATTGTAGAGGTGATACGCTCCATTGTGAAGGACTCTGGTGACGATGAAGGGGCCTTCCCAAGTGGGAGCAAGCTTGTGCGGTTTCTGTTGATCCACTCGGAGGACCAAATCTCCTTCTTGGAAGGCTCGACTCTTCACATTCCGGGCGTGGAATTGACGCAAGTCTTGCTGATAAATGGTCGATCTGATCATGGTCATCTCCCTCTCTTCTTCTAAGAGGTCGACTGCGTCTTGCCGGGCTTGTTCTACTTCATCTTCGGTGTAAAGTTCGACTCGGGGTGCGTTGTGAAGAAGATCGCTCGGCAGAACTGCTTTGGCTCCGTTTGCCAGAAAGAATGGGGTTCTTCCAGTCGACCGGTTAGGGGTTGTTCTTAATCCCCATAGAACTGACGGAAGCTCGTCAACCCAAGCACCTGCCGCGTGCTTGAGATCACGCATCAGTCGAGGCTTTAGTCCTTTGAGAATCAGACCATTTGCTCTCTCAGCTTGTCCATTCGACTGGGGATGGGCGACCGATGCGTAGTCGACTCGAGTGCCTTGAGAGGCGCAAAAATCTCTGAACTTGTCCGAATCAAAGTTTGACCCACTGTCAGTGATGATGCTATGCAGGACTCCATATCTGAATGTTAGCCCTCTGACGAAACTGATAGCAGTGCCAGCATCAAGATTCTTGATGGGCTTAGCTTCAATCCATTTGGTGAATTTGTCGACTGCCACAAGCACATGAGTGAAACCGCTCCTGCCTGTTCTCAGTGGACCAACCATGTCTAGTCCCCAGACAGCAAAGGGCCAGATGAGTGGAATGGTCTTCAGGGCTGATGCAGACTTGTGTGACATGTTGGAGTAGAACTGGCATCCTCCACACTTGTCGAATATCTCTTTTGCCATCTCATTTGCTCTTGGCCAGTAAAATCCTGCTCGGTATGCTTTAGCCACAATGGTCTGAGAGGACGCATGGTGACCACAAGTTCCCGAGTGGATATCATCAAGGATTATCTGACCCTCTTCTGGTGTTATGCACTTCTGACCGATTCCAGTCGCGCTCTCTCTAAACAACTGTCCTTTTATGACTGTGAAGGCCTTGGATCGGCGGACGATCCATCGAGCCTCTTCCTCGTCCTCTGGGAGTTCTTTCCTTAGGATATACGCGATGTACGGTATCGTCCAGTCGGGAGTGATTGTCAAGACTTCCATGATTAGGTCGACCACAGCAGGAACTTCAACTTCAGTCGGATCTGTGGCACTTTTCGGCTGCGAGGCTTCTTCTGTAAAAGGATCCTCTTGGACTGACGACGAGTGAATGTGTTCCAGGAACACGTTGCTGGGAATGGCTTCTCTCTTGGAGCCTATCTTTGCCAAATCGCCAGCTGCCTGATTTTTCAGTCGGGGGATGTGATGAAGCTCTAACCCCTCGAATTTCTTCTCTAGCTTTCTCACTGCATTGCAATATCCAGTCATTGCCGGACTTCTGACGTCCCACTCCTTCATCACTTGATTAACCACCAAATTTGAGTCGCCATAGACCATGAGGAGACGGACGCCGAGTGAAATGGCCATGCGCAACCCATACAAAAGTGCTTCATATTCTGCTTCATTATTGGAGGAATCGAAGTGAATCTGGAGAACATATCTGAGCTTATCTCCTCGGGGGGAGACTAAGACTACCCCAGCACCGGAACCATTCAGCATTTTAGACCCATTGAAGAACATGGTCCAGTGCTCCGAGTGAACTTGAGTCGGAAGTTGCTGTTCAATCCACTCGGCGATGAAATCTGCGATTGCTTGGGACTTGATAGCCTTCTTTGCTTCAAACTTGATATCTAAGGGAAGGAGTTCAATCGCCCACTTGGCCACTCGACCAGTTGCATCTCTGTTGTGGAGAATCTCTGACAGTGGGGCATCGCTGACGACTGTAATGGAGTGGTCAGAGAAGTAATGTGCAACCTTCTTGGTGGTCATATAAATCCCATATACAAGCTTCTGGTAGTGAGGGTATCTTTGTTTTGAAGGTGTCAAAACTTCAGACACATAATAGACTGGGCGCTGAACTCTGAAGGCCTTTCCTTCTTCTTCCCACTCGACCGTAAGTACTGTGCTGACAACTTGCCTTGTGGCTGCAATGTAAAGCGGCAGAGGCTCTTTGCTGATTGGGGCAGCAAGCACCGGCTGGGTGGAGTCCACTCGAACTTGTCAGACTTCTTCATCAGTCGGTAAAGGGGCAACGCCTTTTCACCGAGGCGAGAAATGAATCGACTTAGGGCGGCCAAGCAGCCTGTAAGCTTTTGGACGTCGTGCACGCGAACGGGACACTTCATCCGGAGTATGGTGCCAACTTTTTCAGGATTGGCGTCGATCCCCCGTTCAGAAACGAGAAAACCGAGTAACTTTCTGCCTGGAACTCCGAATGTGCACTTTGATGGATTGAGCTTGATATCATACCTCCTGAGGTTGGCAAAGGTTTCGGCAAGGTCAACTCGCAGGTCTGAACCTTTGCGTGACTTGCCCACAATGTCATCCATGTATGCCTCCACATTCCGACTGATTTGAGTGAGTAAACACTTCTGAATCATTCTCATGAACGTGGCTCCGGCGTTCTTGAGGCCGAACGGCATGGTGACATAACAGAAGCATCCGAATGGGGTGATGAAAGTTGTTTTGATTTCGTCGGGTCCATACAGACGGATCTGATGGTACCCGGAATAAGCATCTAGAAAAGACAATCTCTCGCACCCCGCAGTCGAGTCGACTATTTGGTCGATGCGAGGGAGAGGAAAATGATCTTTCGGGCATGCCCGATTGATATGTTTGAAATCAATGCACATGCGAAGTGACTTGTCCTTCTTGGGGACCATGACGACATTGGCGAGCCACTCGGAGTGGTAAATCTCTCGGATGAACTCCGCTGCTAAGAGCCGAGCCACCTCCTCGCCAATGGCTTTCCTCTTCTGGACGGCGGACCGTCGAAGATATTCTTTCACAGGCTTGAACTTCGGGTCGACTCGTAGACGGTGCTCAGCCAGCCCTCTGGGAACTCTAGGCATGTCAGAGGGTTTCCATGCGAAGATGTCCCAGTTCTCACGGAGGAGCTGGATGAGCGCTTCTTCCTATTTGGAGTCAAGCATCGTTGAGATGTGAGTCGGGGCAGCATCGGGGTCTGTCGGGTGAATGTGGACTGTCTTTGTTTCACCGGACGACTGAAAAGCTGATTCTGAAGCAGGCTTCTTGGCTCGTAGCAACTCACCTAGATCGGCAGTCTTTTGGTACTCTTGCAGCTCGACCACTGCCATCTGAGCATCTGCAATCTTTGAGCCCTTCTGAAAGCACTCTTCTGCCTTCTTCCGATTGTCTGTAACAGTGATCACACCTTTGGGGCCAGGCATCTTCAGTTTGAGATACACGTAACATGGCCGGGCCATGAAGCGTGCGTAAGCTGGCCTACCCAAAATGGCGTGATAAGCACTTTGGAAGTCCACAACCTCGAATGTCAACTTTTCCTTGCGGTAATTCTTTGAATCACCGAAAACCACATCAAGAGCGATCTGGCCGAGTGATTGGGCTTTCTTCCCAGGAATGACTCCGTGGAAACTCATGTTACTGGTGCTAAGCCTGGACATCGGAATGCCCATTCCTTTCAATGTTTCAGCATACAGTATGTTCAGGCCACTGCCACCATCCATCAGGACTTTAGTCAGTCGAGTGCCTTCAACAATTGGGTCGACCACCAAAGCTTGCCTCCCAGGGGTGGCAATGTGCGTGGGGTGATCAGACTGGTCGAATGTGATGGCAGTCTGAGACCACTTCAGGTAACTAGGTGTTGCCGGGGCAACCATGTTCACCTCTCGGTTAATGACTTTTAGTCGACTTTTGCTTTCGACATCGGCAAAAATCATCAGGGTGGACTTGACTTGGGGGTATCCATCGTCACTGTCTTCCTTGTCCTCGACTCTGTCCGACTCTTTTTCCTTATCCTTGGACTGCTTTCCTTGGAACTGCTGGATCAGGAGCCGGCACTGTCGAGTGGTATGCTTTGGGTAAATAAAATTACCCTCTTCATCCTTCTTGGTGTGGATGTGACATGGCAGATCCAAAACATCATTTCCGTCTTGATCCTTGACTTTCTTGGGCTTCCAGGGGCCTTTGGGTTTTCCCTTGAAATTTCCCTAGGTTGCGGCCAGGGCCTCCCCAGGGGCGGCTGGCTCGGCCTTCCGCTTCTGCTTCTGACTGGAATTGCCTCCAGTTTTCTGGGCGACTGCTTTCTGCTTGCCACTCCGGAGTCAATCTTCATCTTCTCCGTTAGCGTACTTGGTGGCAATCTCCATCATCCGATTCAGAGACATCTCTCCAGTTCGACCGAATTTCAGATTCAACTCTCTGTATTTGACACCTTCCTTGAAGGCACAAACCGCTTGATGGTCTGGCACATTCTCAACCGAGTGATGCAGCGTGATCCACCTCTGGATGTATTCCCTCAGAGTTTCATTCGGCTTCTGCACGCAAGACCGCAACTCTGTAAGGCCTGCAGGTCGCTTGCATGTTCCTTCAAAGGTCGTGATAAACACTCGGGAGAGGTCCTGCCAAGTGTAAATGCTGCTGGGTGCTAACTGATTTAGCCACGCTCTGGACGAGCCCTCTAACATGAGAGGCAAATGCTTCATGGCCACCTCATCATTGCCACCGCCAATCTGTACAGCCACTCGGTAATCTTCGAGCCAGGTGTAAGGCTTAGATTCACCGGTGAACTTGCTGATTCCAGTCGCCAGCCTGAAATTGGGAGGAATCACTGCGGCTCTGATGGCTCGACTTAAACACTCTGGCCCTGAAGCACGTACTCCGCTGCTGGCAGGCGCATCTCTGTTGTGGCCTCCTCGATGAGCTCTGTTCCTGTCAACCAAACCTTGAACGAGGATGGATCTTGCATCAAAGCCTGGGTCTCTGGGATCGACTGGAATCCTCTGCCCAACACTATGAGGGCGTCTGTCATCTTGCCGTCGAGGCGCATATGACCCACTCCTCGGGGGAGGGGTTGGCACTCGACGTCGATCATCACGGTCGAATCGGTGATCATACTGCTCATTCCTCCTGTACTAGTCACGCCAGTCACCACGTCCCTCATGCCTCGGGGGCGATCTCGGGCTGTGAGCTGACTCGACTGTATCTGTTGCGACAGATCGACTGTGGATCCTATTCCGCGACTGAGAGACAGCGGAATTCTGGTTTCCCGCCGCCCGGAGCAATGCTCTGATCTGTAACAAGCCCCTGCCAGCCTCCAACTGGGAGGGCTGAATCGATTCTGCTATACGGGCCGCGGCGGCCAAATTCTGAACTGTGGTTCGATATACCTGCATCGGCGGGAAGAGCTGGCGTCGACTAGACTCGGGAGCCCGCTGACGCGCTTGCTCGTCGAGTGCTCGCTGGAGATTCTCCAGTCGAGTGCGCTCAGCCAAGTTGGCCAAACGCACGTCCTCCAAGGCCCGGGCCTCGGGGGTCTCTCCGACGATAGGAGTGCGGAGCGCGTCCATGCTCCGGGGACAAAGCTCCTCTCGCTGTAATGACGTGAGAGGTTCGGGGAGATACTCATCGTGGGGATGCGACGGATCGCCCCCACCCGCGCCTCCATCAGCGCGAGGGAAACCGGGAGGACTGTGCGTTCCGTCGACCGCCAGAATCTCAGCTGCTGGGTCGCTGCTGTCGCACTCGGATGTAGTCTCCGCGGAGCCAGTCGACAAGTCGAACAGGCCGCAGAGGGATTCATCGGGCTCGATTGCCGCGACTTGTGGGGCTGCCGACTAGAGGGACACGGCATGCCTCACCCACCACTGGAGTCTTGACCGACCGGAGCGCTTGCGCTGGCGGGAGACAGGGCGGGGAGACGACGCAGGGGCCGCCCGATACTGAGTCGATGGCTGCCGCAGGAGGACGCCACGAATGCATGCGTGGAAGTGCGTCGCACCGCGGATGGGGAGCGCGTTGATGTCGAGTGGTGCCTCCTGAAGCCAGGCGGAGTCATCGACGATGAAGGTGAGCGCGCCGAGACGGATCTCGCGGTCCTCCACCAAAACTCCGCAAGAAAACATGATCAAAGGGATCGGAAAAGATCGCAACTTCTCCAACTAAGCGCTAAGATTCCTGCCCCACGGTGGGCGCCAACTGTCGTGGTTCTAACTCTGACAGTGATGTAGGGGGGTGAATATGGAGAGGCTAGATCTTAGCTATTGGGAAGTTGTTACACGCGAGGTTTACGAGTTCAAGCCCTTCTTAGAGGAAGTAATAGCCCTACGTCTCGGAGCCCGGAGGCGGTCGACTGGATTATGCGTGTATGGATACAGGGGTGCGAACCCTTCATACTGAGGAGGGGGTGGCTTATATAGAGTTCGCCGGACCCCTCCCGCCCTCAGTAATGCAGGGTTTAAGGTACATTTAAGGTTGGGCGTTTCTGGTAACGTCCCTAATAAAGTGCTATAATGATCATAAAGACTACTTAACAGCCGACCGTTTGCCTGCGGAGTGACTTTAGGTCTCCTGGCAGTCGAGTGGTTGGCTTCATGGTCGAGTGATAGCTTTTTGGTCGAGTGTCTTGAACCCGTCGAGTGGGATACCTTGTCGATTGAAAGGTGACTTCTCCTAGGGGTGTCCTAGGGTAGGACTCTTTGGTCAGGTCCGTGTCCCTACCCTAGGTACATGTCTTCATCACCTGCTGGCTGCGGGATACTGTAGCCGTGCTTCTGATGACACGGGCTTGGTCACGGGGCCGTGGCTACAGTGCCGCCGTCCGGCAGGCGAGTACAGTAGCCACGCCCCATCTCGTCTGATTAATGGCGTGTGGGGCACGTGGAGGAGTGGGCCGACCCTGCGCGGCCGACTCCCCTCGGGTCCATCTTCGCGTTGATCTTGCCGTCTTCGGGACTCTCGCCGACTGGTGGGGGCCATCGCCCGTAGGTCGTACAGACTGGCCATCGTGGGCTCGGGGCCCCACCAGTGACGCTGATGTCATGGGTAGCATGGCAACAGTGCCAGAGATCTCCTTAGTCAATTCGCACTGTTGCCACGCCTGCCTCGGGAAGGAGGAGGGAGTGGGTATTTCTTTTGTCTCTCCTCGTCCCGTCCCATCGATGAGGTCACGGGGTTGTTGGCTCCGTGGGTGACTCCCTACGGCCGTCTTCTCTGGAAGTCGCCTGACGGGAGTCGGCCCGTGTTGGCGCCGTCTTGGCGCCGTCTTCAGGACTCGGCTACGGGTAGGGAGTCGGCAGACCCCCCAGCCGACTCGAGAGGCGGATCTCCGTCTTGGAGTCTTTGAGGGGCGCAGTCAGCCCCGATGTCTTGAAAGGTCCTGGGGTTCGAGTTGGCCTACCCGTGGCCCAATACTCCGACAAAAAGTTCGACAGAATAACATGGTTACAACTAACAGTCTGACGGCCTAATGCAAGCATTTCCTACTGACGGGGACGGACTCCACCGTAGGTTCAAGAGCTTCCAGGGGAGGCCACCATTGAGGAAGGCGTTTCTAAAAGGAGGGACTTAACATGGGTGAGCAGAGACTACAATTGATAAGAACGGTCCGAGGGAAGCCTGACGGCACGGTTGCAGGTCGTGGCGGTTTCGGCACATCAGTTGCAAGTTGAAACCCGTGCAAGTTTTTTTTTTCATTTTTCAAGCCCCGTGGTTTGCCACGGGAAAAAGGCAAGGAAGGCCTCCAAGTAAGAAGGCGAGGAATGCCTCCAAATGCATACCTTCTAATTAGAGCATCTAATTCATTTTGAGTATGTGTTTCTAATTCTTAGTCATAGGCCTGAAACAGTCTGTCCATTTGTCACCATGAACCTGCAGTTTTTGAAATAAATACGAGTTTAGTTCCGTATGAACTGATTAAAGACGACCATTGATTTTATTTTCGCACTTGACTGAGTGAGAACGCTTGAGAAAGGATGGTAACGGATCTGGCTACACATTGCCTTTTTTTTCTTTTTGCGAGTAAAGCATTTCAAAAGTCCATTGTAGTTTCCACACTCATATTTTTAACCATAGGAGTGCCTTCCCCTAGTTACAGAAATAGTGATGGCAAAACAAATATCATTACGAACCGTGAGGGTGATAGACTAATAAAAAAGTGCAGCCTGCATTTTTTTTACCAAAAGTATTCATATTTCTGCAGTGCATCTATCCATTAGTAGTAATAACATTGTTCTGTAGTTTTTGCGGTATTGGTGGCTAATAAACAAATTCCCAAAGGTAACTTTTTTATAGAATTGAAGTCATGGCAAGTTCAATTCATCAAACAGTTGGAATACATTGCCAATGCCAGACAGCAAGCAACAAGGGAGCATTTAGACTGACAGAGGGAAGTGTGGATTGTATCTGAGAAGCGAAAGGAGTTGTTGGCTGGACAGAGTACAACTCGTTGTCGACGTTGATTGGGATCCCCAGGTCCGGCCACCTGCAGGGCATTTGTATGGTGTGTCTCGCCATGTCTATTGCTTGCATAATAGGTACTCACTAAAATACACAGTTCAGAAATGTAGTAGTACTTGGTTTCATGCTAAACTTTCTGGCACACGGGTTTTAATGGAAATTGCGAGGAGGCTTGCTGCTTTGTTTTTCTACAAATAGAAAACAAAATAGTCACATGAGAGAAGAAGAGAACCTTGATTCCCTCTTCATCGGATTGTGTACAGTTTGAAGAGGCATGAATCATCTCACTCCTTTCCAGCTTTAAATGAACAACATATGGTCTTCTAGCTCTACTGTGAAGATCAGTTAAGATACAAAATCCGCGAACACTCACACCAACAATTAATTTATCGGGATCAAAAGGCATTTCGTTCATGAAGATATTAATGGAAGAAAAGCAATGATCTATCTATCTAGTTAATCTGTGAGAACAATCCCTGGAGTGATGAAAGTGGAAGTGAAAGTGAAAAAAGGGCAAGAGAATGATAGGAAAAGGTAAAAACAATTCTACGTACGGAGACTGATGTTGTGCTAGCGGAGGTGATGTTGGAGCTGCGGCTAAGGAAAAAAGACGGAGACAGGACTCTTCTCCACCTCCCCTAAAAAAAAGGACTTCTTCAACCCGTCCTCCAGACTCGAGGAATCCTCCACCATGGCAACTCCGCCGCCCTCCTCCTTGCGCGAACCACCTGATTTGTCGAGATCGTGGTAACACCTATGGCGAGTGCGGCGCGGAACTCGCTCGAGGTCGATGCGCCCCGTGGATGGTGGCGCTCGAGGCGGTTAGGCCCGAGCTGGGTCGATCCAACCGCCGCAGCCAGCCATGGTTCTTGATCCCGTGGACGAACCGACAACAGGATAGCTGCGATGAATTGTCGACGGGCGCAGCAGCGTCCTATGGGCGGGCGCCGGCGACGTTCTTCGCCTCGTGGACGTGCTCCGCGTCGATCCCGACGAGGACGTCTACATCTCCCTCCCCAGGGCTCCTATCGACGCTGCGAGGTCGCCGACATCACCGCTGGATGGACTGCTGCTCTCCTAGGCGAGCTACAGTGGCCGCCCACAGGGTGTTTGACGAAATTCCCGTCAAGGATGGCCTCACGTGGGTTACACTATACTCTGATGGAGGTTTCCAAGATGAAGTAGTATGGCTTTTGACATGCATGTGTCACGAATGACAGGGACTGGCTGGTGGTCTGCTCGGCCATGCCATTGTGGTTGTGCTCAGCTGAGCAAACGAAGGAACTTCCGTGAGCTGGTGCACGCGCATAAAGAGAGACTGCAATGATATAGGTAGTTCGGGGAGGCACAGCTGCGTCTACTGTGGCCGCTACGCCGGACGTGAGGTCGCCATCAAGATGTCAGCAAGCCTGAGGGGGGCACCGCCCTCGCCGGCGAGCTCGAGCACCAGTTTGCTTCCAAACTTCCGCCCATACCGAACAAATCGATTTTTACGTATCGGCAGAAACAAACCATTTTTCGCATGGGCAGAAACATAAACGATTTTTGGATACATGCAGAAGTGTATTACGAAGGTGAGCGGGCAGAAGCAATAGCTGCTTTAATCTATACTAGTAAACATGCCCGTGCGTTGCAACGGGGTAACCAAATTACTTAGGTTTTGTCTTCCTCGACTTCGACCACCGTCCAACCAGAACCCGATGTGACATGACAACATTTGGATGGTACCGAAAGTTGGCAAGAATATCTTTCTCAACTCCAACCTCTATGTACAGTAGTGGCATGGCATGTCATGTAGATTGTGTCTAACATAAGCCGGAAGCAAGTATCTGAATATACTTTTTCCATCCTCATCTAAAGCAGAGCCGAACGCAGACATGTCAAAATGGCCTCTATTAGCATTCCCCGATATAAATTGTTAACATAAAGATTAATTCATTTCCTTTGCAATGAACACGACTGTCCCTCTATTAGCCGAAAAATGCTGATCGTATATCAAGTCTCCCGTCAACACCTTCCGATCGAGGCCAAAGAATCTGAGCATGTACCCTCACAAGTAAGCAGACTAATAAGAAACAGGGAAGTAAAAAAAAATATTGTACCCTTCTACTTTGGGAGCTTCAACAACAACAAAAGCTTGCCACAACTGTTTGCTGAAATTTGAGATGGGCTCTAGGCCCATATAGCAATTTCTGAAAAATCTCTGAGGGCCCATGTGGGTTATATGGCATTAGGTGTAGTGGGAAGTTTAGTCTCACCCCGGAAGTGGAAGAGGAGTTGAACCTCCTTATAAGGGTTTCTCTTCTACATGCTATTGGAGCTTGAGAAGAGAAGAGGCCCTCGCACACTCCTCCTCCGCCTCCCGCCACGCCTCGTCACGACGCGCCGCGCCGCGGGTTGCGGGATTGAGCCGAGCTCACACCTACGCGCTTATTTTTGCCAGTCACTAACGGAGAGGGCAAATCATTGGTTCACTCAAATCATTGCTTAGTTTGCCTCGTCACGACGCGTCGCGGGTTGCGGGATTGATACTCTCAAATCATTGGTTCACTGATGTACCTAGCGAGCGCAACGAGGCCTGACATCGCGTTTGATGTGAGCAAACTGAGCCGGTTTGTTTCCAAACCGGGTGATGTACATTGACATGCTGTTGAGAGAGTTATGCGCTATCTGAAAGGTTTTATGAACTATGGACTTCACTATACCGGATACCCGTCGGTACTTGAAGGGTATAGTGATGCGAATTGGATCTCTGATGCTGATGAGATGAAGGCCACAACTGGGTATATGTTTACTCTTGGAGGTGGCGCTGTTTCCTGGAAGTCTTGCAAGCAAATGATCTTAACAAGATCGACAATGGAAGCAGAATTAACGGCATTAGACACATCTGGTGTTGAAGCGAGATGGCTTCGAGATCTTTTGATGGACTTGCCATTGGTTGATAAACCGATTCCGGCTATCCTTATGAACTGTGACAATCAGACTGTCATCACCAAGGTGAAGAGTTCAAAGGACAACATGAAGTCCACCAAACACATAAGAATGAGATTAAAAGCTGTCAGAAAATTAAGGAACTCCGGAGTGATAGCGTTGGACTATGTCCATACGGCTAAGAATCTGGCAGATCCCTTTACGAAAGGGCTATCACGTGTTGTGATAGATAATGCATCGAGGGAGATGGGTATGAGACCCACATGAGTTGCCATGGTAGTAACCCAACCTATGTGATCGGAGATCCCGTGAAGTAGGACCTGGGAAAACAAGCCAGTGGTGAACTGAGGAGAGTAACTATACTAACCCACTCCGTTGGAGATGCAATACTCTCGATACTGTATGGTACGATGACTACTGTCTTAATGTGTTCTGAAGCTTATATAAGCAAGATGCTATCCTATAGAGCGATCTTTGGAGGAACAAACCTATATGAGCCCGACTGCTGGTCACAGTCTATGAGATTGGGGTGATCTCTAGTATGCTCATGAATAGGCCAGGAGTGTGACTTATATGCTCCACCCGAGGGGTCAGCCTTCGGCAGCCCAGTACTAGTAAGACATGTGGTGAAACTTCTTTACGCCAAACTGACAATTCAAGGCATAGTCCATTGTTCAGTTGTGAAGGAGTGTAGCTACTTGCTCTAGGTGAAGCTCAACCTTAACAGGTCTTCACTGAAACACTGGTATATCGAAACAGTAATTGGAACAGAGGACACAATGGGCCCTCGAGATCTGGTGGGGGATTGCTGAAATTTGAGATGGGCTCTAGGCCCATATAGCAATTTCTGAAAAATCTCTAAGGGCCCATGTGGGTTATATGGCACTAGGTGTAGTGGGAAGTTTAGTCCCACCGCGGAAGTGGAAGAGGAGTTGGACCTCCTTATAAGGGTTTCTTTTATACATGCTATTGGAGCTTGAAAAGAGAAGAGGCCCTCGCGCACTCCTCCTCCGCCGCCCGCCTCGCCACGCCTCGTCACGACGCGGCGCGGGTTGCGGGATTGAGCCGAGCTGAGCTCACACCTACGCGCTTATTTTTGCCAGTCACTAACGGAGAGTTCTCTAACAGCTGGGCGACGATCTGAGATGTCGGATCGTGGGCTGTTACGGACTCGGAGGTGGGTCGAGCCCACGTCTCTCCACGCGGCTGCGTCTATATAAGTGTGCGGTGTCTCCTAACCCTAGCCGCCACGAACAGATCACATCTGCTCACGCGCACGCCCACTGTCGTTCCTTTGCTGCTGCTGCCGCTGGTGACTCCATCCCGTCCGCCGCGTACACGGTCGATGGGAGAGCAGGTCTCCGAGACCACGCCCTTCTGGTTCCTGTACAGGGTGAGGGGCGAATAGGTTTTTGGGCAGCGATTACGCGATTGCTCGCTTCCGGTCGTCTACTTCCTCTACGTCCGCGTCGCCTTCATCATCACCATGTCCACTAACGCCGACCGTGCCGCCGCCGAGAAAGCTGAAGCCGACAAGAAGGCCGCTGAGGATGCCGCTGCTGCCACCAAAGCCGCGGCCTCTACATGGCCTACTGGAGGGTATAACTCATTTATCCCGCTCCTATTGTTTTCTGTTTTAGCCATACTAGCGTTATATGTAGATCTTTCTGCAATTAGCGTAGTATGTGCTAGTTTGACTGAATATCAGTATGCGTTTATTTCTGTCAATGCCATGCTAGTGATTTACTCGTGGATTAATTTAATCGAGAAATTGCCTATTTACTCAACAATCCAAATACCTATTATGTGTAGGAATTTTTCGGCAAGTGGCTTTGCCGCTACACTGAAACCGGATAAGTTTACCGGTACATACTTTAAGCGTTGGTAGACTAAGACCACGTTATGGCTCACGGCTATGAACGTGTTCTGGGTCACCGGTGTCTCCACGGGAACAATTGCTCCTGAACAGGAGAAGGCGTTCAAGGAGGCTACCGTTGTGTTTCTCAAAGCAGTTCTTAGTATGATCGGAGATAAACTGGTCGACGCATATTTACATGTGCATGTCGCCAAGGACTTGTGGGAGGCGCTCGAATCTAAGTTCAGGGCAGCCGATGCCGAGAGCGAGATGTATATTATAGAGCAGTTCCACGATTACAAGATGGTTGAAAACCGTCCTGTATTGGAGCAGGCTCATGAGATAATATGCATTGTTAAGGAGCTTGAACTTCTTAAGTGCGAGTTACCGGGCAAGTTTGTCGCGGGCTGCATAATCGCTAAGCTCCCTAATTCCTGGAGGAACTTTGCCACCACTCTGAAACATCAGAGGCGTGAATTCTCTGTGGAGGATGTCATTGGCCATCTGAGTGTTGAGCAGAATTCAAGGGCAAAAGACTCGCACGGAAAAGGGGCCGAAGGGACTTCTGTCGCCAACATGGTGAACCAAAGAACTTCAACTCCCATAAGCCCAAGGGAAAGAACGGTGTCCAACAAAATACCGACTTTAAGAAGAAGGGTAAGAAGACCTTCAAGAAGAACAAGAAGGATGAGGGCTGCTTTACTTGTGGTTCGATTGAACATTGGGCCAACAAGTGCCCAAACAAGTACAAGAAGCCAGGACAGGACTCCAAGTCTGTCAATATGATTGTGGGCAACAATGAGAATGGTGAATCTGGGTACGGTAATCTGTTTACTGTCTTTTCAGTGTTTCAGCCCAACGATTGGTGGGTGGACACAGGTGCAGGTGTTCATGTGTGTGCTGACATTTCATTGTTCACTTCTTACCAGGTCACAGGTCACGGGTCCGTATTGATGGGGAATGGCGCGAGTGCTTCTGTTCATGGTGTTGGCATGGTCGATCTGAAGTTTACTTCGGGAAGGATCGTGCAGCTGAAGAACATGCAGCATGTCCCCGCCATCAAGAAGAACCTCGTTAGTGGATCCCTTCTATGCAGAGAAGGGTTTAAGTTGGTTTTCGAGTCTAATAAATTAGTTGTTACGAAATATGGACTCTTTGTTGGAAAAGGTTATGAGAGCGAAGGGATGTTCCGCCTTTCCCTCGCAGATTTTTGTAATAAAGTCATGAACCATATTCATTCGAATGTTAATGAATCTGAGGTTTGGCATTCACGTCTTTGTCACATTAGTTTCGGTGTTATGATGCGGCTAGCCAAGTTGGATTTAATTCCGAGTTTCACTTTAGCCAAAGGTTCTAAGTGCCTTTCATGTGTGCAAGCTAAGCAACCTCGCAAGCCTCACAAGGCTGCGGAGGAGAGACACTTGGCACCATTAGAACTCATACATTCTTATCTTTGTGAGATGAATGGTGTGTTAACTAAAGGTGGAAAGAAATACTTCATGACATTGATAGATGATTCCACTAGATATTGCTTTGTGTATCTGTTAAATACTAAAGATGAGGCTCTACACTACTTTAAAATCTATAAGGCAGAAGTTGAGAATCAACTTGAAAAGAAAATTAAACGAGTCCGGTCAGATCGTGGTGGAGAGTACTTCTCGAGTGAGTTTGATTCCTTCTGTTCGGAACATGGCATTATTCATGAGAGGACACCTCCCTATTCACCCTAGTCAAACGGGGTTGCCGAGCGGAAAAACCGTACTCTAACTGATTTGGTTAACGCCATGTGGGGGAGGCTATATTGACGGCATGTCATGTCCTGAATAAAGTTCCGACAAAGGATATTGAGATCACTCCCTATGAGAAATGGGCAAAGAGGAGGACAACACTCTCGTACTTGCGCACTTGGGGCTGTCTGGCGAAAGTCAATGTGCCGATCCCCAAAAAGCGTAAGCTTGGACCCAAGACTGTGGACTGCGTTAATTTGGGCTACGCTAAGAACAGCGTTGGCTATAGATTTCTAGTAGTGAAATCTGAGGTACCTGACCAGAAGGTCGGTACAATTATGGAGTCTAAGGATGCTACATTCTTCGAGGATATTTTTCCTATGAGAGATATGCAAAGCACTTCTAGACAGGAATCTAAGGAGACTCCTGAACCTGCCATCCCTATGGAATATTATGAACAAACACATGATGAAAATCCTGAGGAGGATGACGAGGAAACCCTTGGTAGGGGCAAGAGACAAAGGACTGCAAAGACCTTTGGTGATGATTTCTTCGTGTACCTCGTGGATGATACTCCTACTTCTATTTCAGAAGCGTATGCCTCTCCAGAAGCTGACTACTGGAAGGATGCGGTCCGTAGCGAGATGGATTCCATCATGGCTAACGGGACATGGGAGATCACTGACCGTCCCTATGGTTGCAAACCACTGGGATGTAAGTGGGTGTTCAAAAAGAAGCTTAGGCCCGATGGTACGATTGAAAAGTACAAGGCTAGGCTTGTGGCCAAGGGCTATGACCAGCAAGAAGAGGAAGATTTCTTTGATACTTATTCACCTGTGGCTAGACTGACCACCATTCGAGTATTACTCTCGTTGGCGGCCTCACATGGTCTTCTCGTCCATCAGATGGATGTTAAGACGGCTTTTCTAAATGGAGAGCTAAAGGAGGAAATCTACATGCAACAGCCTGATGGCTTTGTGATAGATGGTCAGGAAAGAAAGGTGTGTAGGTTGACTAAAATCTTTATATGGCCTGAAACAAGCACCTAA
Source organism: Triticum aestivum (assembly GCF_018294505.1). Taxonomy (NCBI): domain Eukaryota; kingdom Viridiplantae; phylum Streptophyta; class Magnoliopsida; order Poales; family Poaceae; genus Triticum; species Triticum aestivum. The sequence goes on along the minus strand of NC_057806.1, from coordinate 40,983,479 downwards.
GCAATGGCATGATAAGTTTAATACAACTCTGACATCTGTTGGTTTCGATGTTAATGAGGCTGACAAATGTGTATACTACCGCCATGGTGGGGGCGAAGGAGTTATACTATGCTTGTATGTTGATGACATACTGATATTCGGAACAAACCTCAAAGTCATTGAGGAGGTCAAATCGTTTCTATCTCAGAACTTTGAGATGAAAGACCTTGGTGTGGCTGATGTTATCTTGAACATCAAGCTACTGAGAGATAATGAGGGTGGGATCACACTTCTGCAATCCCACTATGTTGAGAAGGTGTTGAGTCGTTTTGGATATTCGGACTGCACACCATCTCAAACACCATATGATCCTAGCGTGTTGATTCGAAAGTCCAAAGGCATGTCTAAAGATCAATTGAGATACTCTCAAATCATTGGTTCACTGATGTACCTAGCGAGCGCAACGAGGCCTGACATCGCGTTTGCTGTGAGCAAACTGAGCCGGTTTGTTTCCAAACCGGGTGATGTACATTGGCATGCTGTTGAGAGAGTTATGCGCTATCTGAAAGGTACTATGAACTATGGACTTCACTATACCGGATACCCGTCGGTACTTGAAGGGTATAGTGATGCGAATTGGATCTCTGATGCTGATGAGATGAAGGCCACAACTGGGTATATGTTTACTCTTGGAGGTGGCGCTGTTTCCTGGAAGTCTTGCAAGCAAACGATCTTAACGAGATCGACAATGGAAGCAGAATTAACGGCATTAGACACATCTGGTGTTGAAGCGAGATGGCTTCGAGATCTTTTGATGGACTTGCCATTGGTTGATAAACCGGTTCCGGCTATCCTTATGAACTGTGACAATCAGACTGTCATCACCAAGGTGAAGAGTTCAAAGGACAACATGAAGTCCACCAAACACATAAGAATGAGATTAAAAGCTGTCAGAAAATTAAGGAACTCCGGAGTGATAGCGTTGGACTATGTCCATACGGCTAAGAATCTGGCAGATCCCTTTACGAAAGGGCTATCACGTGTTGTGATAGATAATGCATCGAGGGAGATGGGTATGAGACCCACATGAGTTGCCATGGTAGTAACCTAACCTATGTGATCGGAGATCCCGTGAAGTAGGACCTGGGAAAACAAGCCAGTGGTGAACTGAGGAGAGTAACTATAATAACCCACTCCATTGGAGATGCAATACTCTCGATACTGTATGGTAGGATGACTACTGTCTTAATGTGTTCCGAAGCTTATATAAGCAAGATGCTATCCTACCGAGCGATCTTTGGAGGAACAAACCTGTATGAGCCCGACTGCTGGTCACAGTCTATGAGATTCGGGTGATCTCTAGTAAGCTCATGAATAGGCCAGGAGTGTGACTTATATGCTCCACCCGAGGGGTCAGCCTTCGGCAGCCCAGTACTAGTAAGACATGTGGTGAAACTTCTTTACGCCAAACTGATAATTCAAGGCATAGTCCATTGTTCAGTTGTGAAGGAGTGTAGCTACTTGCTCTAGGCGAAGCTCAACCTTAACAGGTCTTCACTGAAACACTGGTATATCGAAACAGTAATTGGAATAGAGGAACAATGGGCCCTCGAGATCTGGTGGGGGATTGCTGAAATTTGAGATGGGCTCTAGGCCCATATAGCAATTTCTGAAAAATCTCTAAGGGCCCGTGTGGGTTATATGGCACTAGGTGTAGTGGGAAGTTTAGTCCCACCCCGGAAGTGGAAGAGGAGTTGGACCTCCTTATAAGGGTTTCTCTTCTACATGCAATTGGAGCTTGAGAAGAGAAGAGGCCCTCGCGCACTCCTCCTCCGCCGCCCGCCACGCATCGTCACAACGCGCCGCGCCGCGGGTTGCGGGATTGAGCCGAGCCGAGCTTACACCTACGCGCTTATTTTTGCCAGTCACTAACGGAGAGTTCTCTAACAGCTGGGCCACGATTTGAGACGTCGGATCGTGGGCTGTTACGGACTCGGACGTGGGTCGAGCCCACGTCTCTCCACGCGGCTGCGTCTACATAAGTGTGCGGTGTCTCCTAACCCTAGCCGCCACGAACAGATCACATCTGCTCACGCGCACGCCCACCGTCGTTCCTTTGCTGCTGCTGCCGCCGGTGACTCCATCCCGTCCGCCGCGTACACGGTCGACGGGAGAGCAGGTCTCTGAAACCACGCCCTTCTGGTTCCTGTACGGGGTGAGGGGCGAATAGGTTTTTGGGCAGCGATTACGCGACTGCTCGCTTCCGGTCGTCTACTTCCTCTACGTCCGCGTCGCTTTCATCATCACCATGTCCACCGACACCGACCGTGCCGCCGCCGAGAAAGCTGAAGCCGACAAGAAGGCCGCTGAGGACGCCGCTGCTGCCACCAAAGCCGCGGCCTCTGCATGGCCTACTGGAGGGTATAACTCGTTTATCCCGCTCCTATTGTTTTCTGTTTTAGCCATACTAGCGTTATATGTAGAGCTTTCTGCAATTAGCATAGTATGTGCTAGTTTGACTGAATATCAGTATGCGTTTATTTCTGTCAATGCTATGCTAGTGATTTACTCGTGGATTAATTTAATCGAGAAATTGCCTATTTACTCAACACTGTTATCACAAAAGCTACTGAATGAGCCTAGCAAAAAAATAGAAAGGTTATAGGAACCAGTCTGTACGTCTCCCCTCAAAGCCATCAACGGTCCACCATGGATAAGACACTACAACTCTTCCTAGAATAAGTTTCTTCTTGACTTGTGTTACAATATCAGCATCCACATCACCTGAATGCCCCTCTTGGCTAGGGTAAACCTTATCTGGATCATAGAACTCATCATGTTGAGTCCGCTAGCACCGCTCTCTTCAACTGTCACAAGGTGGGTGGATTCCTTTGTCTGCAACCTGCCAGCAGATAAATACTTCTAGTACATTCTTAAATTCGGATAAGAAGCAATAATATGAAACACTATATGAGTGGAGACATTATTTAATATTATTAGAAGGAAATGATGACCGAGGTTTAGTTGAGGGAGCAGTCAGAAAGAATTCTGGAGTGTAGAAAAGAGCACTTCTAATACATCGTGAGTTGGTGTTGTTTTCTAATACATTCTTAAATTCGGGTAAGAAGCAATATTTTGAAACACTATATGAGTGGTGACATTATTTAATATTATTAGAAGGAAATGATGACCGAGGTTGAGTTTGGGGAGCAGTCAGAAATAATTCTGGAGTGTAGAAAAGAGCACTTTTACTGAATTTCTTCGAAATAAAATAATTTCGACCATAGATGGAGACACCCTACAACAAAGGGAACCTCTATATAAAAACCTGGATAACCGAAGTACTCGAAAAGTTATCGTAATTTTTTGCATGACAATGGTTTTAAAGTCTGACTACATATTGGTTGCATGGCAGCATGGACTACTAATTCTTATAACACACACCTAATATATATTTTCCTTTATTCTATTTTCAGTGAGATGCCATCACACTAACATACAAGTCAACACTCGTGGGTCATGCTGAATTAGCTTCCAGATACATACAAAATGTAAGTTGTAAAGACAATGGACAAATCAGAATCTATGGCGGTGCATAGAGAAATCTGGGAGATGAGTTTCAGTTTTGTCAAGTTTGTTACTTTGTTTGGTGTTAACAGAGTTGATGGATATGCCAGAAGCAAAAAAACAAACAGATACAGCAGGCTGAATTCCACCCAACTTGACAATGGTGTGTCATTTTTTCTGCAGTAGATTAACTCCTGAACATTGGCATCGTTGTAATCTGGAAATAATTGAAGAGGATAGTAAGCAAAGTATTCTGCCATCTCGAATGAATAGTAAGCAAAGTAGATTAACTCCTAAACATTTTTTCCTTACAGTTTGAAAATGCTTACTAATTGATACTGTAGAAGAGAAATCAATATTCTCACATTGAAGATATGTGGCAAGCACCCCCTACAATCTGTCCATCACCCCGTTGGCAGCCAAGCTCCCCTTTTGCTTGGTTCCTCACTGCTGCACGTACCGATTAGTGGGGTCAGATTTTTTTGTCTTCTCTACTTTGGAAAAGAAGAGGTAAGGACCTACAGTACTGCAAATCCTCATATTTAAACATATTAATAATCCCTCGTTTTTCTTTCAAGAAAATAATCCCTTGTTTTATTATAATTATAGATTATCTTAAAATCGATTTCTGCTTTGTCATTTGTAAAAGCATAAACAATTGTGTAGAATCAGTGGTCGTATTTGAATGATTTGGATGTTCCATTGACATCGCATAATTACATACTGCATGTAATAGCTAGTGATCGATGGATGCAAGTTGGTATAACTTTAATGTCAAATGTATAGGAAAATATCCAAAGTCTTGTCCTGGTGTTGCTGCAAGGATTAGTTGCTGGCATGTTGTGACTGGAACCAGCATAAATTGTACAAAATGTATAATTTTAAAATTTATGAACTAATCGAGGTTGTTTTTCTCTTCGTGTTACAGGTAAAAACAACATATAGATCAAATAAGTTAGATGAACCAGCAAATGTTATATTAGTGAGCTCTATAGGTGCAACAATCAGTAACAGACTATCTCCATGAGCTTTGACTCCATGATCACTACTTAATACAGGAAAAAGGAAAGGCCAATATTGCTCAATTGGTACTGAAATTTTAAAGGAAATCAAGTGGCACTACAATATCAGGACATATGTGTAGAATGAAATGTCCATTGGTTGCAGTAGAAGACAATTCACTTCATCTCCTTTCAGAATAACACATTTACTCTTGGAGCATGTACAACAAAAATAGAACATAAAGCTAACCAAGAATATACATATCCATGTGTGCCACTTTCAGACTATATGACATAGTACCTCTGAGATATCTAACTTTTTGTTTCCATGCATTCAAGAAGCACTTTATTACTTTCAGGGATCCTATTCCAAATTTAATTTGTTTGATTCAAACCTATGTAGTAGCATCGTAATTTTCTGTGACATCCAAAAAAATATGTTTACATACCAAATAGGCAATACCAGTAATTCTTGGTCCAAATCAAGCATGGACAGGTTTGCATCTGCTAAATAACACTATAATGTTTCTCCTATTCCACAACCTAATGACCACATTTAAGCATGGACAGATTTGTGTATATGATAAAAGAACAACATGCTCCAAGTAATAAACCACAGGCTGGGAGGAAGCGATGCAGATGTAGTGGATTAGCATACTTGTCAGTTGTCAGCAGTTGTGCTTGTCAGCCTGGTGGAGGAGGTGTTGGTAGGTGACGGAGCTTCTTCACCTCGGGTGACTGCACCGCCATGTTCTTACATAACATAATATTCTTGCAAATCTGCAATTTAGAACAGAAAGGTAAAATTATCAAGTTCAGTACCCTGTTCAGAACAGAAAAACAAATCTGCTTAATTGGGATGTACCTTATGCAGATATATAAAAGTTCAGTACCCTGTTCCTCCTTTCCAAATCTACCAGACTGCTTAATTTACAAACAAAGAAACTTGTGCTGCTTGCCATGGAAGAGATGGAGGCAGGGAAAACAAAACCTTACTCCCTCCGTCCCATAATATAAGAATGTTTTTGACACTACACTGGTGTCAAAAACGTTCTTATATTATGGGACAGAGGGAGTAGAAAACATGCTGCTTGTATAACCCCAGAAATGTCAAGGATTTGACATGAGTGTCACAGGCGGCCAAGCAAATCTGCTACTTATCAACACATGCACGCACGCACAGTACATATTATCTACCAAAGTAACAACAGATCAGAGACAGATGCCTCATGTTGTCCCCACGGTTCAATGGAATGGATGTTCAATTTGAGCGCTGGTTTTGCAGCCACAGTTTTTGATAATGAAACACTTTCCAGCGCATGGGCAACGCACGGGCACATTTACTTCCTTGATGTGGATGCATTGTCCACTCTGAATCTAAAGATCAAAATCTCGTCACCACGACTCGCCAGAGTTACGTATGCAAGTAGCAGCCTTCTGTGTGTTCTCTGTATAGATGTGTAGTACTCCCTCCGTCCGGAAATACTTGTCCTCAAAATGGATAAAATGAAATGTATCTATAACTAAAATAAGTCTAGATACAACCATTTCGAGGACAAGTATTTCCGGACGGAGGGAGTAGTAACCAAGCAACAGCATGAACAAAATCGCAGGAGCAGGCTGCTGCTCTCCTCCCTGATCTCCCTCTATATGCAATAGCAGTAGCAGAACATCATAATTAGCACCGGCAGAACAACCTCTGAAAAATAGTAGGGATAATTAAAAAGATTCTAATGCGTTTATTTTGGCATATCAGAACATTTAGTGTGTATATCTGAGTTCAACACCAGCTATCATGGTTACGCATCATAATTCAAAATGTCTTGTCATAATTCATAAGTCTGCACACAGTGCTTTACCATGTCAAATTCGCGACAAATATTTAAGAGTCTGGAAATGTTTGATAAGCATAATTATCTCATTCTGATGATTCAACAATGTTTGGCCAAGTGACTTCTACTCCTTCTAGCAATCTGTGGCAGTAGCAATTTACAAAAAAGTTTCAGATTTGTTTCAAAAGAAGAGGGAAATTACATTGGTGGCTGGTGCCTGTAGTCTGTAGATGGATGGGGGATGGCTGGATACAGTGTGCTGTACTAAATGTTTGGTAACCTCAGTTTGCAGCAAGCCTTATCACAGTACCTATTGTATATTCCATTTGGTTTTCCAACTCAATTTGTATTCTGATGGTAAGCTGCATGGCATCAAGTATTGCTGCAAAATTAGTAATTTGGTAGCAGTACATAATTAGAATTGTGGCGCGTGGCTTACTATCTAATGCTATTAGCAGGATGGTCTGTGGCATCAGATTTGACAGTAGTCTGCAACGGTGGAAAGGTGTACGAAGAAATTGCTGATTACCATGGGACGCGGTGCCGGATGTCGCTCGTGGAACTGATTGAAGACTGAAGAAGGTTCGCCTCTCTGGATGGATGGATGCGGAGGATGATAAAGGAGGTCCAAGGCGGGAAATATTGCCGGCGACAGCGAGCCATTGACGCAGCCGCTTCCCGGTGTCCCTATTTGGCGAGCTGGGCACCGGAAGTCATGGAAGCATGCACCCCGGGTCTATGAGATGGCTCCATTTGCTGCTTCGTCCATTTGCTACGGCCTCCTCGTCGGTCGTACCCGTCGTCCCGCCTGGACCGCTTGAAGGGCGGCGACGGGGACCTCCTGGACGGCGGCGAGTGGCATAGGCGCGGCGGGGGCTGCAGGAGGCACGGCGGTCGCGGATGCGCTTGGGGCGCGAGGAGCCGATGGACGGTCGCGGATGCGCTCGGGGCGCGAGGAGCCGATGGACGGTCGCGGATGCGCTCGGGGCGTGAGGAGCCGATGGACGGCAGCGGTAGGGAGGGCCGCGGGGGCAGCGGCTGATGAATAAATAGGCAGCTTTTCGATTAAATTAATCCATGAATAAATCATGAGCAAGACATGGACAGCATTGGTAACACACTGATTACGATCTAACAGAGCATGTACTACGCACATAGTAGAAACATCTACGCATATTGCTATCACTGCTATAATAGAAAGAAACACGAGAGGGATAAGCGATGTATACCATCCTCGACGGCCTTCTTGTCGGCCTCGGCCTTCTCAGCGGCGGCACGGTCGGCGTCGGTCGACATGGCGATGACGAAGGTGATGTGGACGTAGATGAACAGAAGCGAGCAGTCGCGTAGTCGCTGCCCAAAAACCTAATCACCCCTCTCCCGTACAGGATCCGGAGAGGCGGGGTTTCGGAGGCCTGCTCTCCCGTCTACGGTGTACGGGATGGAGTCGCCGGCGGCAGCAGCAGCAGAGGAACGACGTGGGCGCGGAGGCGGAGATGCGTTCTGTTTCGCTGCGGCTAGGGTTGGCAGCGCCCCACATATATATGTGCGGCCGCGTGGGCTGAACCCACATCCAAGTCGGTAGCCCATGATCTGACGTCTCAGATCGTGGCCCTACCTGTCAAAGACTCGGCAAAAAGAAGCGCATAGGAGTGAGCTCGGCTCGGCTCAATCCCGCAACCCGCGTCGCGTCACGTCGTGACGAGGCGTGGCGAGCGGAGGAGGAGGAGTGCGCGAGGGCCTCATCTCTTCTCAAGCTCCAATAGCATGAGGGAGAGAATCCCTTATAAACCACTCCAACTCTCCTTCCACTTCCAGGGTGGGACTAAACTTCCCACCACCTTGTCATGCCACCTACATGGGCCCTTAGAGATTAAATCTGAAATTGTCATATGGGCTCTAGGCCCATCTCATTTTTCAACAATCCCCCACCAGATCTCAGGGGCCCACTTTGTCCTTTGTTCCAAACGCTGTTTCAATATACCAGCATCTCAGTGGAGACCGATTAAGGTTGAGCTCCACCTAGACCAAATAGTTACACTCCTTCACAACTGAACAATGGACTATGCCTTGAATTGTCAGTTTGGCGTCAAGAAGTTTCACCACAAGTCTCACTGATACGAGGCTGCCGAAGGCCGACCCCTCGGGTGGAGCATATTAGTCACACTCCTGGCCTGTTCATGAGCTTGCTAGAGATCACCCCAATCTCATAGAATGTGACCAGCAGTCGGGCTCATATAGGTGTGTTCCTCCAAAGATCACTCTGTAGGATAGCATCTTGCTTATACATATAAGCCTTGGAACACATTAAGACAGTAGTCATCCTCCCATACAGTTTTCGAGAGTATTGCATCTCCAACGGAGTGGGTTAGTAAAGTTACTCTCCTCAGTTCACCATTGGCTTGTTTTCCCAGGTCCTACTTCATGGGATCTCCGATCACATAGGTTGGGTTTCTACCATTGCAACTCATGTGGGTCTCATACCCATCTCCCTTGATGCGCTATCTATCACAACACTGCCAGATTCTTAGCCGTTTGAATATAATCCAACGCTATCACTCCGGAGTTCCTCAATTTTCTGACAACTTTCAATCTCATTCTTATGTGTTTATTGGACTTCATGTTGTCCTTTGAACTCTTCACCTTGACAATAATTGTTTGATTGTCGCAGTTCATAAGGATGGCTGGAACCGGCTTCTCAACCACTGGCAAGTCCATCAACAGATCTCGAAGCCATTCCGCTTCGCCACCCGAGGTATCTAATGCTGTTAATTCTACTTCCATTGTCGATCTTGTTAAGATCATTTGCTTGCAAGACTTCCAGGAAACAACACCACCTCCAAGAGTAAATATATACCCAGTAGTGGCCTTCATCTCATCAGCATCAGAGATCTAATTCGCATCACTATACCCTTCAAGTACCAACGGGTATCCGGTATAGTGAAGTACATAGTCCATAGTACCTTTCAGATAGCGCATAACTCTCTCAAGAGCACGCCAATGTACATCACCCGGTTTGGAAACAAATCGGCTCAGTTTGCTAATAGCAAATGCGATGTCAGGCCTCGTTGCAATCGCTAGATACTGGAGTGAACCAACAATCTGAGAGTATCTCAATTGATCTATAGCTGTGCCTTTAGACTTTCGAATTAGCACACTAGAATCGTATGGTGTTTGAGATGGTTTGCAGTCCAAATATCCAAAGCGACTCAACACCTTCTCAACATAATGGGATTGCCGAAGTGTAATCCCACCCTCATCATCTCTCAATAGCTTGATGTTCAAGATAACATCAGCCACTCCAAGGTCCTTCATCTCAAAGTTCTGAGATAGGAAAGACTTAACCTTGATCGAGGTCCACTCCTCTTGATTTCTTAGTAGTTAGTTATGTTCTCTCTAATGTTTAGCAATTATACGGCTGATGGGCACCATTCCGCCCTCAACTCGCTAATGATTCGTCTATTTTGTTATTTTAGGATCATTTATATTTATACAGTTTACGCTCCAAATAATCTTCATACAGATGGTCCAACTTTGTGATTACATGAATCATATTTCTATGTTCACCTTTTCCAGAATTTCATTTTTCTGAAGTCATCAACGTGTCAGAGTGGGAGTATGGGGCACATATAAGTCTGTATTCTGCATGTGAGAAAAATGGTAAGCTTTCAAGGGTCATCAACAACAATGTGATGTATAGTACTACTTGTATTTAACTGAAATTAATTACAAATGGTCCATCTTAATTACATGAACTTCATTTCTAGGGTCCCCCTTTTACCTACGATTGAATATTAATCAAGTAAAGAATGTGTTGGATTTATAATCATATTCCACGACATCAGATGTCTAGATTTCTTGTGATTACCCATTGCCAATATCCAGCATTTCATCTTTAGATATAGATGAACCCTTTTTATGAGCAACAACGTAAGTATCTGCATTCTTATCTTTCACTGTGTCCTTCACAGACCTTTCATCTTTACCGCCTCCATTACCTCTATCAGATCTTCTTTTATGGGCGGCGGCACTCGTCGGTCACTGTATGATCATCGATGGGTCGTCTATCAGATCTTCTTTTGTCATCCCGCATCTTGGGTTGTAAGATTCAATAGACTTTTGGAAGGTTTGGTGTAAGCTAATATTATTGTTGTTATTTTGATATTTCTCTCTTTGGTCCGTCTCCTCTTACTTCTACAACAATGAAAGTTTCAGTTAGATGCCACGGTTGTCAAAAGCATTCACACTGCATCATATAATATTTTCAGCGAAGATTGTGCTGTCGTTATGGATGATCTTTTTTTTGCAGGGGCATTAAGGATGCTTTTTTTTGTAGGAGCACTATGGATGATCTTCAAGGTTATGTATTTTGACTGAATTTTTGTTTATCCCCGTTGCAACGCACGGGTAATGTTTTCTATGAATTTGTAAAATTAATGCACAAACTAGGTCGCATCCACACCAATTAATAAATTCAGCCTCAAGTTCCTACAGCCACATCAATTTGAAAAATCGAGAGGAAAATCCAAAGCCGAAATCCACTATCGCAAATTTTGAGAATTTTCAGTAACATCTCTCTCTCTCAAATAGTTACTTTATCAAACCAGAGATGATTAAGAACTTGCAGATTTCCCGTTACTAAGTTCTGCCTAATTTATTTCTATTTAAGATTGGCATTTGACAAATCCCACGAGAGCTCCTGTTCGGCGCCTGTTGCGCCCGAACACTGCCGCGCCCTGTTGGGCCGGCCCATGAAGGCTGAGCGCAGCAACCTTTATAATACCAAAAAACTGCAAAAAACAGTGTGTTCTCCAGGATTCGAATTAGGGTGGTTGGTTCCTTGGCCGACCTCTAATAACCACTAGAGCAACTGCACATTGGTTACTACCAGTAGCGCCAACACTATAAGAACAAGCGGGGCCGTGTCTATTATATAGCTTTGATTTCTGAATTATTTTTAGAACATCATGGATTTGAAAACGTTCATCATTTTTGAGGAAAAGATCACAAACTTTAAAAAAAATCATCGATTTTGCAAACAGTTAAGGAAAAAAATTGAAAAAAGTTCAATGCTTTTGAAAAAAAAGTTCATCGATTTTCAAAAAAGTTCAAAATTTTTGACAAAAAATCATCAAATTTGAAGAAAAGTTCATCATGATTTGATGAAAAGTTCATCGAATTTGAAAAAGTTCATCGAATTTGAAAAAAGTTCATCAAAATTGAAAAAAAGTTCTTCGAATGTGAAAAAAAGTTAATCAAATTTGTAAAAAAAAAGTTCATCCATTTTGGAAAACTGTTCATCGATTTTGGAAAAAATTACGAATTTTGAAAAAGTTCATTGAACCAGGAAGAAGGAAAAAAGAAAAAGGGAAATTCGAAAGAAGAAAAGAACGAGGAGAGGTACCTAAGCACGTGAAGTTTGTTGGCGTGGTGGTTGACTGGTAGTACTCCTAACCAGGATGTCGCCGGTTCGATACGCCACAGCCTCACATTTTTTGCGTTTTGAAATGTAGATAGGAGAGAAGGATAGATGGGCCGGCCCAGCGAGGATGAGGGGTATGCGCCCATTTGAAAAAACACCTATAACGGGCGCTAAAGGTGCCGAATAGGGTTTGCCAAATTCCACAGCCAAGCCAACATCTAGCAGTGGCACTGAGAGCTCAAAAGTATAAAATTGTACCCCTAAGATACATCTGAAACGCTCTCACCATCTGATGAAATTGATGCAGCCAATGTCATTGTCAAGGGTGAAGGACACGTATGTATTCCTCTCCATCTTGCCAGTCACCATCCCAACGAGCCTGGCCAGCAGGCCACCCAACCTGGATAGCCGCGTAAGAAGCCAATCTTGATGAACACAAAGCCGAGGAGATGCATATAGTGGGCACTCACCTTGGTCGTCTCGACGCGAGCCACCCCTTCTCGCTAGTGCCGGACAGCGGCACAATGACGATCTGCTTCATGGTGATGAAAGAGGGTGAAGACCACCACCGCAAGGAGGCCAGCCGCTTGGATGCGAATCGACAGCGGGGTGGCATCGATGTTCGCCGGGTGTCAACAGGTGCCACTACCAATGTAATTAAAACACTTGTAGTCTTTCACTGAGCAACGTGCAGATTACATGAAGTAAAGTTGGATGGCAATTATATGCTTCATGTAAAATTGTATGAAGTAAAGCTTGATGGCTATAGTAGAGGGAGAAGACTGGATGCAATGTAAATATCTCATCTCTTCAAATATGTTGTTAGATGTGTATAGTCCCCTTTTCTGTATACCCCCCATTGTATAAGGAGTTTCCTGCATTTTACTACACATGTATATATATTGGCCTTTGACCCTCTATCAATACTAGTTGCTCATTATCCGACATGGTATCAGATGCTAGGTTAGTCTCTCTTTCCGGCACGATGCAACTCCGTGCTCCCTGTCCATAATTTCCCGCGTTTCCGCTGCTTCTAGCCACCCACCCGCCGTCTCCTCTCTGCAACCGGTCGCCACCGTTCTCTACAGCGGGCCGCTGCCGTCCTCTGCAGTCCGGCTGCCGCCAGCTCCTGTCCCGTCTGGCCGCTGTTGTCCCCGGTCCGTCCGGCCCCTGCATCGCCTGCCTTCCGCTTCCGCCGGGCTCGTCTAGCCGCCGCCTCGGGCTCGTCTAGCCGCCGCCGCCCCGGGCTCGTCTGGCCGTCGCCGCCCCGGGCTCGTCTGGCCGTCGCCGCCCCTGGCTGTCCGACCGCCGCCGCCCCTGGCCGTCCGGCCGCCGCCGCCGTTCTCGGCCTGCCAGACCTCCGCCATCCCAGCTTCCGGCTGCTGGCGGCCCGGCTCCTCCTTGCCTCTGCTCGCATGGCCTGATCCCGCTTGAGCGCCTGCCCAGACCGGGTCCTCTTTGTTCGTTGACTCCAAAAAATAGAGTGACTTCCTCATGTCCTCTTCGGGCTATGTCGCGGTCCCTCGGTGCTCGGTGATCTTTGATCGCACCAACTATGCTGAGTTTGCGGGGTTCATGCGTATCCATATGCGTGGTCTTCTTCTGTGGGGCATTCTCTCTGGCGAGGTCACCTGTCCGCCATGCCCTATTGCTCCCGTGGCTCCTACCCCGCCGGTTCTTGCCGCTGATGCTTCTCAGGCTGATCGAGATGCAGCCAAGGTGCTCGATGATGCTGCAGTTGATACTTATGATCAGCAGGTATCCGCTTATTCAGATGCTCTTGCTGTCTACGAGGATGATCTGTCTACTTACACTCAGCGGTGCAATGATGATGCCCGTGTTGCTGTTGTTCTCACTGCGACTGTCCTCCCTCAGTTTGCTTCGGAGTTCATGGGCCTCGGCATAGTTGCAGCGATGTGGTCTTATCTCTGTCAGTGCTATCAGCCCTCTGGTGATGCTCTCTACTTATTTGTGGTGCGTCGGGAGCACGCTCTTCAGTAGGGTGACTCATCTGTTGACGAGTTCTACACATAGAGTTCTGCTATCTGGCGCCAACTTGACTCTCTTCGGACAGTTATTTGTGGATCTTGCCACTGCTGTTAGACCATGCGGGCTGACTTGGAGTTTCAGCATGTCCATGAGTTCTTATCTCGCCTCCGCTCCGAGTTTGAGCCTCGACGTGCTCACTTGATTGCTCATGGTCATGTCCCTATCTCGGAGGTACTTGCTGAGCTTCGTGCTAAGGAGAATCGCCTTCGTTCTGCTAGATTGCTTGTGCTCCCTTCTGTGTTGGCTGCTCGAGCTCCTGTGTTGTCTGCTCGTCTCACTGCGCCACCGCTCCTGCCCACACCTTCAGGGGGTGGGTCGCCCTCCTTATGTTGAGAAGGGTCGGTCGTGCTGTGGCACCTTCTGTGACTACTGCTCTAGGCTAGGTCACCCAGAGTCTGATTGTCATCAGAAGCAGCGAAACCAGAGGCGCTCCTCTTCCAGTGGTGCTCCTGTGTCGTCATCAACTCCGTCACTCACCGATCAGGACATTGTGCGGCTCAAGCGCCTTCTGGCTTCCTTCGGCTCTTCATCGATGGGTTCTACTGCTGTTGTGACTGCTTTCACCACTTCATCACCGCCAGCATCTACACCGTCAGGTACATCTTCATGGGTTTTGGACTCTAGAGCTTCCTTTCATATGTCCTATGATTCTTCAGCGTTGTCTTCTCTTTGCTCTATTGATTCTCCTATTAGTGTTCTTACTGCCGATGGCACATCTCTTCCTATTCTTTCCACTCCATCCTTTTTCTGTTCCTAGTGTTTCACATGTTCCTCGCCTTACCATGAATCTTTTCTTTCACTACCCAACTTACTGATTCTAGTTGTCGTGTCATTCTCGATACCGACTCTTGCTTCATTCAGGATCGTCGCACCAAGGTTTTGGTTGGTGCTGGCCCCCGGCACCATGAGCCAGAGGGCCTTTGGGAGGTTGACTGGCTTTGTGTTCCTTCCACAGCCACCACTTATGCCAGCTCTCATGCTCTTGCTGCCTCCTCGTATGCATCCTTCCAGCAGTGGCATCATCGCCTTGGTCACATCTGTGGCTCTCGCTTGTCATCATTAGTGCGCCAGGGCCTCTTAGGGTCTGTATATGGAGATGTTTATTTACATTGTAATGGTTGTAGACTTGGCAAACAGATCCAGTTACCTTATCCTACCAGTGAGTCGGTATCTCAGCATCCTTTTGATTTAGTTCATTCTGATGTTTGGGGTCCTGCTCCCTTTGATTCGAAAGGTGGTCATCGTTACTATGTTTTGTTTATTGACGATTTCTCTCGCTACACTTGGCTCTGCTTCATGAAATATCGTAGCGAGGTTCTCTCTATATACAAACGATTTGCTGGCATGGTTCACTCCCAGTTTTCCACGCCTATTCGTACTTTTCGTGCTGACTCTGCTGGAGAGTTTATCTCCCAGCTGTTGCGTGGTTTTCTTGTGGAACAGGGTACTCTTGCCCAGTTCTCTTGTCCTGGTGCTCATGCTCAGAATGTTGCAGAACGCAAGCATCGCCATCTGCTTGAGACGGCTCGTGCGCTGATGATTGCCGCTTCCCTTTCGCCCCACTTTTGGGCTGATGCTGTTTCTGCATCCACCTATCTCACCAACATTTAGCCTTTGACCGCCCTGCATGGTGGTATTCCTATGGAGTGTCTCACTGGTCGTTCTCCTGACTATTCAGCTCTTCGTATGTTTGGATGTGTGTGCTATGTCCTTGCTCCGCGAGAACGCACCAAACTGACTACTCAGTCTGTTGAGTGTGTTTTCCTTGGCTACAGAGGTGCATGCTCTAGCCAATGCAACCAAAAGACCGATCTGATGGAAGAGACTAGGAAGCACATTATACGTCAACACTCCCCCTCACGTGTATCTCCCTCAGGCCTAAACCTGGACCGAAAGTGGGCTGCAATTTAATTACGCCAGCCGGGTCTTGAACTCAGGAGCTCTTGGCTCTGATACCATGTAGAAGTGCATGCTCTAGCCAATGCAACCAAGAGACCGACCTGATGGAAGAGACTTAGGCAGCACATTATACGTCAACATATGTCAACTGGAGTATTTCTCAACAATCCCTTGGATCTGCTCCAGAGTCAAGATTGACAACAATTAGCAAGAATGAGCTACCTACAAATGACCACGAAACAAAGCAAAAATGGTGCTGGAGTGCACTGAGTCTTCTTAGCAAACATATGGTGTGCACCTCGCGAGCTGGCGGTGGTTGAAGTCAATGGGGGCAGAGCAGCACTGAACTGCACGCAGCCTGGGCAACGACCAGTGAACTGCTCCGCCGATCTGTGCGTGATGGGAGGAGCAAGTGCTCCGGCCAGGTGAAGAAGAGCGTTGGGGAGGAGAGGAACTGGCTCCCGTCGGCTCACAGGAGCAGGTGCTCCGGCCAGGTGAAGAAGAGCATCGGGGAGGAGAGGAACCGGCTCCTGTCGGCTCACCTGTGATTGAGAGGTGAGGCAGATAGTTTGGAAATGTCTTTTGCCATCGCCGGAGCACGTCGGGGAGGAGAGGAACTGGCTCCCGTCGGCTCACCTGTGATTGAGAGGTGAGGCAGACAGTTTGGAACTGTCTTTTGCCGTCGCCGGAGCACTGGATGCCAGTCAAGAGAGGAGGGAGGGCGGGTAGCGTCGCTGGAAGAGGAACACGCGAGGGCTGGGCTGGTTGTGGAGGACGACGACGTCGAGTCGTGGCGAGAGAAGGGTTGGGTGAAGGTGCGGCGTCGGCATCAAGTGTCGCCGGTGGTGGACAGCCGCAGGGGTGGGGAAGGCGGACGGCGGAGGGGTGTTGGCGGCGCGTGGCGGGGGCCGGCGGCTGATAACCCACAAGTATAGGGGATCGCAATAGTTTTCGAGGGTAGAGTATTCAACCCAAAGTTATTGATTCGACACAAGGGGAGCCAAAGAATATTATCAAGTATTAGCGGTTGAGTTGTCAATTCAACCACACCTGGATAACTTAGTATCTGCAGCAAAGTATTTAGTAGCAAAGTAGTATGGAAGTAACGGTAACAGTAGCAATAGTAATAGTAGCAGTTTTGTAGTAATTGTAACAGTGGCAATGACAAAGTAAATAAGCAAAGCACAATATGTGAAAAGCTCATAGGCATTGGATCAGTGATGGATAATTATGTCGGATGCGATTCCTCATGTAATAGTTATAACATAGGGTGACACAGAACTAGCTCCAGTTCATCAATGTAATGTAGGCATGTATTCCGAATATAGTCATACGTGCTTATAGAAAAGAATTTGCATGACATCTTTTGTCCTACCCTCCCGTGGCAGCGGGGTCCTATTGGAAACTAAGGGATATTAAGGCCTCCTTTTAATAGAGTACCGGACCAAAGCATTAACACATAGTGAATACATGAACTCCTCAAACTACAGTCATCACCGAGAAGTATCCCGATTATTGTCACTTCGGGGGTGTCGGATCATAACACATAATAGGTGACTATAGACTTGCAAGATAGGATCAAGAACTCACATATATTCGTGAAAACATAATAGGTTCAGATCTAAAATCATGGCACTCAGGCCCTAGTGACAAGCATTAAGCATAGCAAAGTCATAGCAACATCAATCTCAGAACATAGTGGATACTAAGGATCAAACCCTAACAAAACTAACTCGATTACATGGTAAATCTCATCCAACCCATCACCGTCCAGCAAGCCTATGATGGAATTACTCACGCACGACGATGAGCATCATGAAATTGGTGATGGAGGATGGTTGATGATGACGACGGCGACGAATCCCCCTCTCCGGAGCCCCGAACGGACTCCAGACCAGCCCTCCCGAGAGAGATTAGGGCTTGGCGGCGGCTCCATGTCGTAAAACATGATGAAACTTTCTCTCTGATTTTTTTCTCCGCGAATGCAAATATATGGAGATGGAGTTGAGGTCGGTGGAGGTCCAGGGGGCCCACGAGGCAGGGGGCGGACCCTAGGGGGGCCCACCCTCATGGACAGGTTTTGGGCCCCTGGTGCTGATTCTTTCACCAGTATTTTTCTTAATTTTGAAAAGTTGCTCTGTGGATTTTCAGGTCATTTCGAGAACTTTTATTTCTGTACAAAAATATCACCATGGTAGTTCTGCTGAAAACAACGTCAGTCCGGGTTAGTTCCATTTAAATCATGCAAGTTAGAGTCCAAAACAAGGGCAAAAGTGTTTGGAAAAGTAGATACGACGGAGCCGTATCAACTCCCCCCAAGCTTAAACCTTTGCTTGTCCTCAAGAAATTCAGTTGACAAACTGAAAGTGATAAAGAAAAACTTTTACAAACTCTGTTTGCTCTTTTTGTTGGAAATATGTAAAGCCGGCATTCAAGTTTTCAGCAAAGATTATGAACTAACCATATTCACAATAACACTTAGGTCTCATGTTTACTCATATCAATGGCATAATCAACTAGCGAGCAATAATAATAAATCTCGGATGACAACACTTTCTCAAAACAATCATAATATGATATAACAAGATGGTATCTTGCTAGCCCTTTCTGAGACCGCAAAACATAAATGCAGAGCACCTTTAAAGATCAAGGACTGACTAAATATTGTAATTCATGGTAAAAGAGATCCAGTCACAGTCATACCTAATATAAATTAATAGTAATGCATGCAAATGACAGCTGTGCTCTCCAGCGGGTGCTTTTTAATAAGAGGGTGATGACTCAACATAAAAGTAAATAGATAGGCCCTTCGCAGAGGGAAGCAGGGATTTGTAGAGGTGCCAGAGCTCGATTTTCAAATAGAGATAGATAACATTTTGAGCGGTATACTTTCAATGTCAACATAACAACTAAGAGATCTCGATATCTTCCATGCTACACACATTATAGGTGGTTCCCAAACAGAATGGTAAAGTTTATACTCCCCCTCCACCAGCAAGCATCAATCCATGGCTTGCCCGAAACAACGGGTGCCTCCAACTAACAACAATCCAGGGGGAGTTTTGTTTGCAATTATTTTGATTTGATTTGAGCATGGGACTGGGCATCCCGGTGACCAGCCATTTTCTCGTGAATGAGGAGCGAAGTCCACTCCTCTTGAGAATAACCCACCTGACATGGAAGATACAGACAGCCCTAGTTGATACATGAGCTATTCGAGCATACAAACCAAAATTTCATTTGAAGGTTTGGAGTTTGGCACATACAAATTTACTTGGAACGACAGGTAGATACCGCATATAGGAAGGTATGGTGGACTCATATGGAATAACTTTGGGGTTTATGGAGTTTGGATGCACAAGTAGTATTCCCGCTTAGTACAGGTGAAGGCTAGAAAGAGACTGGGAAGCGACCAACTAGAAAGCGACAACAGTCATGAATATGCATTAAAATTAATCAACACTGAGTGCAAGCATGAGTAGGATATAATCCACCATGAACATAAATATCGTGAAGGCTATGTTGATTTTGTTTCAACTACATGCATGAACAGGTACCAAGCCAAGTCACTCGAATCATTCAAAGGAGGATACCACCCTATCATACCACATCACAACCATTTTAATAGCATGTTGGCATGCAAGGTAAACCATTATAAGCTCCTAGCTAATTAAGCATGGCATAAGCAACATAATCTCTAATTGTCATTGCAAACATGTTTATTCATAATAGGCTGAATCAGGAACGATGAACTAATCATATTTATAAAAACAAGATAGGTCAAGTTTATACCAGCTTCTCTCATCACAATCAGTCCATCATATATCGCCATTATTGCCTTTCACTTGCATGACCGAACGGTGTGGATAATAATAATAGTGCATGTGCATTGGACTAAGCTGGAATCTGCAAGCATTTAATTCAAGGGAGAAGACAAGGTAATATGGGCTCTTGGTTAAATCAACAATCATGCATATGAGAGCCACTAAACATTTTCATCATGGTCTTCTCCTCTCGACCCCCAAAGGAAAGAAAAGAAATAAAACTATTTACACGGGAAAGCTCCCAACAAGCAAAAGAAGAACGAGAAATCTTTTTGGGTTTTCTTTTAATTACTACTACAAGCATGGAAAGTAAACTAGCTAAAAGCTACAACTATTTTTTTGGTTTTTCTTAAGGTTTATCAAACACACAAGAAGAAAGCTAGAAAAAGAAAATAAACTAGCATGGATAGTACAATGAAAAAGTATGAGCACCGACAACTAGCATGAGTGTGTGAACATGAATGTAATGTCGGTGAGAAATATGTACTCCCCCAAGCTTAGGCTTTTGGCCTAAGTTGGTCTATGCCCATGGATCGCGGCTACTCTCTCTGGTGTACTAAGGAATGTCATCATACTGCCACAGGCTGGCGATCTCCTTCGGATCCCACTGAGAAAATGATGGACGATAAGGGTCAAGTGGTGGTTCCGGCTCAGGCTCTGGGGCTGATGTCTGGCCCCGGTACACATAAACGGCCTCCGGCAAGACGAGGTAAGTGCCTGCAGTTAAGTCAAACAAAAATAGGTATCTTGAAGTGTTTAGCAAGGCGTGAAGCATAGATACCTCCAAAGATGGGGCCCTTTGTACGATTCAGACTTAATCGTTGAGCAATAATGGCGCCCATACTAATAGAGTTATCATGAAATAAAGCATGGGACAGAAATAATATCTAGACACTAAGGTTTCCACAGTTTTCACGACCAATTAAGCATCTACTAGCAAATATTGCAAAGTAACGTAGAACAGGAAAGTGTATGCTAGTAATTCTTGCATCAGAAACCTTCCTCGTTTCCCCTACAGTAATAGTATCAATAAATCCATCCACATTTTTACGATGTGGTTCCTCTAAGCTGCCCCCAAAGGATATCTTGCAAACCGCACAAAATTCATATATTGACATCTCCCTAGCCATATCATATAAATGAAACTCTACTGAAGGAGGTGATTTCTTAGGATGAAAGTAAAAATTTTGCACGGAAGTATTGGTGAGTAAGAGATACTGTTCGAGCTGGTCGTGGAGGAAGTTGGTGAGGCCCGCATTATCAGCCAACGAATAAAAATCATCATGAATCCCGGCTGCTCTCAAGAAATCATCAGAAGGCCATTCACACGGCCGCACTTCCGCGACGCGAGGGAGATTATACTTGGGCTTTTCATTCTCCTTACTTTGTTTATCCTTCGAACCTTGGCTAGAAGAGCCCCTCAAAAATCTCTTAATCATTTCATGAAAATTTCTGAATTTTTAGTAACTCAAAATAAAAGTGAACCAAACTCAACAAAATTGATAGCAACTACTCCCACAAGTGCCTAGAGACTATATCATGCATTATAACTACTTGGGACCAAATAAATTTGACATGCAAGCTCAAGAACAGGGCCACCTTAGCAGCAAAAATTTGCAATGAATAAAGCACTAGAACAAAAACTAATTGGACCATTGGAGGAGTCACATACCTGAAGGAAATATGCCCTAGAGGCAATAATAAAGTTATTATTTATTTCCTTATATCATGATAAATGTTTATTATTCATGCTAGAATTGTATTAACCGGAAACATAATACTTGTGTGAATACATAGACAAACAAAGTGTCACTAGTATGCCTCTACTTGACTAGCTCATTAATCAAAGATGGTTATGTTTCCTAACCATGGACAAAGAGTTGTTATTTGATTAATGGGATCACATCATTAGTTGAATGATCTGATTGACATGACCCATTCCATTAGCTTAGCACCCGATCGTTTAGTATGTTGCTATTGCTTTCTTCATGACTTATACATGTTCCTATGACTATGAGATTATGCAACTCCCGTTTGCCGGAGGAACACTTTGTGTGCTACCAAACGTCACAACGTAACTGGGTGATTATAAAGGAGCTCTACAGGTGTCTCCAAAGGTACATGTTAGGTTGGCGTATTTCGAGATTAGGATTTGTCACTCCGATTGTCGGAGAGGTATCTCTGGGCCCTCTCGGTAATGCACATCACTTAAGCCTTGCAAGCATTGCAACTAATGAGTTAGTTGCGGATGATGTATTACAAAACGAGTAAAGAGACTTGCCGGTAACGAGATTGAACTAGGTATTGGATACCGACGATCGAATCTCGGGCAAGTAACATACCGATGACAAAGGGAACAACGTATGTTGTTATGCGGTCTGACCAATAAAGATCTTTGTACAATATGTAGGAGCCAATATGGGCATCCAGGTCCCGCTATTGGTTATTGACCGGAGACGTGTCTCGGTCATGTCTACATTGTTCTCGAACCCGTAGGGTCCGCACGCTTAAGGTCTCGATGACAGTTATATTATAAGTTTATGAGTTTTGATGTATCGAAGGAGTTCGGAGTCCCGGATGAGATCGGGGACATGACGAGGAGTCTCGAAATGGTCGAGACATAAAGATCAATATATTGGACGACTATATTCGGACATCGGAAAGGTTCCCAGTGATTTGGGTATTTTTCGGAGTACCGGGTAGTTATGGGAGAAGCAATGGGCCTTGATGGGCTTTAGTGGGAAGAGAAAATAGGGCCAAGGGGCTGCTGCGCCCCCCCCTCCCCTCTAGTCCGAATTGGACTAGGGAAAAGGGGGCCGGCCACCTCTCCTTCTCCTCCACTTCCTTCTCCCTTCCTCCCCTCTTGGTGGACTCCTACTAGGACTTGGAGTCCTAGTAGGACTCCACATCCTGGCGTGCCTCTCCTTGGCCGGCCTCCTCCTCCTTCATCCTTTATATACTGAGGCAAGGGGCACCCCATAGACACAAGTTGATCCACGTGATTTTATTCTTAGCCGTGTGCGGCGCCCCCAGCCACCATAGTCCTCGATAATATTGTAGCGGTGCTTAGGCGAAGCCCTGCAGCAGTAGTACATCAAGATCGTCACCACGCCGTCGTGCTGACGGAACTCTTCCCCGACACTTTTCTGGATCGGAGTCCGGGGATCGTCATCCAGCTGAACGTGTGCTAAAACTCGGAGGTGCCATAGTTTCGGTGCTTGATCGGTCGGGCCGTGAAGACGTACGACTACATCAACCAAATGCTTTCGTTGTTGATCTACAAGGTACGTAGATCACACTCTCCCCTCGTTGCTATGCATCACCATGATCTTGCGTGTGCGTAGGAAAATTTTGAAATTACTACGTTCCCCAACAGTGGCATCCGAGCCTAGGTTTTTATGGTTTGATGTTATATGCACGAGTAGAACACAAGTGAGTTGTGGGTGATATAAGTCATACTGCTTACCAGCATGTCATACTTTGGTTCGGCGGTATTGTTGGATGAAGCGGCCCGGACCAACATTACGCGTACGCTTACGCGAGACCGGTTCTCCCGACGTGCTTTGCACAAAGGTGGCTAGCGGGTGACAGTTTCTCCAACTTTAGTTGAACCGAGTGTGGCTACGCCCGGTCCTTGCGAAGGTTAAAACAGCACCAACTTGACAAACTATCGTTGTGGTTTTGATGCGTAGGTAAGATTGGTTCTTGCTTAAGCCCGTAGCAGCCACGTAAAACTTGCAACAACAAAGTAGAGGACGTCTAACTTGTTTTTGCAGGGCATGTTGTGATGTGATATGGTCAAAAACGTGATGAGATATAAGTTGTTGTATGAGATGATCATGTTTTGTTAAAGTTATCGGCAACTGGCAAAAGCCTTATGGTTGTCTCTTTATTGCATAAGATGCAAGCGCCAAATAATTGCTTTACTTTATCGCTATGCGATAGCAATAGTTGCAAGAGCAATAGTTGGCGAGACGACCGTGTGACGACACATTGATATAGATCAAGATGATGGAGATCATGGTGTCATGCCGGTAACGATAGAGATCATGACAGTACTTTGGAGATGGAGATCAAAGGCGCAAGATGATGATGGCCATATCATGTCACATATTTTGATTGCATATGATGTTTATCTTTTATACATCTTATTTTGCTTAGTTTGATGGTAGCATTTTAAGATGATCTCTCACTAATTATCAAGAAGTGTTCTCCCTGAGTATGCACCATTGCGAAAGTTCTTCGTGCTGAGACACCACGTGATGATCGGGTGTGATAGGCTCTACGTTCAAATACAACGGGTGCAAAACAGTTGCACATGCGGAATACTCAGGTTATACTTGACGAGCCAAGCATATACAGATATGGCCTCGGAACACGGAGACCGAAAGGTCGAGCGTGAATCATATAGTAGATATGATCAACATAGTGATGTTCACCAATGAAACTACTCCATCTCACGTGATGATCGGACATGGTTTAGTTGATTTGGATCACGTGATCACTTAGAGGATTAGAGGGATGTCTATCTAAGTGGGAGTTCTGAAGTAATATGATTAAAATGAACTTAAATTTATCATGAAGTTAGTCCTGGTAGTATTTTGCAAATCATGTTGTAGATCAATAGCTCGCGTTGTTGCTTCCCTGTGTTTATTTTGATATGTTCCTAGAGAAAATTGTGTTGAAAAATGTTAGTAGCAAAGATGCGGATTGGATCCGTGATCTGAGGTTTATCCTCATTGCTGCACAGAAGAATTATGTCCTTGATGCACCGCTAGGTGACGGACCTATTGCAGGAGCAGATGCAGACGTTATGAACGTTTGGCTAGCTCAATATGATGACTACTTGATAGTTTAGTGCACCATGCTTAATGACTTAGAATCGGGACTTCAAAGACGTTTTGAACGTCATGGAGCATATGAGATGTTCCAGGAGTTGAAGTTAATATTTCAAGCAAATACCCGAGTTGAGAGATATGAAGTCTCCAACAAGTTCTATAGCCAAAAGATGGAGGAGAATCGCTCAACTAGTGAGCATGTGCTCAGATTGTCTGAGTACTACAATCGCTTGAATCAAGTGGGAGTTAATCTTCCAGATAAGATAGTGATTGACAGAATTCTCTAGTCACCATCACCAAGTTAGTAGAACTTCGTGATGAACTATGATATGCAAGGGATAACGGAAACGATTCCCAAGCTCTTCGTAATGCGGAAATTGATGAAGGTAGAAATCGAGAAAAACATCAAGTGTTGATGGTAGACAAGACCACTAGTTTCAAGAAAAGGGCAGAGGGAAGAAGGGGAACTTCAAAAAGAACAACAAGCAAGTTGCTTCTCAAAGTGAAGAAGCCCAAGTCTGATCCTAAGCCTGAGACTAAGTGCTTCTACTGCAAAAGGGACTGGTCACTGGAAGCGGAACTACCCCAAGTGATTGGCAGATAAGAAGGATGGCAAAGTGAACATAAGTATATTTGATATACATGTTATTGATGTGTACTTTACTAGTGTTTATAGCAACCCCTCAGTATTTGATACTAATTCAGTTGCTAAGATTAGTAACTCGAAACGGGAGTTGCAGAATAAACAGAGACTAGTTAAGGGTGAAGTGATGATGTGTGTTGGAAGTGGTTCCAAGATTGATATGATCATCATCGCACACTCCCTATACTTTCGGGATTAGTGTTGAACCTGAATAAGTGTTATTTGGTATTTACGTTGAGCATGAATATGATTTGATCATGTTTATTATAATACGGTTATTCATTTAAGTAAGAGAATAAATTGTTGTTCTGTTTACATGAATAAAACCTTATATGGTTACACACCCAATGAAAATAGTTCGTTGGATCTCGATCGTAGTGATACACATAATCATAATATTGAAACCAAAAGATGCAAAGTTAATAATGATAGTGCAACTTATTTGTAGCACTGCCGTTTAGGTCATATTGGTGTAAAGCGCATGAAGAAACTCCATGGTGATGGGATTTTGGAATCACTTGATTATGAATCACTTGATGCTTGTGAACCATGCCTCATGGGCAAGATGACTAAGACTCCGTTCTCCGGAGTGAGCAACTGACTTATTGGAAATAATACATACTGATGTATGCGGTCCGATGAGTGTTAAGGCTCACGGCAAGTATCGTTATTTTCTGAACTTCACAGATGATTTGAGCAGATATGGGTATATCTACTTGATGAAACATAAGTCTGAAACATTTGAAAAGTTCAAAGAATTTCAGAGTGAAGTGGAAAATCATCGTGACAAGAAAATAAAGTTTCTACAATCTGATCGCGGAGACAAATATTTGAGTTACGAGTTTGGTCTTCAATTAAAACAATGTGGAATAGTTTCACAAACTCATGCCACATGGAACACCACAGCATAATGGTGTGTCCGAACGTCATAACCGTACTTTATTGGATATAGTGCAATCTATGATGTCTCTTACCGATCTACCACTATCGCTTTGGGGTTATGCATTAGAGACAGCTGCATTCACGTTAAATAGGGCACCATCTAAATCCGTTGAGACGACACCATATGAACTATGGTTTGGCAAGAAACCTAAGCTGTCGTTTCTTAAAGTTTGGGACTGCGATGCTTATGTGAAAAAAGTTTCAACATGATAAGCTCGAACCCAAATCGGAGAAGTAAATCTTCATAGGATATCCAAAGGAAACTCTTGGATACACCTTCTATCACAGATCCGAAGGCAAGACTTTTGTTGCTAAATTCGGAGTTTTTCTAGAGAAGGAGTTTCTCTCGAAAGAAGTGAGTGGGAGGAAAGTAGAACTTGATGAGGTAACTGTACCTGCTCCCTTATTGGAAAGTAGTTCATCACAGAAATCTGTTCCTGTGACTACTACACCAATTAGTGAGGAAGCTAATGATGATGATCATGTAACTTCAGATCAAGTTACTACCAAATCTCGTAGGTAAACCAGAGTGAGATCCGCACCAGAGTGGTACGGTAATCCTGTTCTGGAAGTCATGTTACTAGACCATGACGAACTTGCGAACTATGAGGAAGCGATGATGAGCCCAGATTCCGCGAAATGGTTTGAGGCCATGAAATCTGAGATATGATCCATGTATGAGAACAAAGTATGGACTTTGATGGATTTGCCCGATGATCGGCAAGCCATAGAAAATAAATGGATCTTCAAGAGGAAGACGGACGCTGATAGTAGTGTTACTATCTACAAAGCTAGAATTGTCGCAAAAGGTTTTCAACAAGTTCAAGGTGTTGACTACGATGAGATTTTCTCACTCGTATCTATGCTTAAGTCTGTCCGAATCATGTTAGCAATTGCCGCATTTTATGAAATCTGGCAAATGGATAAACAAAACTGCATTCCTTAATGGATTTACTAAAGAAGAGTTGTATACGATGCAACTAGAAGGTTTTGTCGATCCTAAAGGTGTTAACTAAATAAGCAAGCTCCAGCGATCCATCTATGGACTGGTGCAAGAATCTCGGAGTTGGAATATACGCTTTGATAAGTTGATCAAAGCATATAGTTTTATACAGACTTGCGGTGAAGCCTGTATTTACAAGAAAGTGAGTGGGAGCACTACATCATTTCTGATAAGTATATGTGTATGACATATTGTTGATCGGAAATAATGTAGAATTATTCTGCAAAGCATAAAGGAGTGTTTGAAAGGAGTTTTTCAAAGAAAGACCTCGGTAAAGCTGCTTACATATTGAGTATAAAGATCTATAGAGATAGATCAAGACGCTTGATAAGTTTTTCAATGAGTACATACCTTGACAAGATTTTGAAGTAGTTCAAAATGGAACAGTCAAAGAAAAAGTTTCATGCCTGTGTTACAAGGTGTGAAGTTGAGTAAGACTCAAAGCCCGACCACGGCAGAAGATAGAAAGAGAATGAAAGTCATTCCCTATGCCTCAGTCATAGGTTCTATAAAGTATGCCATGCTGTGTACCAGATCTATTGTATACCCTACACTTTGTTAAGCAAGGGAATACAATAGTGATCTAAGAGTAGATCACTGGACAGCGGTCAAAATTATCCTTAGTGGAATAAGGAAATATTTCTCAATTATGGAGGTGACAAAAAGGTTCGTCGTAAAAAGTTACGTCGATGCAAGTTTTGACACAGATCTGGATGACTCTAAGTCTCAATCTAGATACATATTGAAAGTGGGAGCAATAAGCTAGAGTAGCTCCGTGCAGAGCATTGTTGACATAGAAATTCGCAAAATACTTACGGATCTGAATGTGACAGACCCGTTGACTAAAATTATCTCACAAGCAAAACATGATCACACCTTAGTACTCTTTGGGTGTTAATCACATAGCGATGTGAACTAGATTACTGACTCTAGTAAACCCTTTGGGTGTTGATCACATATCGATGTGAACTATGGGTGTTAATCACATGGTGATGTGAACTATTGCTGTTAAATCACATGGCGATGTGAACTAGATTATTGACTCTAGTGCAAGTGGGAGACTGAAGGAAATATGCCCTAGAGGCAATAATAAAGTTATTATTTATTTCCTTATATCATGATAAATGTTTATTATTCATGCTAGAATTGTATTAACCGGAAACATAATACTTGTGTGAATACATAGACAAACAAAGTGTCACTAGTATGCCTCTACTTGACTAGCTCATTAATCAAAGATGGTTATGTTTCCTAACCATGGACAAAGAGTTGTTATTTGATTAACGGGATCACATCATTAGTTGAATGATCTGATTGACATGACCCATTCCATTAGCTTAGCACCCGATCGTTTAGTATGTTGCTATTGCTTTCTTCATGACTTATACATGTTCCTATGACTATGAGATTATGCAACTCCCGTTTGCCGGAGGAACACTTTGTGTGCTACCAAACGTCACAACGTAACTGGGTGATTATAAAGGAGCTCTACAGGTGTCTCCAAAGGTACATGTTGGGTTGGCGTATTTCGAGATTAGGATTTGTCACTCCGATTGTCGGAGAGGTATCTCTGGGCCCTCTCGGTAATGCACATCACTTAAGCCTTGCAAGCATTGCAACTAATGAGTTAGTTGCGGGATGATGTATTACAGAACGAGTAAAGAGACTTGCCGGTAACGAGATTGAACTAGGTATTGGATACCGACGATCGAATCTCGGGCAAGTAACATACCGATGACAAAGGGAACAACGTATGTTGTTATGCGGTCTGACCGATAAAGATCTTCATAGAATATGTAGGAGCCAATATGGGCATCCAGGTCCCGCTATTGGTTATTGACCGGAGACGTGTCTCGGTCATGTCTACATTGTTCTCGAACCCGTAGGGTCCGCACGCTTAAGGTTTCGATGACAGTTATATTATAAGTTTATGAGTTTTGATGTACCGAAGGAGTTCGGAGTCCCGGATGAGATCGGGACATGACGAGGAGTCTCGAAATGGTCGAGACGTAAAGATCGATATATTGGACGACTATATTCGGACATCGGAAAGGTTCCGAGTGATTCGGGTATTTTTCGGAGTACCGGGTAGTTACGGGAGAAGCAATGGGCCTTGATGGGCTTTAGTGGGAAGAGAAAAAGGGCCAAGGGGCTGCTGCGCCCCCCTCCCCTCTAGTCCGAATTGGACTAGGGAAAAGGGGGCCGGCCACCTCTCCTTCTCCTCCACTTCCTTCTCCCTTCCTCCCCTCTTGGTGGACTCCTACTAGGACTTGGAGTCCTAGTAGGACTCCACATCCTGGCGCGCCTCTCCTTGGCCGGCCTCCTCCTCCTCCATCCTTTATATACTGAGGCAAGGGGCACCCCATAGACACAAGTTGATCCACGTGATCTTATTCTTAGCCGTGTGCGGCGCCCCCAGCCACCATAGTCCTCGATAATATTGTAGCGGTGCTTAGGCGAAGCCCTGCAGCAGTAGTACATCAAGATCGTCACCACGCCGTCGTGCTGACGGAACTCTTCCCCGACACTTTGCTGGATCGGAGTCCGGGGATCGTCATCGAGCTGAACGTGTGCTAAACTCGGAGGTGCCGTAGTTTCGGCGCTTGATCGGTCGGGCCGTGAAGACGTACGACTACATCAACCAAACGCTTCCGTTGTTGATCTACAAGGTACGTAGATCACACTCTCCCCTCGTTGCTATGCATCACCATGATCTTGCGTGTGCGTAGGAAAATTTTGAAATTACTACGTTCCCCAACAATACCAAGGAACAATCCTCCAAAGCAGTTTTGTAAATGGAGCTTTGAGCAAGGAGATCGAAAATGGCAGCAAAATGAGCTAGAACTCGTGCTTGAGCTGGATAGTGATTTTTTGGGAGGAAGAAGAAGAGCATGGGTGCAGGAATAAGTGGAGGGGGCCACCGCGGGCCCACGAGGCAGGGGGCACGCCCAGGGGGTAGGGCGCGCTCCTGACCCCCGTGGCCAGGTGCCAACTCCCCCTGCTGTGTTCTTAGTGTCAGATATTCTCAAATATTCCATAAAAATCATACCAAATTTGCAGGGCATTTGGAGAACTTTTATTTTTGGGGTATGTTTTTATTACATGGGTAATTCAGAAAACAGACAGAAAATACTATTTTTACTTTATTTAATCTAAATAACAGAAAGTAAAAGGAGGGTACAGAAGGTCGTGCCTTCTAACTTCATCCATCTCATGCTCATCAAAAGGAATCCACTAACAAGGTTGATCAAGTCCTGTTAACAAACTCATTCCGAATAACATGGAACCGGAGAAATTTCGAATAACACTAGGTTACCTCAACGGGGATATGCACATCCCCAATAATAAGAATATCATATTTCTTCTTGACAGTAGGAAGAGGAAATTCAAAACCTCCAATAATAATAGTTGGAATTTTTCCAATAGAATTGATACTGTGAACTTGAGGTTGTTTCCTCGGAAAGTGTACCATATGGTCATTACCATTAACATGAAAAGTGACATTGCCTTTGTTGCAATCAATAACAACCCCTACAGTATTCAAAAAGGGTCTACCAAGGATAATCGACATACTATCGTCCTCGGGAATATCAAGAATAACAAAGTCTGTTAAGATAGTAACGTTTGCAACCACAACAGGCACATCCTCACAAATACCGACAGGTATAGTAGTCGATTTATCGGCCATTTGCAAGGATATTTCAGTAGGTGTCAACTTATTCAATTCAAGTCTACGATATAAAGAGAGAGGCATAACACTAACACCGGCTCCAAGATCACGTAAAGCAGTTTTAACATAGTTTCTTTTAGTGGAGCATGGTATAGTTGGTACTCTTGGGTCTCCTAGTTTCTTTGATATTCCACCCTTAAAAGTATAATTAGCAAGCATGGTGGAAATTTCATCTTCCGGTATGTTTCTTTTATTTGTAATAATATCTTTCATGTACTTAGCATAAGGATTTACTTTAAGCATATCAGTCAAACACATACGTAAAAAGATAGGTCTAATATTTCAGCAAAGCGCTCAAAATCCTCATCATCCTTTTCCTTGGATGGTTTAGGAGGAAAAGGCATGGGTTTCTGAACCCATGGTTCTCTTTCTTTACCGTGCTTCCTAGCAACAAAATCTCTCTTATCATAACGTTGATTCTTTGATTGTGGGTTATCAAGATCAACAACAGGTTCAATCTCTACATCATTATTACTAGGTTGAGCATCAACATGAACATTATCATTAACATTATCACTATGTTCATGTTCATCACCAAATTGTGTTTCAGCATCAGAAATAGAAATATCATTGGGATTCTCAGATGTGCCTACAACAGGTTCACTAGAAGCATGCAAAGTCCTATCATTTTTCTTTTTCTTCCTTTTAGAAGGACTAGGTGCATCTACATTATTTCTCTGAGAATCTTGCTCAATTCTCTTAGGGTGGCCTTCAGGATACAAAGGTTCCTGAGTCATTTTACCCGTTCTAGTAGCCACTCTAACAGCAAAGTCATGTTTATTATTTAATTCATTAAGCAAGTCATTTTGAGCTTTAAGTACTTGTTCTGCTTGAGTGTGAACCATAGAAGCATGTTTGCTAATGAGTTTAAGTTCACCTTTAACTCTAGCCATATAATCACTCAAGTGTCCAATCATATAAGCATTTTGTTTCAATGTCTACCAACATAAGCATTGAAGTTTTTTTGTCTAGCCATAAAGTCATCAAATTCATCCAAGCATTGGCTAGCAAACTTAGTAGACGGGATTTCAACTTTATCATATCTATAGAGAGAATTTACCTTTACTACCTGTGTCGGGTTATCAAGACCATGTGTTTCTTCAATAGGTGGTATATTAATACCATGTATTTCTTCAACAGGAGGTAAATTCTTAACATCTTCAGCTTTAATACCTTTTTCTTTCATAGATTTCCTTGCCTCTTGCATATCTTCAGGACTGAGAAATAGAACACCTCTTTTCTTCGGAGTTGGTTTAGGAATTGGCTCAGGAGTTGGCTCAGGCAGCGTCAAATTATTTTCATTAGTCAACATATTATTCAATAACAATTCAGCTTGATCGACTGTTCTTTCCCTGAAAACACAACCAGCACAACTATCCAAGTGGTCCTTGGAAGCATCGGTTAGTCCATTACAAAAGATATCAAGTATTTCATTTTTCTTAAGAGGATGATCAGGCAAAGCATTAAGTAACCGGAGAAGCCTCCCCCAAGCTTGTGGGAGACTCTCTTCTTTAATTTGCACAAAATTATATATTTCCCTCAAGGCAGCTTGTTTCTTATGAGCAGGGAAATATTTAGCAGAGAAGTAATAAATCATATCCTGGGGACTACGCACACAACTAGGATCAAGAGAATTAAACCAAGTTTTAGCATCATCCTTTAATGAGAATGGAAATATCTTAAGGATATAATAGTAGCGAGATTTCTCATCATTAGTGAACAGGGTGGCTATATCGTTTAACTTAGTAAGATGTGCCACAACAGTTTCAGATTCATAGCCATAAAAAGGATCAGATTCAACCAAAGTAATTATTTCAGGATCGACAGAGAAATCATAATCCTTATCAGTAACAAAGATAGGTGAAGTAGCAAAAGCAGGGTCATATTTCATTCTAGCATTCAGCGATTTCTGTTTCAGTTTAGCTAATAACTTCTTAAGATCAGATCTATCATTGCAAGCAAGAAAATCTCTAACAGTTTCTTCATCCATAACATAACCCTCAGGAACAACAGGCAATTCATATTTAGGGGAGAACCTTCATCATCACTATCTTCAATAATATCAGTTTCAAGAATTTCATTCTCTCTAACCCTAGCAAGTTGTTCATCAAGATATTCACCTACACAGTAGTATCAAGCACAGAAGTAGTTTCATCATAAGTATCATGCATAGTAGAAGTGGCATCATCAATAACATGCGACATATCAGAATTAATAGCAGAAGCAGGTTTAGGTGTCGCAAGCTTACTCATAACAGAAGGAGAATCAAGTGCAGAGCTAGATGGCAGTTCCTTAACTCCCCTCGTAGTTGAGGGATAAATCTTAGTTCTTTCGTCTTTCAAGTTCCTCATAGTGACCAGCAGATATAAATCCCAAGTGACTCAAAGAATAGAGCTATGCTCCCCGGCAACGGCGCCAGAAAATAGTCTTGATAACCCACAAGTATAGGGGATCGCAACAGTTTTCGAGGGTAGAGTATTCAACCCAAATTTATTGATTCGACACAAGGGGAGCCAAAGAATATTCTCAAGTATTAGCAGTTGAGTTGTCAATTCAACCACACCTGGATAACTTAGTATCTGCAGCAAAGTATTTAGTAGAAAAGTAGTATGGAAGTAACGGTAACAGTAGCAATTTTGTAGTAATTGTAACAGTGGCAACGGCAAAGTAAATAAGCAAAGCACAATATGTGAAAAGCTTGTAGGCATTGGATCAGTGATGGATAATTATGTCGGATGCGATTCCTCATGTAATAGTTATTACATAGGGTGACACAGAACTAGCTCCAGTTCATCAATGTAATGTAGGCATGTATTCCGAATATAGTCATATGTGCTTATGGAAAAGAACTTGCATGACATCTTTTGTCCTACCCTCCCGTGGCAGCGGGGTCCTATTGGAA
Organism: Triticum aestivum; assembly: GCF_018294505.1. NCBI lineage: Eukaryota > Viridiplantae > Streptophyta > Magnoliopsida > Poales > Poaceae > Triticum > Triticum aestivum. The sequence goes on along the minus strand of NC_057806.1, from coordinate 40,949,848 downwards.
ACTAAGGGATATTAAGGCCTCCTTTTAATAGAGTACCAGACCAAAGCATTAACACATAGTGAATACATGAACTCCTCAAACTACGGTCATCACCGAGAAGTATCCCGATTATTGTCACTTCGGGGTTGTCGGATCATAACACATAATAGGTGACTATAGACTTGCAAGATAGGATCAAGAACTCACATATATTCATGAAAACATAATAGGTTCAGATCTGAAATCATGGCACTCGGGCCCTAGTGACAAGCATTAAGCATAGCAAAGTCATAGCAACATCAATCTCAGAACATAGTGGATACTAGGGATCAAACCCTAACAAAACTAACTCGATTACATGGTAAATCTCATCCAACCCATCACCGTCCAGCAAGCCTACGATGGAATTACTCACGCACGGCGGTGAGCATCATGAAATTGGTGATGGAGGATGGTTGATGATGACGACGGCGACGAATCCCCCTCTCCGGAGCCCCGAACGGACTCCAGATCAGCCCTCCCGAGAGAGATTAGGGCTTGGCGGCGGCTCCGTATCGTAAAACGCGATGAAACTTTCTCTCTGATTTTTTCTCCGCGAACGCAAATATATGGAGTTGGAGTTGGGGCCGGTGGAGGTCCAGGGGGCCCACGAGGTAGGGGGCGCGCCCTAGGGGGGCACGCTGCCCACCCTTGTGGACAGGGTGTGGGCCCCCTGGTGCTGATTCTTTCGCCAGTATTTTTATTAATAATGAAAAGTTGCTTCGTGGATTTTCAGGTCATTCCGAGAACTTTTATTTGTGCACAAAAATAACACCATGGCAGTTCTGCTGAAAACATCGTCAGTCCGGGTTAGTTCCATTCAAATCATGCAAGTTAGAGTCCAAAACAAGAGCAAACGTGTTTGGAAAAGTAGATACGACGGAGACGTATCAGCGGCGCGCGACAGGCAGAGATGCGCTGGAGGTGGAGAAGGCAGGTCGTCGTGCGGATTTTTTTAGGAGGACTGCGCGTTTGAATACCTAAAATACCAGGGCAGAAGCAATAGCCTCTTTATTATTAATAAAATAAATAAATAAATAATATTAGCAAACATGCTCGTGCGTTGCAACAGGAGAAAAATAATAATTAATTAACATAGTATATCAAATTATGCAATTTCCTTATTGATATTCCATGAAGTCCACTTAACATTACTTAGGCTCGACTTTCAGATTAGTAACAGTAAAACTTGTGAAACAACAATCATGATCACATCCTGAAGTGGTCCTCAAAAATTAAGAGGGGAGATCAATGCTCATAGTCATAGGTGCAGTAGTATTTATTCACCTTTGCCAAAAGATGCTAATCATCCATAGTCATAGGACCATTTCTCTGCAACATACATGTATATATTTAGTGAGCATAATAGACTGAGTCCAGTAGGTGTGAAACACTGCACTAATTATATTTTTTTCTTCTTGCCGGGAAGGCACTACACTAACTCTAAATTGAACTCTTTTAAATTCATTTTGCCTTCACCGCAAAGCCACAAAAGATTAAAATAAGAATTAGCCAAAAATACAAAAAGATATTAAATATATTAGTTAGATGAGAACGAACAGATGAAGTAGCGATGATCCTACTGAATTAGTTGAGGTGCAGCACCGTGACCTTGCAACAACAGCCCATGCGGAGGGGATCCGGCTTGCATTCCTGGTCCACAATTGTTGTGACCGCACACTGTTCCTAGTGGATGATTCTCCAATCAAATCCAGGCTTGTCAGTAGCACCTCTATGAATGTACATAACTCAACTGCATGAACGCGTCCTGCTTGAATACTGTTCATATTGGCCAGTTGCAGCCTCAGCTCTGCTGCTCTTGCAAGGAAGTCCTGCTAAACCCATCAACTCCTTGCTAGCACCCACCACTTTCATGCCTGATAAAACTAATCACAACACTGTTAATTAGTTATCCTAAAAGATCACCACATTCGGACTGTCGTAGTGCTAGCGGCCGACCGGCGTTTAGAGGTATGTTTTATGTTATTTTCGTACATAAGAAAACCCAACAGAAATATGTGCGTAAATAACACCTTTTTTGGCACCAGATCCTTGTATATAGTTCTATAGACCGACTAAATAGCTTGTTCAAAATAATCTTGTCTGCATAAGCAACTTGCTCTACTGCTTCATTGACAACCCACCTTCCTTTCATCAAATGTTTCATGGCCTGCTAGTCAATCAACCACAGCACCACAGCATCAAGTTTCACATACTTTCAGACTCATTCATCATAACAAAATATTTTAATAACAAGACCAAGCTTCGCAAGGCCTATACTGTGAGTGGGTCTGTTAGACATTAGAACTTCACACAACTTAAGATTAATTAATGAGATTTACTTGCTGGCTCGATAAATATGTGATCAAACTTCACCAACTTCAGAAGCTTTACAAGACTCCCCTTGGACAGTAAGGCACCTGGCATGTAGCTCCCGCTTGCGCAGGGTCCAGGGAAGGGTCCGACCACTTTGGGTCTATAGTATGCAGCCTTTCCCTACATTTCTGTAAGAGGCTGTTTCCAGGACTTGAACCCATGACCTCATGGTCACAAGGCAGCAGCTTTACCACTGCGCCAAGGCTCCCCTTGAAGACTCCCCTTGGACAGTGCATCATAAAAAACCAGTATTCACCATCACAATGTCTTCAACAAAGGATGAACGAACATTAATCCTCTTCTCATGTTGCAATGTTAAAAGGTGATTCAGAAGGGTTGTCTCTGAAAGAGAGACTAAGAACAATTAGCTAATTTAATTTAAAAAACATTGGGATTGTATATATTTTAGCATCATGGAAGTAAGCACATTAATAGGTTTAAATTGACACTGGTTATAATGATTTAATTGATAGTGCATCATTTTCTCAATTCTGAATTCATACGGCAATCGTCTATGCATTACTGGACAATCGTATCAGACTTCAGACTTGACTGGCTTCATGTTCAGTGGTGAAATTAAGGAACCTCAGAGGCTCAGATGCAGCTAAGAGGCTGTAAGATTCTGATAAATTACCTTCTGTACAATTGACAGGGGACCAAGGAGCAAGGATACCCAGTTAAGAACAGAGTAGAGAGCTATTAACATAACAAAAATAATCAAGCATAAAATTTATGTCAAGTTGTCAACATCTACATTCTTACCCTTGGGAAAAGATGTCTGGGAGTTAGGCACCAAACTTCAGAAAAAAATACGCTGAGTTGCGAATACAATATAGCTGACTGAGAGCTTGCAGGCTAAGAACTTTGAGATTTCTATTAGAATGGTTTACTGGAGGTTGTCTCCTGATGTTCATAGATAGAAAAGGAGTTTCAGTAGAAGATCTGAACTTCAAGGTTATTATTTTGAAGTGGGGAAAATTCTTAAAAGTTATCTAGCTCGCTGCTTAATTAAGAATAGACCTAGTTCTAATTGTATCTGTGGGAGTACTTGTCGATTTGCGCAATACAAGTAGCTAGATGCCTTCAAAAAACATCTACAGTTCCATTCTTTTCTATGTATACATTGGCAAAAATGATGCCTTATCGCTTATTGGCATGAAGCACTATGTACAGAAAAATTTCAATGCTCAACAAACAATAAACATTTTGGAATTCATAAATGCCTAAACGTGTTGGACCATGTCTTCAGATACAGTCCAGTTATAGTTACCCAACCTTCAGAGGCCAAAAGCAGGGAGTTGGCCTGCAGCAGCAAACAGACCATGGCCATCGAATGCAGCACCCAGATCACCTCATATCATCCATCCACCATGGCCACTATCTGCACCGTATCGCCAGCATCAATAAATTAAAGAGACTAAATGCTTTTTCTACAATCAGCTATTGTAGTCCTTAGGTATCCATCTTTCTAGTTACTAATAATGAATCTGTTTCTAGCTGTTTCTAATAGCGCCACTTAAAACAGCATGCCCAAATCTCGGGATTCAGTTCAGCTGAATAAACACCTGGAATTCTTTCAGTCCAAGAATGACCTGGAGTCTCTATTGGAGAGAAGTCCACCCGGGATCTGAGCATGATCGACATGTCCATTCATTGAGTCATCCTCGCCATAGCGAGTTCGTATAGGCATTCCTTAGAGCTGCTAGTCTTCTTCACTCTTCTCATTCAACTCTTGAATTTCTCATGCCATCTTATACTCATCAGGCCTACAAAAATTATGCCGAAAAAAATCAAGTATGAGATGTAGGATCCAGAGTACAGATCTTTAGAAAGATAACTTTTCTTTCACAAAAAAAGCCATCTGAACCAAACTTTTCTTTCACGACAAAAAGCATCTGAACCAAGTCTGATGCCCACTAAAAAAACACTATGTTTAATGCATGCATCTCCCAGTGGAACTTATATGAAGATAAACGAAGCAACATGATGATAGAAATCAGGAGATGGCACTAATTGATCTAGTGGGTGTGATCTGTAGTTCGTAGGTAAATAAGCACACCCATGTGAACTTGATGTCCTAGATAGTTTGTACAAATGCTCATATCTCCAGACTGCCCCTTTGAACCAAGCCGAAATACATATCGCCAATCCATGCGGCTGTACCAATCACATAACATGTGGAATTTAGATGGGCAGAAGAACATCATAAGACGCTTCTAATCAAGATTTCGTAAACTGTGAACCACACAGCTGCTGCGTTGTCATTAGTTACTAAATGGCAGAGCAGAGTAGAGGTAGCAGCAACAATCTGGATTCTAAATTAAATACTCAAACCACAACACTGCCCCCCAGCTTCTCATCTTATTAATCGATACTACCATCTGGATTCATTTGTCCTAACAACTAAGCAACGATTGGAATCGGATCAGATGTAATGGAAAACTAAATGCTTAACCATGAATTAGATTCATTCATAAAAAACTTGTTCTTTCTTTCTTAATATATGGACGTGCAGGTCTCCTGCGTGTTCCCGAGAAGAAATTAGATTCAGCCAGACGTAGAGCATGAAAATTGCATGCTCCCTTATGGACGCAATATTGTAACCTATCAAGATTAATGGCGTATATAATCATTTCGATTTATTCAAATAGTAAACAAACTAACTAATGTAGTAAGTCCTATTTCTACCTGTTGATAAGTCAAACCGTCCATTGTTAATTCCACCATGATGAGGAATTGAGCGGGACAAACAAAGCAAAACAAAAGAGGCAATGTGAATTGACCAATTGATTGTTATCTTACTTCATTCATGGAGTCCAGCAGGTGGGATCAGATGAGAAACTGAAGGTGGTGTTCCACTCTCTGTCCCTACAACAATGCAATCTTGCATTCAATACATTCATTCCTCAGGAAACAAAATTTCTTGCCGGCGCTTGCCGAACGGTTGGAGGCACGGGGAGGGGATCTCACCAGATGAGGAGATCCTGCTGGAGGAGGGGATCCCACCAGATTAGGGGAGCATGGGTCTCCGCGCCTCGATCCGAGCAGAAGAAGCCTCCGTTGCCGCCGATGGAGCACGCTGTGCTTAGAGAGTTGGGAGGCGGGTTAGGGTTCTAGATCAGGATGGGGGAGGGAGCAGCGGGCTTGGTGGTGGTAGATGGTGCACGTAGGGGGAGGGAGGGATGGAGGGGGCACTAGTAGAAAACAGGGCTTTGGTTCAGGCCAGATAAGCCCATTAGTTCCGGTTCAGTCATGAACCGGGACCCATGTGGGCATTGGTCCCGGTTCGTGAGGCCAGGGGGCCTGCCGGGCCTCATGTGGGGCATTGGTCCCGGTTCGTCTGGCCCTTTGGTCCCGGTTGGTGGGAGGAACCGGGACCAATGGGCCTCGCTCCTGGCCCATCACCATTGGTCCCGGTCACGAACCGGGACCGATGATGTGCCTATATATACCCCCTCGCCGGCGAGCAGAGCACTTCACACCGCTCTGTTTTTTCTGGCTGGCGAGGGAAGGGCTTTGTGGTGCTCTAGCTCACCTCCTATGCACATGAGGTGTTCGATGGAATGCCCGAGCCACACTACTTAAGCTTTCTCCTCTACAAGCTCGACGTCCAAACTCAATTTTCCTCAATATTTGTCTAGGTTTAGCGGTCTGTCACGTCCCGTCCCCGTCTTCACCGCCGTCGATCGCCCGTGCCGATCTCGTCGCCGGCACCACCGTGATGAGCCTCTTGTTCTTATTTTCTTTCTGAAAGGAAAAAAAATTCTTACTTGTATGTTTAGATAGATACTTGTATAATTTTCTTGCTTTTATTATTGCTTCTTATTATATAGTGCGATGGTTTTGGTATCCGCCCTCGTCGGCCCTCGTCCTGTCTATGATTCAGATGTGGTATATATTAGCTTTTATAACTATTTGGTTCATTTATTGTTTATGATAATTATGCCGACCAACGAGACATAGATTTTATTTATCTAGGAGGTATGTGAACTGGAAATTCTAACCGACCCTATTGTTGAGAGGTTAAATTTAGTTGAAGAAGAAAACAATTACTTGAAGGAAAAAATAAAAAAATGAGGAGAAGATGATATTGGAGTTGCATGTTGCGGATGTCGTCGATGATCACAAGATCAAGATGGATGCAATGCGCTTGAAGATTAGAAAGATTAGAAAATATGCCATTCATACCGAGGCTTGGTATCATTATGCCGTTGGATCAATTGTTACCTTGGTTGCGATTATGATCGCATTTGTTTTCGCATTGAAATGTTTTACATAGTTTCAATGTATGGTTTAATTAGATGCTCTGGAGAGCTATATGTTGTTCAATGAGAACTATGTATGTACTTTGGTTTTAATGTGATGATGAACTTCTATTAATTTGGTCACTTAATTATCTATTCATGATGTTCTGTAATGGTTTTTGACACACTTAATTATATATAATGCACGCAGATGAACCGTGTAGCGACCAGACCTCAAACAGTCTAGTCTCTGTGCATCAGTGTCATCCCTGGATCGGTAATGCTGACACGCACAGTACTTGAGGTTTTATAACAGAGTTTCAATCACACACTTATTACATTAAATGTCTCAAAAGAGAACTTATTACAATAATATGGCTTAAGGCCATCTAAAAACGATAACAATGGAAGGCTTGGAAGATAAAGTGAGTCCATCAACTCCAACGGCATAGCTGAGTGAACGACAACGACCTACGGCACCTTACTCGTCGTCTGAAAAGTCTGCAACAAGAAATGTTGCAGCCCGAAACGAGTCAGCACATGGAATATGCTAGCAATGTAACACATAGAGTAATGAACAGAATGAATGCTATCACTACATGCATATATGGCTGGTGGAAAGCTCTATGGTTACAGTTTTGCATAAAGCCAATTTTTCCCTACAACAAAGGAATAAATTTCATTTAACTATCATGGTGGTTGTTAAACATTGAGAAGGTTCCTCCAACTCAATCCCAATTAAGCATCATCATTAAACCCAACAAGTTCCCAGATACTCAAGAAGTCCATAACCGGGGACACGGCTAACCATGATTAGTTTATACACTATGCAGAGGTTTGCGCACATTTCCCCACAAGACTCGAACACATCCATGATCGGAGATTCGAGACACAGTCTTTCTGAAGCATTAACTCTCTACTCTGGGTAGACAATACCACCTACAACCCACTACATATGCTAGTCTACCTCTTCAAGAGCTTCACGCAACTTACTCAACTATGCTAGAGCCCATATTGGCTTGTGGCTGCACACGGAAGTTTCTAGCATGAATAATCTTATGATCCCTTTGAGCCTGGGTGGCGAACCGTAGGATGATCACACGGGTACTCCGGGATATCCTAGGACAACACTGGATTCTCCAGGTACCCTGACAACCACTGGGTACTCCAGGGTGACTCAACCAATCCACCCAGATGTGTATTTAAGTAGTCACCTTAAGTTAACCATTAATTAACAATACCCACATCTGTCATGGATACACTCGCCCAAACCACGTCTACGAGCATAGCATAGCAATATAAGCATAACGTAGAAGTAACTCCCAAAGGTTTGATAATAAACAGGGCAATAGGTTCTATCTCATCATCTACTTCCCAAAACCCACATGTTATTCAGATCCTAACCATGCATTGTTTGAGGGTTGATCTAATGCATAAAAACTGGGTAATAAAGAGGTATGATCAAAGTGTTACTTGCCTTGCTAATGATCTGCAAAACCTAGGGACTCGTAGTAGCACGCTTCGCACTCCGGGTACTCTATCGCAAACAAACAATAACATACATAAGCACTCAACTAGAAGCACGGGTAAAACTCAAATAAGAGATCTAACCAGAAAGTTCAACTGAAGACTCCAGTTTGCAAAAAGAATCAAATCAAACGGAGCAACGAAACTCAAACTGCGAAAGAAACAAGATCCGATTACTAATCTGGACTAAAGTCAAATTTTACAGTACCAAAATCTTGTTCAAGTTGGTTAAACAGAAAGAGGGCTTCGAGACGAAGATCTAGGCGCTTGAATCACCTGATTCGGATAAACGAGCGAAAAGATAAACTAAAACGAAAGATCAGGGCAGAAATCGCGATCGAAAATAATCGCGGAAAAACCCTGGAAAATAAAACGCGACGAACAGGCTAACGAACGGACGTTCGCTGTCTGCGGCTAACGGACGAACAGCGTTCGTTAAAACGAACGTACGGACGAACGTCCGCTATTTAACTAAACCGGAAAAATAAACGAACCGATCTAAAAAAATAAACCTAGGGTTTCTTAAAAAACCGATCGGTTTTCCAGGAAAACCGGCGGCGGCGGCGGCGATTATACCTCCGGCGAGGTCGGGTTCGGTGGCGGGGCGGCGGGACGGCGGCTCCGGCGGTGAGCTACGGCGGCGGGCTGCGGCTGG